>NC_063215.1:50543784-50846815 GCF_020740725.1 Corvus hawaiiensis | reverse complement strand
AAGAATTTAAGGCATGGATCTGGTAGTCCTGTGACAACAGACTGAGAGTACCTGAAGGTATTGGTTAGAAGTTAAGATGGCTCTGAGAAAGATTTTACCAGTCTCTGTACACCATGTGTCTGCAATTGTGGATAAAACTCTCTTTCTCAATGGTAGCTGCAGGAATTAGGCTAATATTAGAACCTATGTGAAAAATAAACTCTGCCCTTTGTAGAGAGAACTCCAAAAAGCCAATAAGAAAAGCTGAAGCAGTGCAGGAAAAGGGAAGTCTGCACTTCTGGTTAGCCTTCAGCTGGAGTGGATAAGTAAATCCTTCAATTCCTGTTTGTGTCTTGAGCATAAAATTCAGGTTTAATTGCAAAATTCTTGCAATTAGCACAGTAAAATAAATACATCAAGTGGATCAAACCCATACTGACCAGAGGTGTATAAAGGAGGAACCAGAACATGAGCTTAACAATCACTCAGTATTGTCTAATTTCATGTCTCAATTTCTTTATCCCCCACTCTGCATAAGCAGTCACAGCAATGCACATGACAGCTGCAAATAGAGGGAGAGGCTACTAAAAGTGAACAATTCTGACTCCTGGGGCTGAGGAAAAGGCTTGAGAATAATTCTGTGTTTGGCAAGCTAATATCTCTGTGATAGATCTTAGACTAATTACCATGCTCGGAGTTTAAGAGAAGGTGATTATTTATCATTATGTAGATATAGCTGAAATACCATATTAGCAATAGGAAACACAAAACCCCCCAAAACAAGGTTTAGCACTTGAAGGAACTGAAAAACTGAAGAGATTAGAATTTTGATTTAATAACAGAGGGAGAACTCGAAGTCACAGAACTAATGAAAGCCCAAAGAGATTTTAATTTCAATATTTTCTGCTGAGAAAGGTTTCCTCAAAAAATTTCTGACAGCTGTCCTGTGAACAAAAAAGCACAGGAGAAAGCTATATCCATGTACTACTCTGAAATTCAAACTTAAGCAAAGGCTCATAAATTGCCTTAAAACGAGTGATCAGATCTTCAGAAAAATCAAGAAAACTTTTCTTGAAATAATTTTAAGGTCCCAGATCTTGAATTTAGCATAGCAGATACAGCTTAAATACTGGTCTTCCTGTTGTAACTTGTAGGATCAGTGCCTGAGAGTAGTTTTTGACAGCCAAAGAGCTGAAGAGCTTAGACTCTTGTACCATCTTTTATCTCATTTGGTGAACACTCAGCACCTGCATGCAGCTTCTGTCAGTAGCATAAACAGCTTTTTGCTGCTTTGCTAGGTCATTAATGGCATGCTGGGATTCTTGACATTCCTGCTTCCCTCCTTGTGGTTTTGAACCTGCATCAGGACATCAGCAGTCAGTAATTGTCTCCTCTGCACTTTGGCTTGCTCATTGTCATTTGACAAAACAAACCATCACTGATAGGAAGAGAGTTCAAAGGCCAAAGTACTTCAGCTGAGAAGTGTTTAGGAATCTGTGGTAGGCTTACACTGCAAGTGCAAGTAGGGCTGGCACAGAAACCTTGGGGTGTAAAAGCACGAAAGAAGTGGGATTGTTTGTTTAGTTTGGTTGGGGTTTTTTTTTTTTTTTCAGGGGGAGAAATTCTTCCCCTTGCCTCCACAAGTTGTTACTCCAGGGACTAATCATCTACTTTTCCACAGAGAACTGTGGCTCAGTAAAGCTTGGTAATGAATTGAAGAAGGGGCTTGGGTATGTATAAATGAGACACATTTATTGAAACATGAATTAGATCTATGAATGGAACTATATTTGCAGTCAGAAATCCACATCTGGAACAGCCAGCTGGGTATGAGGTTTTCACACAAGAGAATGCCAAGGTTTGGACTGAACTGAGCTAATTTAATATAGATCCTCAAAGGCCACAGATTACAGTCTAGAGAATTTGTACAAGGACCAGGACATTTGCTGACTTGAAGTTGCAGTTTCATCAAATGCTCAGTCCTATACAAACTTATACAACAGACTTTGATGAAGAAATTTTAGTTCAGTAACTAAAAGCTTTTTGCTATTTTTTTCTGGGAGTGATCACTTGGAGGGATTAAGAGAGTGAGACAGAAGGCGGCCTTGCACAGAATGTATCAGATGAAATCAGGGGCTCTTCATCGCAATATATTTTCTCCTTTTCTAAGAAAATCACACATCAGTTGTATATTCCTTTTCATGCGAGAAAAAATTGGTAATGCCTGTAGCTTCTGTGCACTACAGTGCATTTCAGGAATGTTCACTTTCTGCCTGCAATATCAGATACTGAATATTAGTTCTTCACTTTTCCAGGCTCTCAAATTCTAACTAGTCCCACATAAGCAGCTCTGTTGGACATATGGTTGTTGCCCCCAGAAAAAACTCAGGTGTGAAGTGTAGGTGTGTAGGTGTACATCTAGGGTAAATGTTAGTTCTTAAACCTAACACAAACCTTTAGCTGATGATGTGTTTGGAATTGTCATTTTTCATTTCTTTCCTGAAAGGCTTTCCCTAGGAAGTAGGGGAATCCTCTGGGTCTCTTTCTCATGCTGAAGTGATGCACTATTTGCTAGCCCATGTTTGGCTCTCCAAAAACATAGGAATATGCTCAATCTGTCACTTAGATGTATTTTGGCATGTTAAGCTGGCTTTCACCCTCTTGACTTGTCTCATAGTCACGCATTTCTGAGCTAGTGAAAGTTTGTGCCTTATGACTTAAAACTTTGGATGTCACAGATGCCCCGAAAGCTAAATGTCATGCCACAAATAGCTGTACATGTAAAATTTGCAGATGTATTCTGAGAAAGCATGAAAGTTTTTATCATTAGAAACCTGAAGCCTATCTGAATTAAATACTTTGTGAAAAATACCAGTACTGATATTTTAAGCCAATCACCAAGTAACTTGATTTAGGCAATAAAAATATGGAATATAATTAAAATAACAAAATTACAGTACTGAATTACAGTTTTGGCAGAAATCGCCTTACTCCAAAGCAAAACTGAATGGCTGTATAAAGCAGATTGTCCAATAAAAAAAAATAGTTATTTAGAAAGAGATTGGTCATAGGAAACAAAACAAAAATATTAATAATCCACGCTCACGATGTTCTTGTTTCATAAATGAAAAGAGGGTAAATTTAGATTGTTTATAAGAAAGAATTCTTTTACAATAAGAGTGGTGAAACACTGCTAAAGATTGCCCAGAGAAGCTGTGGATACCCCATCCCTGGAACTGTTCAAGACCAGGTTGTGTGGGGCTTTGAGCAACCTGATGTAGTGGAAGATGTCCCTGTGCATGGCTGGCGGGTTGGACTAGATGATCCTTGAAGGTCCCTTCCAACCCAAAACATTCTATGAGTCTGTGACTTATGTATCATTTCCTGTTTTTTCTTCCTCTGTGACTGGTTGTTTCTTCCACAAGGCTCTGCTCATGAGAGCCCAAGTGCAAACCTGATGAAGCACAGCACCTGAACTCATGTTTTTTGTCTGGATAGCAAGCATGACCAGAAAGCAGATTGTTTGGCTTCCAGCATCCAAGGCTGGAATTCAGCATGACAGACACTTTTCTGGCAGCAGAAGGAAAACCAATTATTTAACCTTGAGTCCTATTCAGTCCTTTTCCTTCTGTATTTCCAATGTCATCAGTAACCAGTACACCTGAAAGTAAGCAGATGAAGTGATCCAGAGTGTTAAGAAGCCACTACCACTCTATAAATTCTTAAAATGGATTTTCAAAATTTCATGGAATCTTTTTGAAAAAAAAATTACTCTATTCAACTTGAAAACCACAAGAATACAGGTTGATGAAAAGTGGTTTTGAAACGATTTTTCTACTCACATTCTCACGTGACTAATATTTTAAAGAAAAGTATAATTGTAAAATCAAGATTGTAAAATTAAGATGCCCAGTTGTGGTGAAGGAGAGCAGTCATCTTTTTAGGATGGATAAGCAAGGATCTGAGCAAGCCAATTCATTTTCCATAACAGATTAATGCCTGGTATCGCGTAGCAGCAGGTCTGGGAAGATATTTGTCAGGGGAGGGTTTGAACTTAAGGCTTAGAGGTAAATGCTCCACATTCCAGATGCAGCTTTCTGAACCAGCCTTTCACTGGCTGCTCTCTGGTTTTGAGACTCTAAGACCTCTTTCCACTCCCAACACTTAGCATGTCCAGGTGTTGGCTGTGTTTTGGTTTTCAAGCTGTCTCCCCCTGGCTTTTGTAGGATTTGGTTTTGTGTAGCATAAACTCACCTTGAGCGAGGAATAAAAACCAACCCTATCATTTAGACAAACAGGAGGTGAAGTTTTCCACTAAATGGTAGCAATAGTGCTGTACAGGGTGGGCTGGAATCCCTGCTCCCACAGGAAATTCATACCATTTTTGCCTTTGATGGGAAAACCTATTCCTATTTGTTTTGGTCTGGAGGTAGAAGTCTAAATTAACCCTCCCTGTGCTGGATGGTTTGCCTTGACCTTCCCCTAAATTTGAGGTAGCTTGAGTTGAAGGAGGTTTAAATAAGTTGAGAACTTCAGGTTCATTTCTGGTTTTACACTTCCTTTTTTAAAAATTTTTTTTCTGTGACAGAATTTCCTTCTTGTCTGCTTTCTTAGAAAGTATTCCTGACTTCTTCACTGAGAGTGGATGCTAATGGCAAATATGTCTTTTTTTTTCAGTGTTCTATCTGCTCCCAATCTCAAAAATATCCATCTTTGAAAAACTAAAATGTTTCACAGTGATTTTTCCTGACTTTAATTTGATCTTCAATTTGTTTTTCCTTCCCTCAGCAGCTGGTGATAATCTTTGTACCACATAGAAAGTTTTCAGGCCAAACTTGCTTCTCAGATGTTTATTGGTAAGTGTTGAGATGAATTATTCTATTATCATTACTGTTTGAATTTAATTTTTTTTTCCAGATGTGATTTAATGACAAGATGCTGGTCCCAAGAACCTCACAACAGACCTACTTTCTCTTATATTCATGACAAACTGCAAGAGATAAGACACTCTCCACTGTCCTTCATCCACTGCCTTGAAGACAAAGAGGCATCAACTGGAGTCATCAATGAAGCTTTTGAAGGTGAGTCTAGGCCAGCACCTGCTATTCTTGTGGCCTCTTCCCTGTAAGCAAAGTGCTTTTCATTACATTTGTCACTGCCTCACATTCTCTGGCTGCTAAATGGAAACAGCAAAGATTTACCTCTGTTGTACTGAACTTGTAAAGATTTGTTATGTGTCTGCTAGGTACAATGCATTAGATAAAGGATGTGTAAGTTTACCAAGCAAAAAGGCCCTAATGAGGTAATTAAGCCTGACTCTCAGAGACATCCAACTTGCCTCTAAACTCTTGGTACTTCACAACCCTGTTACACTAAAATAGATGCCTAAATTCCTTGCAGAGCCATGTGGAAGTCTGTTCCAATTTCAAAGACATCTATGCCCTCTCCATGAGCTAAACATGGCCATTGGGCATTTCTTATAGGAGTACTGATTCAGCACTGACCCCTGAAAGTGAGGCATAATTTAGGCACTCTACTAAGGTAGCCTTTATCCAAGCCCAAACCCTGATAGATTCAGGTCTTGCTTATGCTCTGCACACTGTGAATGAATAAACTAAGTGATATTAGGGAAGACATACTTAAGATACGGGACACAACAAAGCTCAGTTGACATGATTAAAGCTGTGAAGACAGGAATTTAAAAAAGGTAATACTAGATTTGAAGTCGTCTGTGCAACTGTGGTGTAAATCATCTAAATATGGAAATGAACATCCTGACTGAGCCAGAACAGCAATCTATTCACACCCTGCAGTAATTCCTGACTAACTAAATATTGAGAAAAAGTGAACAATATTAGTACACAATGTGATCTGAATTCTACAAAAAGAAATATTTTTTCGGTTGAAATATTTCACTTTTGTTTCACAGTTTTATTTTTTCAATTAATCTGTTTGCATGCTATGGTTTCATAATGAAAAATATTGAATGGTAAGAGAACTACTTTCCATTCTAGAAAAACCAAACCTGAATGTTTCTAAAATATCTAAAGGCTTAGTTTTGGTGGGGATTTTTTGTGGGGTTTTTTTTTTTCCCCTTCAAAAATTGTTGGTGAACTAGGAACTCACCCTGATTAACAAACAGTTTTGATACTTCAGTACTTCATGTTTTCCTAAAAACTTCCTAATCCATTCCAGGAATGACACAGTACTCAATTACACACCTACATAGACATTTTTCTTCAGGATACTACCTATGTTCAATTCACTGGCATTGTCCAATGGTCACTTGATAGTAGTCTATTTGATATTTTGCAAATCTTTATTCATTGTGAAGCTTTACAAATGTCAGTTTATTTCTTTATGTCAAATCCAGTCTGTTCATTACATGTTTACATGTCATTATAAGACTAAAAACTTTACAAAGACATGATGGGACCTGCATTGATAATCTTAATTTCATGCTTTCTTAACAGCTGACTTTTCACCCTTATGCTATAATGAAAAGCTATTTGCATACAGTGTAATTCCTTAGTTTCTTTAAGGGTATTTTAGCTCTCAATAATGACATTCAGGAAAGAGATACTTAGTCTGGCACAAATGTAAGCCTGGCATTGGCTCAGGAAAGGAGTACAGCCAATTAATTAGGCACTATGCCCAAGCTAATAGGCCTTACATTTTGGATGGACTTTGTCTCACCTACATGCAGCTGTCTCCAAGCTAGGACTCTCATCTAGGATACTCTTCTAGGTAGCTCTGTAGTCAGAAGCAGAAACAGACACCTCCAGAAAGTGACAACTCCTGGTTTTTAGGCATGTTTCATAGCAGGAAAGGAGTCACCTCTTGCTTTACTCTTCACTGATGATGGCTGGCATCTAGGTGGTTTTCCATATTTAATTTGGTTCACATAGAATCACAGGGTGGGTGAGATTGGAAGAGGCCACTGCAAGTCACCCAGTCCAACATCCCTGCTCAAGCAGGGTGCCCCCCAAACACGTTACTCAGTATAGTGTCCAAAATACAACATCTCAGCTATAGGATCTCAGATGTTTAATTTTCAGATGACTACAGGAACACAACATCCACTTGACACAGGTCTCTACTGATTCAGCTGCTTGCACCTACTCCTGAACTAGTTTGGTTTCCTAGCTTAGACATCTCTTCTTTGTGTCCCTAACTCCAGAGGCAATAGAGACATGAAAACTAATGGAGTTAAGAAGCCAATACATCAATATCTGTCAAATCTTTATCAGGGCTGAAATTTCTAGAGAAGTTTGCCCTTCTGCTGCTTGGAGTTGGGAAAAGAGGCTGGAATATAGGTTACTGTGTTTGTGGTGGAGCAGGCCTGGCACTGATGTAACATGAAAGAATTTTAGTTTCAGTGCAAGTGTCTGCTTAGTATGTGTCAGATAAGCCTGGTCTTTCTCCAGCTGCTAACTTGCTCAATCTAAGCAAATATTTGCTTTCACTGGGATGATAAATGCATATTCTTAATGTAAGAAACAAAATTTTGCCAAAATTTCAGGTTCTGCCACACAGCAGAGGTCACAGAGAAAAAGCCATTGTTTTGTTTGTTTGCCAGGAACAAAAGTTGCTTTATTGGAAATTACCAAGTTGAAAAGGAAAACATGGATTGAAGCTTCCATGAAAAGTGGCAGTTTGAAGGATAAAAATTTGAAAAAAATCCATTTACTGCAGAAAATGTGGTAGTATAATGGACTTTAAGGGTGGTCTTAAAAATAGCAGTACTCTATAACGTACATTTTAGTCAGAGAATGTGTTGATGGCAGTCACTTTTAAAATCAGATTCCATTAAACCTGTTTATAATAACTTAGTAAAATCTGGCCTACTGTGGTAAGCAGGGCAATTCAGTGTAGGCACAGCTTTGGCCCTCAGAGCTTCTGCTTGGCACACTCTCTTCCTGAGCCTTGTACCCTTCCCCACCAGCTGCCATGTTCCCTCTTCTGGCTTCCCCCCATTCTTCCCTTTCCATAGGTTCTGCCCAGCTGGTGTTGCCACAGACCAATTGCTGGATCTGCATTGGGAGGAGAAGACAAAGCAACTATTTTCATGTTTCCATTCAATGTTTTCATGCTTCAATTCTCAAAAGTCCTTAACTTCTCCCCAGGTTCATTTCATGATTCTCATATAGGAGATACCCATTGGGAAACAGGGTAGCTTGAATTTTATTCATCTACATTTCATCCTTCCATTTAAATGTACTTAAAAGACTAAACACTTTATTAGCTCTTTACATGTCTCTTTAATACACATACTTATTTTCCTGTATGTTTATAGCTCACCTGTAGGTTATCTCCCTCTTTCCCCAAGCACAGCCTTAAAAAGCCCATTAAAATGTTATGCTGTATATTTGACTGAAGGCCTAGAGTCCTCATGATGTCTTAATGTTGCTGGATTATCTGATCAGGGACACATGCATGTCAGGTTTCTGTAGCTCTCCAGCCTTGAATTAATTTGACAATTTTTCTGCCTGCCATGTAATTCTCATGCAGTGGAATTCAGTGAAATGTGGGCTCCAGAAGTGAGATTGATTTAAGCAAGAAAAGGCCATTCAGGTTCTAGTTGTGTTTCCAGACTAAAATATGTGCTCCACTACGACCCTGTCGAAAACAGTTTGGGGCATGGAATATGTCTCAGTCTGTAATTTGTAACACATTGTATAATAAGTTAGTGATTTTTAAAATGTGTATTCATTTCTAGCTGAGACTAAGTGAAGTATTTCTTGTGTTCGTAGTAGTAGTAGAAAGATGACAGCCAAAACAAATAATCCAAAAGACTGTTCCATGATGGATTGTCCTGGACAACATTTTCCAAAAATGCTACACGGTCATTGGCCTTTGTGTGTAATGAAACTCCAGTCATGAGCCTCCTGCCAAGAAATTCTTGCTCTCACCAGGTGACCTAGTTCCAAAAGAAAGAGACAAATGTCAAGCAAAGTGAAATGACATGCCTCAAAATAACTAAGATACTTAGCCTTTCAGGGAATCATACATCTTCCAAACTCTGTTAAGTCTTACCTACCTATGGGTAGCCACACTTTTAGCAGGTCCATACATGCTGTTGGTGACTTTCATAGGTGGGAGAGCTGAAAAACTTTAGATTTTCTCAATAATCTTAATGCTAGTGCAGTATGACACAGAGATGGCAAGTGTGGGTAAACCAATACAGACAGTCTGTTAGGGGACAGCATGCTAACAGGGTAGCATGGGGATGGCAAAAGGGGCACATGCTGTGTTATTGCAAGTTACCCTTCTAAAGCAGGCATCAAGTGTCAATAAACATGCCTGAGCAATACCAGCACCTCCTGGCACTGCTGCGTTGGAAGGGAGGGAAGCAAACTCAGGACCAGGGTCTACCAGTTTAGTGTTTTTTCCTTCTTGGTCTTACAGGCTTTCCCAAGACATTGTTTGTGGGCTTAAAGTAGCAGTAACAATATTTATTTGAGTGAGGGCAGCACTACCCAGCTGGAGGACTGAGACATCAGTGGGTTTTGAATTCAATGGAAATTTACTGAGCACAGGCCCTGTCACTGGGGTTCTCATTCATTGCTGAAAGGTAGTCTGTTCTTCTCTCTGATCCGAGAAGTGCAGCATGCTAGAAGGACGTCCCTGCATTGCTGCAAAAATAACTGGACCATCTATTTTCAGACATCAGTTTTTACATTTGCACATATAAGACAGCACTATAGCTTTTCAGGTCCCATGAGTGCCCCTTTACAGATGGAAACACCTGTTTGATTTGGCAAACGCCTTTCCTGACATCAGACAACTGGGCATTAAGCAGCTGGAGCAACTTCTTGCCTTTATGACCCAGAAGGACTATTCTTATCAGGGCTGTTCCTCACAATGCCTTTTGGACCCATATGGAAAAGAACTCTAATTGCTCAGAAAAAGAGGCTCCTCTGGCAAGAGGAGATGCCAGGCAGTTGGAGAAAATCCAGGATAAAAGACTAAAGACTGAAAGGAAACACATTTGGTCTAAAACCTATGATTTTTAAATCCCTAAACTGGAGATACTGCTTGAAAAATGTGGGAAGATACAAGAGTTAGAATTTTGTAATATTTCTTTTTTTCATTTTTCTTTCCAAAGCCAGTGTATTTATTTTCTTAGCAGTTCAAGTACTTGCTAAAACTGTCACTTGTATTTTTTTAAAATCTCTGTGCAAAATTTTGCACAGAGAGGACTTGATATTAAAAGCTAGAATCAGCGACTTCATCATTAATTATGTTTGCATTCTCTACTGGCTGAGCACCTGTTTTCTGTTCCCTGTGTAAGAGTCATCAGTTTATTTTCCTAAACCCAACTGCCTTTTAAAAACTATTCCACACCCCTCTCTGAACGTAATCACTTAGACAAACGGAAGCTTCTCTAAAGAAGATGTGTTGATAAGAGACATTTTTAGAACATTGTATCTAGTCTCCTTTGTATTTTTCTGAAATTCAGTAATCCCCTTCCCCACTTAGCTTAGTGAGTGGCTGACCCAAAGCCAGCAGAGGTCAGAGGAAAGGCTTCTTCCAAAAAAGAGTGAGTGGTTACAACACTGCAAGCAAAGGGGAACTTGGTGGTGTAGCAATTTCTTATTTGTACTCCAGACAAATGGTGTTTGATTCCAGAGAATTCACATGAGCCTTAAGACTCTGCAAGTGAACTCATGCCAATACTTTGCTGTGGACCACGGGAAAAAATCAGATGGTATAAGACTGTAAGAGCTGACATTTGTGTAGACAGATGTGGACAGATATAGGCAACTAAAACATAAAAACTGCATTTACACTGGGTGTCTAGGCTGTTTGACAGTCACCAGAGACTCGTAGGCATATTCAGGGGATGTTAATGTGTAAAGGCAAGGATGTGGATTAAGCATCTCCACAAAGCTATTCATTCCTCCTTTCTCTGTTGACTGTAAAGACAGCCTAGGCAAGGAGCTTAAATTGGACATGTAAGACCTTGGTGGTTAAAACTGGGTAAAATTAATCCTGTTTTGTAACCTGGAGAAAGGGAGTGCTTTCCTATTTACATAGCCTTACTGCATTACAGCAAATATGGAACTGTTGATTTTTTTTTTTTTTGTACATTTATATTATAAATTTTAATAAACAAGGAAGAAGTAGTTTATATCTGTAATTACGAGGACAGCTTCTTGCACATAGAGATTTCAGTCCACGGTTCTCTAAAAAATATATTAAAATAAAAAGAAAGGTAATTCTTCAGGCAGATTAGTGCAGGGGAAATGTAGGGTGAACAAAATTCTCACTTTTAGCGCCTTTAGTGTCTGACAGAATAGCAAAGCTCAGTGAGTCACCCTCAAACCATGCAAGATCATATGGCTCATTAGGCAGGAAACACAGATATATCTCCACTGATACATAATACAGAGTGGACTTTTTAAATGGATATATATTTGTTCTATTTATATTCTTACTGGCTATGTGCAGAAACAGAAACACAGCACCTCCAGCTCCAGGTGGCCATCAGATATCAGGAAAATACTCTCTACACAGGAACTATCACGTGGAGCTAACCAACGTGGCTGAGGTAAAAAAGTCAAGGTTCAGTAGCCACCTTTTTCACCCTTAGCAAAGACATGTCATCAAGTGTTTCTCTCGAATGTGTTTGCTGTGGGGTATATCTTTCCTCCATGCCCGTAAGTCAGCCAGTCTCTTGTTTACTGCCACATACATTGTGTAGCAGTGAGAAAGGACAGAGTACGTATGTGAAAAACAGGAGGGTATTACTGAGAAAAAGCAAATGTGGCTGGACTTCTAAATATCTTACCATACTGAAGGTGCTAAGCATCATATGAGATTATGTCACCCAGAATTAGTAACGTCTCAGGCTGGCTACTTAGCTGGTGTAAATTGGTGGCACCCCACTGGTTTCAATGGAACTTCATTAATTTATGCTAGCTGAGGATCTGGCCCTGAAATAGCTGTAATATAAGATCAGCATCTCTAGATCAGTTTATTCAGTCTCAATCAATCAGCTTTTCTACTGACATTCTTTTTCTTCTTAAATGTTGTCACCTTCTTGAATTTAAACGCCAAAAACCCCTCATCTGCTTATCAAGACATCACAAAAATTTGCACCTTTCCAGGGAGGACTTCAGAACATGTTGCAAGCCCCCAGAGTTTACGAAGCAGGCAAGGAAAGGCACTCTGTGATCGTGAGGCAGGATCCATGGCCCGGCTCGGCACTGTGGCTGCCCTGCGGCAGGAAGCAGCCGACTGAGATGCTGGGATTGGGAAGGGGGAAGCACAGATTTTATCAGGTCGGGGCTGCTCTTCTCAGAGGAGGCTAAGCAAGCAAACCCTATTCCTCATTAGTATGAGTCAGGCGATCATTGTTTCTTGTGTCAATTACTGTGGGGCCCTCTAGAGTAAACTTCTCCCTATCCCCGGAGAGAGGTGTAATTAATTTACCTGCGGTTTGGCTCAGATGTGCTTTACATACAAGCTCTGAGCACAAGCTTTAAGCACAGCTCTACTAGGAAAAGTGTCCAGCAAGGTCAAAGCCACATGAATTTAGGACCTGAGACGTGTGTCTGTGCAAGTACAATGCTGAGCTTTGAACTTGCTATTTTAACTATTGGAAGCAGTCTACCTGGGACAGCACAGAGCCCAGTGGGAACCTGCTTCTCAGTGGGGTACTCCTCTAGGTGTGTACAAAGCTCTGGACTGACAGAGCTAGCCTGCCTCGTGCCCTGAGACAGACTGTTTAAAGCAAATGTGGGTAACTCTACACTATGCAGCAGCTCACAGTGTAGACAACCCCTCACAATTTAAGCCTTTAGAGTTGACTCTCCAGCACGACTTCAGATTTCATGAAGGTGTTTCTTGGACGTCTCCTCTTGAGGTGTTTTGTTGACTCAGCCCGGCTTTGCTTGTGAAATCTGAGGGGATCACATCACATGGTTTATCCTGCATTTACTCACGTATAACCCAGCATGACTGTACATCAATCAACTAATTTTAGCGATGTTAAAACTGAAAAGAAAATAATGATATCTCATAAATATACTGACCTGCCTCTCCAATCTGGTTGCTGTCTTCCTTCATTTTCTTAACATTTTTTGGGAGGGCCTTCCAAAGATTATTCATAATTCTCTGAATTGACTTATGGCTTCTCAGAGTGCTGGTCGTGCTTCTAGTCTTCACATTTCTGGGGGAATTTCACAACATATCATGGATTTTTCTCTTCAGTTTCTCATTTTTAGTATTTTCTGTCTCCATCCATTCTTCTGCTCCAACTAAATGAGCAAAAATTATTTGCTTGCTTTGCTGACTTACATAACAGTCAAGCATTGTGCTACACAGCTTGAAATCTTTGTGTCGCTTCTTTGCCTCGTACAGCAGAATGGTGCTAAACTTTCATCAGTGCTGAACACTGCACTAAGAGATGACTCAACAGTGAAGGAAAGGGCACTTACAGTCAAAAATGTCACTGTGAAAGTGGCCATGTATCTTACACGTCATGTCATAGGAGAAAGGTCATCTATATTATATTCTTCCTCCATCACTGGATATGATAAGAATATTCTGCAAAAATAGTATTTCTTCCTTATTGCATTCCCAAAGCTCAAAAAGTAAAACCAAGGCAAGGTGTTTGATTTTTTAGCTTTTTTTTTCTGTAATGAGAAACACAGTGGCGCATAAGCTGAAAAAGGATTATAAAATTTTATATGTTCTGTAGTTCTTCAGACCTGTTGGGGAAAGAATTAGTAATGTATCTATATATCTGGTAAAAATATCTCAGTGACCTCATACTCACATTTGTGTAAACATCACCTCATCAGTTCCAGATACTTATACAGGAAACAAATCTGAATGCTCCTCTAGTGTTCTATACTTAGGCAGGTCAGCCGGCATATGTCTGGTCTGTAAATACCCAGTTTTACTTGGGTCCTTATTTTAAGGTTTCCCTCTTAAGAGTTTGCTGCAAACATCCCCTCAGCATTTGCCTGTGTGCCTTTTCAAAAGCAACTTGCCCCTGAAGGTTGCCATTAAATTAAACAAAAAAACAACTACAAAGAAGAGCTGAATTGGTTGGTAAAGGCTTAGTTGGACCTGAATTACTAAATATGACCATAATAGCCCTGAACTGACATAGTGAGTACCAAATGATTTTTCATTGCTGTCAGTCACTGTGGTATGTGACCACAGTTTGCTCTGTGTCCCAAATCCCATCTTGCTAACAGGTTTCTAAAATCAAAATTTTCTTTCAGACTTTTCCTGATAAAATTTCCTAATGGACTCTAGCATGTGGAATAAATTTCTGGCTTTATAGCTTGGGGAGATGTGTGATTATAGTGACATAACAAA
Organism: Corvus hawaiiensis; assembly: GCF_020740725.1. Taxonomy (NCBI): domain Eukaryota; kingdom Metazoa; phylum Chordata; class Aves; order Passeriformes; family Corvidae; genus Corvus; species Corvus hawaiiensis. The sequence goes on along the minus strand of NC_063215.1, from coordinate 50,832,499 downwards.
TTATGTGTTGCCTGGTGGAACGGCACAGTGCTTGTGATTCCTTTGAACAGATAACCCTGACTGTCACATGCTTAATTTTTCAGTTATGAAGTAAAATAAGGAGGGAGTGTAATAAAAGAAGGTATACATTACAAAAACAAACGCAAAAAATAGTAGCAGTTATAACTTGAGCGTTTAGTTAACAATTTTTATATTTTTAAAAATATATATCCCCTGCAATAGATTTCAAGAAACTATGTATACATGTATGCATCAAATTAGGGAAAAATAGAAGTTTTTAAAAAAGTGAAAAACAGAATGAATTGCCAAATTTAAGTTTCTAGAAGGACAGAATACTAGAGAGACAGAAGTCTAGACTAGGCCTCTAGAGAGAGAGTATATAATGGTTTCGTAGATAGAAATGTGCCAATGTTACAGGACTCTTTAGCAGTATTATTAGCAGGATTACTGCAAAGGTTCAGAGTAAAATCACTTTAGCTTTACTCCTCTTTACAAGGAAAAGAAGCAAGTCATGTATTCATGACTGTATTGCTGCTTCTGGAGATATGACGGATAAGCAACCTTCCCCAAGTGATTTGCTTAAAGTTTTGGTCCATGCAGACAATAGCAGAAAATAAATTTGAATCATCAGTCATTCTTACAAGGTCACTAGACCAACTTTCTCCAACAGTTGTCTGATTTTGTTTGCTTTCTAATACTACATGTATATTACTGGGCTGTTGTATTTTCTTTTTTTAAATTTATTTTAGTTTTTAATTTTTTTCCCCTTTTCTTTTTCCTTTTTTTTCTTCTAATGCAGATAATGATATTCCATGTGCAGATTCAGACAGTGTTCTTTCAGCCACACTAATGGAAACAAGGAATCAAGAGGGCTTAAATTATTTGGTAGTAGTCAAAGAAGGCAACCAAGATGAAGAATGCATCAATTCTGCCGAAATTAGTTAAGTCTGGTTACCACCGTTTAAAAGAGACAGTGAAAGAGGAGAAAAAACTCTTCAAAGAAGACATAAGTCAAGGAAAATATTCTGCTCATCATCATACTTACAGAGGTATCTTAAAAAAAAAACCCAACTCTTTAATAAAACTACCAGAAAACACAATAAGGTTCTGAATGGTGTGTGTCAGGATAAGACAGTGATTACATATCCTTTGATTTTCTACATGTTATGGTTTGGGTGCACCACAGGAGATAGTTTAAAGTAAAAAAACATGTATCAGACAGTCAGGGATTTTACTGTGGTATTGATTAAACTTATGCAATCACATATGCCTCAGGCACAAGGCAGTCCTTCTAAAAAGGGATTGCTGGTATGCTGCTTCAAAGGACAGACCAGCTTGTTCATGAATAAAACCAAACAGCTGAAGTCTAGCTTCACTGTGCACAAACAAGGTTTTACAAATTGAAAAAACAACATCAATACCAGACTCCTAATCAGAAAGCAATTGAAAAAGGGTGACCAGGTTCTCCACTGCTGCGGGCGGTCTGTTTCCCTATTTAATTTAAACAAATGTTTGCAATCACCTTGCATATTAAGTTGCACAGCAATTGATCTGTGAGTCTGGACAGTCCTGTTTTCTTACATTTCTTCTCCTTTACTTTTTGAATGTTCATCATCCTCGTTTATTTTTTATCAGACTGGGTGTATGGAGGAACTCTTCCTTGGTGTGTTTACAGATCAACTCGAAGTATATAATAAAATTTTATACAAATAATTATTGACTAAAAGACAGCAATAAGCTTTTTCTAGCCTTTCATAATGAGCAGTAGTTTGCAAATTATACAGAGTTATTCACTGACATCTTTCAGGAAGCTAGAAACATTCTGTAATTTTATGCAAATATTTGATAATGAGGCACACTGGAGAGTAGTAAAGGCTCTATCTGATGTCAGAACATATACATTTACAAGAAGCAACTCCACTGCAGTCAAGCTTCAAAAGTTTCTTAAATGGAGATTCAATACAGATGAACAAGAAATTTGGAGTCTGAACATTTTACTGAAATGAAATAGAAATTGAGATGTTTTGAATTAGGATTCTTCAAAGTCCCTGAAAAAGCCCATTCAATCATTATATAAATATTTTTCTCCATCTACAGATCAGTGTAAAAGACAGATTTGCTAATAAAAACAATTGCAGTAGTTCACTGTGCTTACCAGACTCTGAGCAACAGATAAACAAATAAATATTGTATTATGTTTCCTTCCTCTTCGAGTGCTGCTTGATTGATTGTACAGCCATTCCTTCCATTTCAGTAATTTAAAAATTAGTAATGTTTGCTAACCTATGTCATGTGCTGGCCAGAAACCAGGAGGATCCCAGTTCTGTAGGCACCACGCCTGAATGTGTTCTGTGTGCATAGTTCCATTTAAGTCAAAGAAGCTTGCTCAGTCAGCAAGCCACAGACAAAGGTTTTGAACAACCACAGGACTCCATATGAGTCTTTTTCTTTAGTAGGAGAAGCCTCCCAAAATTCTGCCAAGACAACACCTTTCCCAGGTCTTGCTAGCATCTGTGATGTTATATCCCAAGTCAATTCAGTTTTGTGTAGGTCTGCATTGGAAAAGAATAGTGGGAGCCTAACCAACATGTGTAAACTGGGTTAGTGGGCAGGATGAGCATCAGTGACAGAGAGCAGTCAGGAGTAATGCCCTTCAGGACTTGAAACAGTCACAAATATACAAAGCAGCACAAAAGGAAAAGAGGGAAGATAATTCTTGCTGTGTTTGCCTTTTGTAAGTGTTGCAAGATGAGCCTAGTTTTAATGAAAGATTTATCATAGCATGATGAGAACAAAGTGTCAAGTTTAACACATTGCCAAGAAATGAAACCTTAGGATATTGAGCAGTGACCTATGCCTTTTGTACCTTATAGTATGAAAAATGTATTGGACAGGATAAAAAATTAACTTACTGATCCAAATTCGAGGATCCTAATCTATAACTTGTTGAATTCAGTGGAAGACACAATACCAAACCTCCCCAGTAATTGCAGTCACCTGAATCATGCTCAGTGATACAGTATGAGCTCTGAGCATGGCCCTACTCATCTCTACCTTACTGAAGTGTTGCTTTCTCTCTTCATTCAAACTCTTCTTGATGATTCACGTTTTTCTCATCAACGCTTATTCACTATCAGGGGGTCACCTCTTGCTTTCCAGCAGACAGGGCCTGATGGCAATTTTCATGCTACTTTTGGACACAGTAGGGAAGACACATCTATAAGAGGTGATGTGAATGAAAGACCTCTTAAGCACATTCTCTCTTGGGCAGGGAAATGGGTGCTAACCTGGCCTGTGTTTGCCTCTGCTTTTGCATCCTCCTATTGCAGATCACGGGAAAGAGTCAAGAAATCCTTGAGTTCAAATGTCTTGATTTTCAAGGCTACAGATTTTAAATAAGTATAGATGGATTTAAGGGTGATAATGTCATTTAAAGGAAAGAGATATTTAGGGGAGAAAAGAACCCTGACATATCAGAAAGGTTATATGTGAGATAAGGGTAGTATAAGGCATGTGGACCCAATTTTCAACTGCTGTAAATCAGGCTAGATATGTTAAGCTAAGCTGATGTACAGCAGTATAAAAACTGTCTCCAAGTGTTTAGCTTGAATTTTGTCCTGAGACAGGTAGACCTATGCCCACCCAGCTCCTGAAAAAGGAGGGCTAATCTCTTTAAGTCTCCTTTTCTCCATTTTATTGTTGAGCATGACATTACATGGCATGGAATATCTGTTTGGTTAATTTGAGTCATCTGCCTGGTTGTGTCCCCTCCCAATATCTTGTGCACTCTCAGTCTATTCACTGGGGAGGGGGCATGGAGTTAGAAGCAGAGGTGGCTTTGATTCTGTGCAGGCACTTTTCAGCAATAAGTAAAATATTACTGTGTTATCAGTACTGTTTTGGTTGCAAATCTAAAATACAACACAAGACAAGCTGCTGTGAAGAAAATACACTCCAACCCAGTACAGTGTCTAATCTGCTGGGGAAGAGGAGAGGTGTGCCCCAGGCGCTGATCAGGGGATGCCCCAGGTGAGTTTCTGGGCCACAGCCAGTTCCTGTCTCAGGCTCTTCCTTGTTCCTCGCTGCCAGCACAGACACTGAGCAGCACTGGTGAACACACTGCACACATGATGCCACACACACAACCCACAAGTGCTGGTCTCTCAAATGGCCATGGCTGAACTCTGAGCTGTGCTTGGATAGACATGGACATATTGTGTGTCTGTAGCTGGTTTGTCTAGTCCTTCAACTGCAGACCTGACATTCATACCAATGGATGACAAATGTTCTACTTCTACCTGTGATTAGTATTTACTACAAACCAACACAAATGCTGTGGTGATTAATTAATGTTTGTAAATTATTTTGTAAATATGAAGGGCCAGGGCAGATGTTACTGGTTAACTAAATCAGCATTCTCAGTGGCATCAATTCTAAGTCTTCCATCTTCAGGTCTACAGCAGGTGGTAGCACCCAGCCATCAGTGCATTTCTGTTTTTCAAGGTTGCTTTCAAGGGCTTTTGAGCTGGCACATACTGATGACCAGATCTATCCAAAATCTGTGTACCTCATGCTTTCTATTTGGGACCATGATCAGGATACTATGAAAGTACAACCAATGTTTTATGACATTATTATTAGATCAAAGATAAAATAATGGAAATGTGCATGTAGCTGCTGCTGAGAGATATGCCAGGCTCTAGCAGGATCACTCTGTTATCCCCATGTGCCACAGAGGGAGTGCCCAGGAGTTTGACATAAGCTATGGGAATGTGGCTGTCAAGAGCCCTGAAGGGAAAATTTATACATCTTGAAAGGATGATTTGACAAGATATGAAAGGCAAAAGACGTCTTTGGTTTTATCAGGTTGGACAGAAAAACTTGGGGTGATTTGGAACAGGATGACTTCTTTGTCTTTTTTATATTTAACATTCAGGTCTGGGAGACTTTACTGTCAGTCATTCAATAGCAGCATCACAAGATTTGAGAAACTTAAAAATGACCACCAGAAAGGCAAAAGGTTGTACAGCTACACTAACTCAAGTTTTTTTCTGTTAGTCTTTGTTACCTGCAGAAACTAGGAAGTGGTGAGGACAAGAAAAGCAAGAACTAAGTTCACCTCAGCCTAACTTATCTGAGAACCTCAAGCTGGGGTCCAGCATTGAGGCTAAAGTTGTTGTTCCTCAGCTTTCCTGGTACCCTAGATAACAGAGACTACTAACACCCTCTAGATCACAACGTCCCTCAAAATTTGCTTCTCTCACTGCTTGTACAGAAGGACACAAAGATCGTGATGGCAGAGTCACTGCATCCTTGCCTTCCATGACGGTTTTCAGCAGAGAAACTTTTAGCATCTATTTGAATTGACTAATGTCTCCAGGTTATTTTCTCTTTTTAAAATTTTTTTTTGACATCTGTGGCATGCTGTCTGTGATGGTTTGAGTCCTCAGGTGTCGCTTTACTGAGCATAATCAGGTGAAATTGATCCTTTGTAATCTGGGTTTAGGACTATGCGTTTTAATAGTAACTGTGAAGGGAAGCTTTGTTCTAGATTCAAATGTACCTCTTTCTACACAAAGCTGATATTAATAACAGACCTGAAAAAGGATGTTACAGAAAAGAATGTCTGTAAAATAGCCCTGGCAGGTCTGTTAGTGACTAAAAAATTCTAACTCACTTTTGTTTCTTTTAATTCATTCTTGAAATTTTTTGTTACACCCTCTGGAGTGAGTTGCAGAAGCTTGCCTACCAGCTGGATTTTTCAAACAATTATGGCTCTATTTTTAATGACACTTAGCAAATCTAACTGATACTATGTTTTCACTCTAAAAAATAGCCAGAAACTCAAGGCATCAAAGCCAAGTGAAGATGCCAAAATATTGTGATTATTTCCACTGACATAACTGATACTGCTGTATAAATAACCTTTTATATAATGCATTAACTTTTTTGTGTGACATCTTCCATTTGGAGGATTTTCATCGCTGTCTTCTATCTTTTGCTGTGAGAACAGAGCTGTAAAATAACCACTCCCTGTTTGGATAATAATTTCTTTTGCAATTCTGTTGACATAGCTGGGGTTTCTTTCTGGAATAGAATAGAATCATTTAGGTTGGAAAAGACTTCTAAGATCATTGAGTTCAACCATCAACCCAGCACTGCCAAGTGCACCACTAAACCATGTCCCTAAGCACCACATCTACTTGTCCTTTAAAAACCTCCTGGGATGGTGACACCACCACTTCCCTGGGAAGCCTGTTCCAATGCTTGACAGCCCTTTTTGAGAAGAAATGTCCCATAAAATCCAATCTAAACCTCCCCTGGTGCAACTTGAGGCTGTTTCCTCTCATTCTGTCTCCTGTTACTTAAGAGAAGAAACAGACTCCCACCTTCTTACAACCTCCCTTCAGGTAATGGTAGAGAGTGATAAGGTTACCCTTGAGACTCCTTTTCTCCAGGCTAATTGTGCTCAAGACCCTTCATCAGCTCTGATTCCCTTCTAAGATTCACAGAATCAAGGTTGGAAATGACCTCCAAGATCATGGAGTCCAACTTTTGAACAATCACCACTTTGTCGATTAAACCGTAGCACTAAGTGCTGTGTCCAGTCATTTCTTGGACACTTCCAGGCATAGTGACTCTGCCACCTTGTCAATCCATTCCAGTGCTTGACAGCCCTTTCCATAAAGAAATTCTTCCTAATGTGCAACCTTGAACCTTCCCTGGCACAGCTTGGGGCTATGTCCCCTTGTCCTGCCACTTGTTACCTGGGAGAAATTGCCCCACCTCAATTGCAGGCAGTTGTAGAGAGTGATAAAGTCTCCTCTGAGTGTCCTTTTTTCCAGGCTAAGCAATCCCAGCTCCCTCAGCTGCTCCTCACAAGACTTGTGCTTCAGACCCTTCACCAGTCCTGTTGCCCTTATCTGGACTTGCTCCAGCACCTCAATGTCCTTCTCATTGTGAGGGGCCCACAGCTGGACACAGGATTCGAGGTGTGGCCTCCCCAGTGCTGAGTACAGGGGGACAACCCCTGCCCTGGTCCTGCTGGCCACACAATTTCTGACACAAACCAGGACGCCATTGGCCTTCTTGGCCACCTGGGCACAGCTGGATCATGTTCAGTCGGATGCCAACCAGCATCCCCAGGCCCTTTTCCTCTGGGCTGTTTTCAAGCCACTCTCCCCCCAGCCTGTAGCACTGCCTGGGGTTATTGTGACCCAAGGGCCTGTCACTTGGCCTTGTTGAACCTTACACAACTGGCCTTGGCCCACAGATCCAGCCTGTCCAGATCCCTCCACAGAGCCTTCCCACCCTCCAGTAGATCAACATTCCTGCCCAGATTGGTGTTGTCTGCAAAGTGTCAGAGGCAACATTCAATCTCCTTGTCCATATCACTGATAAAGATATTAAACAGGACTGGTCCCAGTACTGAGCCTTGGGGGACAGCACTTGTGACCGCTGCCCACTGGGTGTCACCCCATTCACCACCACTCTCTGGGCCCGGCCATGCAGCCAGCTTTTTACCCAGTGAGCTGGGTAAAGCCCCGGCCAAGCCATGAGCAGCCAGTTTCTTCAGGAGAATGCTGTGGGAAACAGTGTCAAAGGCTTTAATAAAAGTCCAGGTAGACAACATCCCCAGCCTTTTCCTCATCAACTAAGTGGGTCGTCTTGCCATAAAAGGACATCAGGTTAGTTAAGCAAGACCTGCCTTTGGTAAACCCATACTGCCTGAGCCTGATGCCCTGATTGTCCTGCATGTTCTGTGTGATGGCCCTCAAGGTGATCTGATCCACTGAGATATTTTCTTCAGGGAATGCTTTCTGGAATGCCTATTACTGCAGGCCTAGGCCCTAGGGTATACCACCATGTCCCGCAGCCATAGGGAGGAGGAGGAGAAGATCCAGCAGGCAGGAATTGTGCATACCACCATGTCCCGCAGCCATAGGGAGGAGGAGGAGAGAAGATCCAGCAGGCAGGAATTGTGCAGCATGATTGATTTAATTATTTTACAAACTCTTTTATAGACTTTTTTCTTCATAGTCTAATTGGACAAAGGATCAGCCACCCCTTGGGGGTGATTGGCTAAAATCCTAAAACATCCATTGTCAAAATATTTTCTGCTGTACCATAAACAAGACTTTTCAAGGTTGAAGGTGGTTTGGTTGTTTACATAACTCTGCTACCTCTTCTGTGAGAGAGAAAAGTCTCTCACAGACTTAGAAAATAGCAAGAAAATCCTTGCTAGCAGCATTTTTATATCTACAATGCCTACCTATCTGCATACAGAAATAAATTTCTGGGGAAAAGTGTTACTAAAAATTTCTTTAGCATTCTTTGATTCAGTTTTATATTATGAGTAAAATACTTGATGGAAGCAATATAAGAAAAAGTAGTGACAAAGTGACTAGAGCTGCAAATGTCCTATAGTTACCATGTTTGCACAGTTGTGTTTTTGGCTCAGATCAGAGTCCTGCAGGTCCTAAGTGGAATATATGTTTCTGGGGCATGGGAAGCAATAAAAGTTATATGAGTAATAGGATGGCTTTTAAAAAACAAGCCTATATGCAAGGAGGTTGGACTATGAATAAAATGACTGTTATTCTAAGGACTATGCAAATATGCAAATTGCAAATTCTTATCTGACCTACACAGTTTTTTTAAGTGACAAAGTGTCAAATTAAGTGGCAAAGGAAAACAATAAAGTGCCTCTGGAAACACACTCCCAAAGAGTGTAAACAAAGTCAACTACAAGTGCTCTCTTAAATACAGGATTTGCATTTTCTTAACAGAATAAACTCTCTGCCTTGACTCTCTGTGCACTCACTGAAGTGGAGGTCATGGCTAGTGACAACTGGGAGCTGTTCCTAGATGCTTTCTTGCCTTTTTAGGTTATGAGGGTCTCTGTGTGTTTAGGATAATATGATTGACAGCTCCACTCCGGCCCCAATTAGCACCCTATAATTTATTAGCTTCTGCTTTCAGATTATGCGCTAACTTCACAAATATTTCAACCACGGAAACAGCAGCTATCAAGTGTCTCTTTCCTGATCCAGCTCACTTGGACTGCAGTTAAATACAAGGAGGGAGCTGTGTAGGTCTGTCAAGAGAGAATAATCATTTGTGTCTGTGTGCAACTGGGGCTGTCACAGTTCTTTAGGACCCAACTTCTGGAAAAAAGGAGTTGTTCCACTGGATCAGGGGCTAGGGCTTGGTTCCTTCCACAGCGGTTCAGTGCAGGATTAGACCAATGCACTGGCTCTTCCTGAGAAGGTCTGTGTTTGTCCGACCCTGTTTATTGTGTAAATACTGACTCCATGCAAACAAAATTGACAGGAAAGTTTGTGCCTGTCCTAACACTGTTTCTTTGTTCCTCTCTGCTTCAGTGTGGGGCCAGAATACTAAGTGCAGGAGGGAAGAGCCCGGGTGACACAGGAGAACAGAGAGGGGATGAGATGCAGGGTGCGGGCTGAGGACAGAAGTCAAGGAGAGGAGAAGCAGAGATGTTGGGGTGGATATGTTGAGGGAGGAGGGGCACCTTGCAGCTGTACCTGGGCCAGGTAGGGCAGAAGGAAATGTGCCATGGAGCAGGGACACAGAGTACCCTCATTAATATCCGATGTGGTATTACATCTCCTAATGGGACAGCACTCCTGCCAGGTGTTTATCCTGCCTTTACCATGAATGAATAAGCAACTGGTGCATACCTAAAGAAATGCTCCAGTCCTCTGCCAGCTTGTGCTTTTGTGAAATGCAGCTGAGCATGGCAAATGGAAGTGCCCATGCATGAGAGTGGGGCCCAGGGGTGTGCACACCTGCACCCTGCAACCCAATACCCCTGCACCCCTGCACCTCTGCACACCTGCACTCCTACACTCCTGTACCCCTGCACAGCTGCACCCCTGCACGTCTGCACTCCTGCACTCCTGCATCCCTGCACCCTGCATCCCTGCACTCTTACACTCCTAGACTCCCGCATGCTGCATCCCTGCACCCTGCACATCTGCATTCCTGCTCTCTGCATCCCTGCACTCCTACACTCCTGCACACCTGAATGGGCTCTTTCCAGCATCTTTCCTCTCTCTTGTGGGACCTGATGCAGAGAGGGCAGGGGCAGGAGGATGGGGACATGGCACCCCAGGGCCTCTCTGCTATGATTTGCACTCACAGCGTCAATGCACATTACTCCTGAGTTATGCCTGGCTAAAGAGGCAGTAGAAGCTGCGCTGCAAAGGTAACTCCTCCTCTATGATTAGAAATGAACATGAGGAGCCCAGGCTGAGTTTCTTGTCACTAGATTCAGATTAGATAATAGTGCTACCATGCTGGGAGCTAAATTAACAATATGGTTCCCCAGGCTGCAGTCCCAAAACTTGGGAACTGACTAAAGTAAAACTTTTGTTTCTCTTTCTTTTTCTTTTCTTTTTCTTTTCTTTTTTTTTCCTTATTTTCCTTTTTCTTCTTTCTTTTCCTTTTTCTTCTTTCTTTTTCTTCTTTCTTTTTTTTTCTCTTTTTCTTTTTCTTTTTTTTTCTCCTTTTTCTTTTTCTTTTTCTTTTTCTTTTTCTCCTTTTTCTTTTCCTTTTTTCTTTTTTCTTTTTCTTTTTTTTGTTCTTATTTTTCTTTTTTCTTCTTCTTTTCCCCTTTTTTCTTTTTTTTTTTTAAGATGTCCTACTTGCATTTCCCTATGCAAAATTGCCAAGCATATTAAATCAATGTCTCACTCCTGAAAATAATCATAGGACTCTCTCCTTTCCCTGCTGCAACTGCTCCTCTGGGTGGCAGGCCTGGGAAGACAGCCAGGACACTACAATCCTCCACAGGAGCTGGCTCATCCTTCTGTAATCAAAAGGGCACATTAATTACAACACTTGCCCAGAAAAAGATGCACAGCAACTGTCAGAGAAAGCTGCTGCATCCAAAGCCACCAGCAGCATATTCCTCCCTTCCGAGAAGGGCCCAACATTTAAGCCCTAGCTAGAGCTTGTCTTGTGAACCTAAATATGACTTCAAAGGGAAGGCGAGAAGGGTCAGCAGCTCCTGACCCAAGGAGGAGACAGGGCAGATACATTTCCCCAGAGGCAGCAGCGCACGGTCTAGGGGATGCAAAACGGATTATTCAAACTCTTTTTCACCCTCTTCTTCTCCCTTCCTCCTCCTCTGCTGGGGAGCTCCTATGGCAAACACACTGGAAAAGGAGATGAGAAGTAAGCAACATTACCCTAAAGCTCTCCAGCATTAGGCTGTAAGTGTAGGGGCACATACATGCATTTAAGAGTTTTATGCTGCATTCTTGTGACTGCAGCCATACTGAAGCAGAAACCTCTTTAAAATAAAGTAGAGACTGCACCCACAAATACCATGCCTTATCCCCACCTCCATCCTTCCCTTGACAGATCACTTTAAACCTCAGAGATCATTAAAATAGTACTGCTTCATGCTTTGCTAATTTTCAGCTATTTTCAGAAAGGGAAATAAATATCTGTGGTGAATACATCCAGAGCTCATTTTGGAAACTCCTTGTGGAGAGCACACTCTTGCTATTGGGCAGCAGCACATACCCTTGCTATGTTCAGCAGTGCCATGCTCTGCAGAAGATCCCATCCCTCTGCCTCCTTCACTGGACCCTGCACGAATGGGTCTGAAGCTGTTTGTTTGTGTCTGCTTCTCTGTCCCAGCTGGGCTAGTCTGTTTGTCGGGTGGGCAGCTAGAGAGCACAGTCTGGTGCATGACATTCAGAAAGGGACATCAGGAGGATCTGCTCTTCAAGCTGCAGGGATGGGGGCTCACATCCCTTTCAGTGTATGACAAGCACGTGATAGGTAATATTTACACATCATCTAAGAAGGGTTTCTTTTGTAATTCCAGATTTTCTGCAAGCATTCATGACTAAGGGAGTAATAACTTATGATACAAAGAGGAATAAAACAGACTTGAGAAATGGCATGGAGGTCATGTGCACTGTTACTCCATTAGGAGCTGTGGTCCTAGTCCTGCAAAGATTCGTGCTCAAGCCTTAAAGGTTGGTGCTGTGAGCGGTCCTTCAGGAGTCAGAATAACAGAGAGTGAGCAAAACTGCAAGGATTAGCCAAAATAGGACGTGTGCTTTCAGGCTGCAGTCCACCCAGAGTAGGAGCATTCTTAAAAAGTTGTTTGAACTTTTAACACCTTGAGCCGCTGTCTTGGCTTTTGTGTTTGGATGGTTTCATGACACAACAGTAAAAAACGTACCCACAGAACAAATGCCAAAACCAATATTCATGTAGTCATTGCATAAATTCTCATGCTTGAATACATTCACAGTCAAAATTAATTGTAAATGCCAATGTAGTAAATTACTGGTTTATGCTTACATGAATATTTCCAAATGTATTTGGGCTGTGTCACTCAACCCTCCTCATTAGGAATTGCAGAGAAGAGGGGAGAAAAAAAGAAAGAAAAAAGAAATAACTGTGGTGAAGCACGACCAATGATAGACTCAGATTTATCTTTTTTTTTTTTAAAAAAAACCCCTTTATAAACAGCCTGAAAAAACCCTCAGGCAAATGCTCACAAAATGACCCTGCTAACTTCAAGCCTCTGCAGTTAAATGCCGTTTTTAGTTACTTTTCTCCTGCAAAAAGCTGGTGCCTTCTTCCTTGATAAACACCACAGAATGTTTTTGGTTTAACCAATAATGTAAATTCTGGGGTCATTCCCTTGCCCTTTGCAGCTTGTCTGGGCTCTGGCTATTTGGAGGCTGAGGGAAAAATGCCCACCGGTTTGTCTGGCTGAAGGAATCAGGGCAAGTCTCCCCCTGCCATTTGCTAAGCTCTGGCTGGGGGTGCTCCTTGTCAGCTTCTCACAGAATGTACTCATGCTGCTTTGTCAAACTCTTTCTATTAAGATTCCTGTTCTTTCCCAGAAATTGAGTTACCACCAAACCTAGGAGAAGCAACTTTGGGTTATTCATAATGCCACTTTGGATTATTCATAATGCCACTTCTGACACACGGTGAACATTATGCCAGCTTTTCTGAGAGTGTGGAAGGTAAAAGCTCTCATTGCAGCACAAAAGTCCATTTTCTACTGCTTCTCCTAGTGTCAGGGGGTAATGTCAGGAATCTCCTACTATGTGCTTTAAAATTTGTCAGCTTCAAAGACATTACATTAAGAAAAAAAAAAAAACCAAGAAAAAAAACCCCAAAACACAGTAGTACTGGGATCAGATGTTTGGTCTATAAAAAATCAGCTTTTAAGTACATGGTAAGTGCCATTTCTGCTCTCTTTCATTAATTATTCATCACCTGGTAATAACATTTTAATTTACCACTGCAATAGCAATTCTGTATGCTACAGTCTCCTCTTCTAGCAGAAAAAATATGGAGCAGATCCCTTACTTTAACCAATCTTACAGACACACCATACGCTAAAATATAGCACTGCAATGGTCTCATATTTTCTTATCTTTTGTATTTATCGCTGTGTATTTTACTTACTAAGAAAATATTTTCAACTGTTAGGATGTCTATTTATCTTTCATGCAAAATAATAAAATAACTCACTTCCTCCACATGAGAGATACTTTTCCTGCTTCATCCTGAAGTTTCCAGTTTGCCTCGTTTCTCTTATTTAGCTTTAATACTTCATTAAAGTACACAGGGTGAAAGAAGGAGATACCTTTAATACAGCTTTGCTACTGTTAAATATCTAATTCCCCCTTTCAAAAAACCCCAAACAAAACAACTACTAAAGTGGCAAATGACAGCAACAAGTAGACAAAGGAAAGTGTTAGAGGCAACTTAGACCAAGTGTCCATCACGTGCTTTTCGTTCTGGTGTTCCCCTTAAAGGCTGTTGGGTTGAAGGTGAGCCGTTCTTCATCATATCCCTTTCTCCCCCCTGCTTTAAGAGGGTTTTACTTTCACCAGAAAATGTTTATTGTAAAAAAAAAAAAAAAAGAAAAAAAACCACCAAAAACCCAACCAAAACCAAACAACCCCACCCCCAACCCAACAACTGTCATACGTCCAATGCAAATGTGCCAAACTCTGAAAAGTGCCACCTTGGTTTTCGTCTTTCTGGGATTTAAGCAGTTGTGAGGGGAACAGCTGCATATCTGTAAGTCCAGGGCAGGTGGCTTCAGTCAGACACTTGCCACTCACAACCACAAAGCTGAAAAATCTGACTGGTTCCTCGATAGTCCGAAAATGTTTGTGAGTTCCAGTTTTTTCTCCTTTTACTTTTCTATAATGCAAAGTAAAAATCCAGTTCAAAACTGCTGAGTAGCCTTGCCATGTTTGCATTCAAGAAATAACCTTCACTGCCATAAAAAAATATTCATATTCACACCACTAAAAAAAACTCTACAATTTCCTCTGCTCCCTGTATGAAGGCCAGGGGTTTTGCATCACCATTCATGATGTCATTTAACTCTTTCAGAGTAGTCTGGCTGCAGGTCTGGGTGTGGGGTCTGCTTAAATAGAAGTTCAATGTCTTTGGCTCTCCTCTTGCAACAGAAGGCCTTCCCTTTCTGAAGTAAGTCTAAAGTATCCCCCTTGCAATGCCAGGTCCTTTTAAATCCCGTTGTCTTTCCCCGAGCAGCAGGGCCACGGTGGGCTTGGAAAAGGGTAAGGGGGGATCTGAGAGTCTTTGAGTCAGCACATCAGCTCAGAAGGGATCCACCACAGAAGGAGTAACGGCGAGCTGCAAACCAAGATCAGAAGCTGTTACAAACTGACCCGATTTCAGCTCTGAATGCCACCATGTCTAACGGGTAGAGACCTACAGGGGAGAGCCAGGGGAAGAAGTATGAAGGACAGCTCTAAAACCAGTACAGATCCTTGCTTTTATCCTGAGGTTGCAAACCTGAGAACGGAGAGAAGAAAAAAAGGAAGAAGAAAAATAGGTACAGGCATTTAAGGACAGAGGAAAACAAATTGCATTTCTTGCCAGCTGAGATCAGTCTAGAGCATGGGATCTCCAGAGCCCCAGAAGGCTGTGAAACAAGGAGAAGAGCCCAAGCCAAACTGGAGACAGGCACATGTCCCTCCTGCTTAAAGTGAGGACACCATAAGGAGCCATTACTGGCTGCAATATTGAAACCAGCATGGAGCAGACTCTCCTTGCCTTCACAACCACTGACTCAGGATCTGTCACTGCTGACTATACCTGTGTACCCATTTTTGTCAGCACTACAGTCACAGCCTTGGTTCCAAGACACCCCAACAGGCATTACCAGGGGAGAACCACTGCCTTTTTGCTCAGCAAATGCAATTGTGCTTTCATCTCAAAAACTGGAAGGAATAGGTAAATAAGGAGAGGAACTAGTTCATGAAACTGCGTGGTGTCTAGAAATGACCCCTCAGGGCAGCACAGGAATGGGGCCAAGCAGCAACCTTTGGGGCTGCTCCATTCTGCTCAAAATTCTCACTGCTCAATGCAGGAGCAAGGCCAGGGCCAGGATAAGAGTACCTCAAAGCAACCTGTAGCCTCAGGTCATGTTTGAGGGCATCAGAAATTCAAACAATGTTGTGGAGATGTGATGTGTTGGCCTGTCCCATACTTCCTCTCCCTTCCTCAGTTGCCTGGCCTGAGAGCTCCAAGAAGACCAGCCAGGGCAGAGCTCAGGTGTCACACATGGGGCTTCCACCCTCACTTCATTCCCCCACAGCAGAACCTCAGCCACCCCCCATGAGTCCTTCTGGATGGTGTGGAGTCAGGGATCAGAGGTGCAGCTGAGCCAGGACCTGGAGGGACCAGGGGCAGCTCATTACCTGTGTCCACATTGAGGCCGATGCTCTGTGCCATGTCCCCCGTTGCATTGGGGAAGGGGCCCGGTGTTGTCCAGGCCGCAGTAGCACCCGCTTCGTTCTTGCCCAGTTCACAGGGGGGACTGACTGGTGTGGATACGGAGGCGGGGGTGAGGCGGTGGGGGCGGACGGAGGCAGTGGGCACCAGGAGTGAGCCGTAGCGGGGGTCGAAGTGGGGCCCATAGACCTCGTGCATGGTGGTGGGGCGGGGGTAGGCAGTGCTCTGTGTCCCGATGTAGGGGTGGTGGTGGTGGTGGTGGTGGTGGTGGTGGTGGGCGTGGTGCCAGGGCTCGGGGCCGCCTTGGTGCAGGTGACCGTGCAGAGAGGCGGGTGCGTAGGGGTCAGTGGCAGCAGCGAAGGGCAGCTCGCTGTGGGCAGCAGCTGCCAGGGGGCTGCTCAGGCTGGCTGGGACAGAGGAGGGCTGGTACGTGCTGTTCCAGAAGGATGGTGGGAAGATGCGCTGGCTCATTGGAAAGGACCCATCTGGGTGAAGGAAGTGGGAAAGAAAGTCAGCAAAGAGCATGCCCCACAAGCCTTGATCTCCTTTCCCTAGGGCTCTGTCCCTCCCTGATCCACCCAAACCAGACCTTTCATTCCCTTTATTCCACGAAAAACTGCCAAACACAAGAACTTGCTCCAAACAAGTACAGATTCCTCTCCAACTAAACATCCAACACACCTAGCCTATGGCTTATCCATGAAACTGCAACTATTTGCTCGAGGTTTCTCTTAGTATGTAGATGGGCAGAAAGTTGTTATCTAAGGCAAGAGAAACATCTCTTTTCTTCAGTGGTGGAAACAGAGTGAGAGCTATTACACACCACTGAAATTCTCAGGACTGGGTTTTTCTTTTTTGTTTTCATCATAACCTCCTTGTCTAAGCATTTATGCCCAACACTTCACGGAAAGTGGCTGATGCCTCAGTGCAGTTGCAAAGTGGGCAGTAATAGCGATGTGACTAAAGGCAAGCTTGAATTACTCAAATATCTGGGGGCAATTCTCCATCTATTACACTGGCCTGTTTCTTAGGTATATTGTCAACATTTTTGGGAAGCCCTCTGCAGACCTTTGGAGATTGGCAGGGCAAAGGACAAGGGCCCTACATTTTCTTAGCCCAGTAAGCAACATGCAAGATGGACTGGTGATTATTAATAGCACAAATAGATGTTATGCATGGTTATTTGGGAATGCACACTGTTCCTGAAAGAAATGCTCCTAATACTTCTTTACCAGGGGAGTATGTCAGCTCTGAGCCTTGGCATTGCTAGGGAGAAGGGGAAGCAGTTCATGATGAGCAAAAAACCTCCTCTCCTGCCATCAATTCCAGCACTGAATATCTCTCACCCGTGAAATATTCTTAGACACTACAGACAGCAATTCATGGAGGGACTGGGAAACCAGCCTTGGCCGAGCAGGTGGCCCTGTGAGGGAGAGTTACTAAGACTGCCCACAAGGAAGTGCCAGCCCTAACTCTCTGGCAGATGGAGTGTGAGGAAGGTTATTCCCCTCTGCCCTGAGTACCATCATGGGCCTGTCCAGTGTGAATCAGGAACGGATACGGAGAGCTGTGCATAAGCCATGACAGCACATGGCCATGGGCAGGTCCGGAAGCCCTCATTTTCAGAAACTCAAGAGTCCTTGTCAGTGCTCCAGCAGCAATCAGGGTGGTGATACATTCAGGGCAAGATACAGGGACACACACAATAATTTCTTTAGAGGTGGGAAGATGATGAGATGGTTCCCATATCTGCTTTTTGCTTTGCTCCCATCACTATGACCACTCTAAAGTGAAAGCTGAAAGGATCAACGGGGGATGCACTCATCACAATCATAGTTTGGGGGTCACTCTGCTGCTAGTTGGGCTGTAGCCCCCTCCAGGTAAAGCACCTGCAGTGAAAAGACAATTTGCTTCCCCTGACCGCCTCCCAGGCTGTTATGCCCCTGGGCCATGTCCACCCGGCATAATCTGAAGGGCTTTATTCTTTCCTTTTTTACCCTAAAAGGGCCAAGCAGCTGGCAGCTCCTGGCCTGAGGATGGCCTGCCGGGCACCAGCCGCTGGTGGGAGGGAGGAGAGAGCCGGGATGCGCAGCCGAGGTGAGGACGAGGTGCCGGCCCAGAGGGGGCCTCCGCCGCCCCCCGCACCGCGCTGCGCGCTCACCCCGCCAGGAGCCCGCGTTCCGCGCCGCCTTCGCGCTGCCGAGGGAGAAGCTGCTGGGCTGGCTGAGCGCCCGGCTGAAGTGCTCGTCCACCACGGCGCTGATGTCCCCCTGGAAGTAGGTGAAGAGGACGCAGCGGGAGCTGATGTACTCGGCCTCGGGGGGTCGCTCCTTCTCGGGGCTGCAGTCCTCCTCCTTGATGCTGGCCGCGGGGTGGCTGGAGAAGGAGCTGCCGGCACTGGCGCTGCTGCCGCTCTCCGGGGCTTCTTGCATTTTGGAGTAAAAGGTGAGTTTCTATAGGGAAGGAAAGAAAACGGAGCCGGTCACGCAGCACACCAAGGTGCGCTGGCCCGTCCTGTGCCAGCCGGCGTGCAGCGCCGAACCCTCTCCCGAGGTCTTTCCGAGGGGATGCAAAAGACTGGTCCTCGGCTGCCCGCCGTTTCCTCAGCACACACCACAATCCCCACACCCTCATATCGCCCTCTGTAGTCCGGGGTCAACCAAGGGACTGCAAATAGGCCTGGGGGCCCGAAACCCACAGGTGCCGGCCGGGATGGAGCAAGACAGCCTCCGGGTGGGGAAGGCGCAGCCGGGTGGGGGTCATACCGCCGGCTCCCCCTGCTCCAAGCCCCGCACGAGAAGCCGCTTTGGAGCTGGCTCCGGAGCCGACGGCGGCCGCCAAGGGGCTGCAATGCGGGGGCATGGGCAGGGGGCACGGGCAGGCGACGGCCGGCACCCACGGAGCAGCGCCCGTAGCTGGGAGAAAGCGAGAGCCGCTCGGTCCCCGGCTCCGAAAATCTGGTGCAAAAGAGTGCCCTGTAACCCACTGCGGCGAGGGAGAAGGAAAGAGGGGGAGGAAAGACTGGCAGTCTTAGACACATTTCATGTCAAAACTCAGCATTTCCCTGGACAGCAAGAAGCTCCAGGTATTTACTACAAGGCTAATCTCCTTTTATTGGACTCCGCCGAGTGGGAAAACGGCGGGCGTTGAAGTTTGTCGGATGTTTCCCGTCTTCATGCGCAATAGCGTGTCTGCAACTGCTGGGAGTTTCTTAGCAATAAGCGCTGGGACGCGGAGCCCGGGCTTGGCCGCTGCGGACAGAGCCTTGGGGCGGCCGGCGGGGGAAGAACCGAGGGGACGGGGCAGAGTCTTGGGCCGAGACGCGCGATATATTTAAAAATGTCACTCGTCGCGAAGACCGCCTTTCCGCTTGGCTCCCTGTTCGGCCATTGAGGTAATGATCATCCCCCTTAATAATGTCATAAGCCGTGTGCCAGGGGCTGAAGGGGTGGTGGGAGGGAAGGCAAGGTGGGGGAAGACATCATCTGCTATTTGTGACGGGTACTGGGCCCCGCTGCCGGGCGGCGGAGGCAGCACAGGGACCGCCACGCCGCTGGCCCCGGCCCGGCGCTGCACGGCGGGGGCTGCACCCGCCTGGGGCACGGGGCGCTGTTCTCCATATCCATCCCCTTTTTCGTTATGCTGGGGGAGGAAGGAATTAATTTCTGGAAGGGGTAAGGGCGAGGGAAAAACTGGGAACGCAGAGGGGTAAAAGGAAAGCGGTGTGCAGCAGGTGCAGCCCGGGGAGCCGAGCCTGACCCACGCGGGAAGGTGCCCGTCCCGGCGCCAGCAGATCCCCGCACACCACGGGCCGTGCGTGCCCGAAACATCCCCGCGGCAGAGGGATCATCTTATTGAAAACTCGGGATTAGTTGACACCCGCGACCACCCGGGCGGAGCTACGCGCAGTGAGGCGGCTAGACGTGGCTCCTGTCCACGAAGCACCTGAGGGTCTCGCAGGGGACGGCCGCCGCTGGCAGCCGGGAGGGCTGGGGGACGGGACGGGCCGGGGTCCCGCCGCCGCCGAGAGCGCCCCGGCAGAGGGGAGCATCCTGTAGCCCCTTGTTCCCCTTCACGGCAGCGGCTTCCTCTTCTTCGTCAAACCGGGGAAACCGCTCAACCTCCCGTCTCTCTCACCACCCCCACTTCCAGAGCGTAACTCCGGAGCAGCCCTCCGAGGCGGCTGTAAAATCTCTGCACGAAGCGGCTTCCGCGGCAGCGGCCGGGATGCCGGAGCGCAGGGGTGAGCGATGCCCCGGGAAGCCCGGCCTCGCAGCTCCCGACGGTCCCCACACACGGTGGACATCGCTACCCCGACCCGCCGCGCCCAGAGGGAGCCCGTCCCGGTAAAGAAAACAAACAAGCAAACATTTTAAAACAAACAAACAAACAAGCAAACAAACACCCTAAAAATCCTTCTGAGGGTTAAAATCGCACCCTCTCTCCCAAGGCATCCCGTAGCCGGTCGTTTGCCGCCGGGGTACGTACCCTGCCGAGCCCCGCGCCAAGGTGGGATGCGGTTGTGCTCCGCTCACCATCGCAGGCTCACAGATCTCCCCCCCTCCCGCCCCCCCTTTCCCCTCCCCTTCTCCTTTTCCCTTTTTCCCTTTGGTGAGGCCCCAGACGGCCATCCTCCAGACGATACCCCTCCCACCTTCTGCCTCTTCCCCGCTGTCCCCTACACGTACCTGGTGGTAGGGGCTGTAGGCTGCTGTGAAGTAGGGCTGGGGAGGACCGTAGACTTGGTACATAACATCCAAACAGCTCATGGCTAGCCGCGGCCGAGAAGTAATTTTTTTCTCAACTCGTGTTCTGCAAAGTGGACTAATGCTTCGCGGGAGGGAGGTTCCTGGGGGTTAAGAGGCACCACGCACTGGTGGGAGGAGTGAGGGGGGATGAGGCCGCTCTGGGCTGTGCTGACACCCCCTCCCTGTCTTCTTTCCCTGCCTTCCGCCCTTCCTATAGCGTGGCTCCCTCCCGCAAATACGCCGGGACTGGAGGGGCTCCCCGGCCGCCGGGAGAATTTCAGCCCCGGGCCCGGCGGGTGGCAGCGGCGGAGGGAGCAGGGAGACCCCCCTTCCGCAGCCGGGACTGCCCGAGAGCAGCGGGGCGAGAGGCGTGGAGGGGGCTCCGGCCACGCAGGGACCGGCAGGCGGCTGCGGGGGGAACCGGGGGTCGGCGGGAGATGGGGGCTTACCCAGTGAGTGAACCCATCTCCCGCTGCCTTTGATTTTATTTCATTTATTTCGTTACATTCCACGTGCCTCCTGTGCCGGGTGCTGCCCCGCTGCCCTCGGGGAGAATGCCCCGGCCGCCCCCCACCTCGTCAGGCCCCGCTCCTGGCCGGGGCGAAGTGGAGCTCCGGGAAAGGCAGGGATCTGGGTGACCCCCTCCAAATCCCACCAAGTCCGGCGTCCGCCGGAAAATGCCACCACCAAAGCCACAGAAGTTGAGAGGTCTGATAAACCGAAGGAGGAAAAACCAGTTGCTCCCGAGGAGGAATCTCCCCAGAAACTTTTGAATCATTACAAATCCCGGGAACGGCAATGCTTTTGCATTTAATAGAAACTAAAACTACGCCGAGGGCAAAGTCACGTCAAAACAACAAATTATTGTGAAGGTAAACTGGATTTACTCCTTGGCTTTCTGCTGAGTACGACATGCAAAGTTGTAAACAGGTGAATGTATCTTCATTGCTCATTTTAGAGGAGTTGCATAGGAGGCAGATTATTTTTTAACAGAGATGTAATTTCTCATTTCAATATCAAGTCTTTGAAATGTTCAGCTTCATGGTATGGGTCACAACAGCTGTGAGAAGAGACCCATTTTGTTTTGTTTTAAGCACCTGTAATAAAGCAGAAAAAATATAGAAAATATGAGAGAAAGTATATTACTCAGTTTTCAAGTGCTGATTGGTTACAGTAGTGTTGGGAAAAATCTAAAAAGAATGAACACTTTGAATTTTGAAGACCTGGAAATATTTAAACAAATTTTAGCAGAAAAACCTCATGTTTATAACTAAACATCAACTCTATTTTGTTTTCTCCAAAATACAATTTTTATATTCCAAGTGCTAGAAATTGTTTTGAATGCCTGTCATTCATAAAATCATATTTCAGTGCCTGATGAGCATGTTTCAATGTTTCCTGAACCAGGTGCAAGGTTTAAAATTCATGTTTAAGCAAAATTTTTTCTCCCTATTCTAGTTTGGGAAATTTGGTTTTTCTACTCCAATGCAGCCTGAAACACTGTGGCTGTGGGTTCTGCCTCAGCGTTGCTCCTTCCCCCATCAGAGCCAATTTTGTGTCAGTGGTCAAGAAAATGAGGGGATTACCTCTGGGTATTAGGCTTTAAAATAAGAAATGTATCATATACTCTATAATTATATATATATACATATATATATATATATACCTTCCTGAGCAGTAAGCAAATAGTCACAGTAGTGGGAAGGACTCACTCAGTGGCTGGTGTCCAAATTAAAGCAGTCAGCTAAAGAACAGCCCTTCGCTCCAAACAGTGAGAGACTGTGGGATCTTACTCAGGACAACAGGATCTCACTCCACCTCTGTGTCCCTGCTTATGAGGGGCAGGGAGCTTTCCCAGCACACACAGATCTGTGCCTGTTTCAAAGGTGTTAGTATGCTGGGCAAGGTACCAGAAAAAGCCCATTTCTCAGAGGGTAAGTCCAATGAACACCTGCTCCAAAGACACAGCATGCCTTCCTGCTCTTCGGACCAGCCCTTCACCAGGACTCTGTGCCATAGCAAAGGTAGGACCTGACACTTGCCAAGGCTGAGCATTCCCTTCTTGTGTAGAAAAACCCAAAGTGTAACAGCAACATGTGTGACTGGGTGCTGCAATGTGGCTGATGGTCTGGCTTGTGTACCCTGAAGAATCTCTCCTTGAGGGCTGAATTTTGAGATTTTACCTCACACTCAATTGTATGTAAGGGGAACCGGGTCTGATGCGGCTCGGTATGAATTCAGTCTCTTTTATAGACAGTTATTCAACTGTAAAACTGTGCAGTGTAAGACACAAGTAAACTTCAGTGTCTTATTGCAGAGCAATACAAATATTCATGCAAAAATGCTGGCATTATTTTGCTTCTTTGGTGCATCTGTGAAATTAGTGCTGCTATAGGAAATCATCCTGGAAACCAATGATCAGAAACTATATTCACTAATGATCTCACTGTGTGTTTACAATTATATAAAAATAGTTTTCCTTGGTCTTAACTAAAGAATTTTAGTTGGTTTGAGTAACATCAGGAACTACAAAGACTTGGAACGAAACAGCTGAATTACTTCAGAGAAAAAATTATGACAGCAGTAAAAGAAAGCATAATTTTGGGAAGGACATAGGTTAAGAACTGGCTGTGTACCATTACAGCACTGGCGTGGGCCTACTCCTAAGCCATACACTGGTAAGTATTTCACAGCAGTAATATGAAAAGAAAATCTTGCTAGCAATAAAGAATGATGGGTTCTGATAAACAATGAGATGCAGAAACTTACAACTTGCCTCAGAAAACATTTCTCTAAAGCAAGTCAGTGTTATCTTCTAACTAAATTGGAACCTTTCACAAAACAAGAATTGGGTACTACTGCAAATGGTTTACCAGACTAGCAAACAGATCATCAAGCAAAACAACATTCAGAAAGACTGGGACAAAAATGTGGTGGCATGGATCACATTTGTTGCTCATCATCCCTGGAAATCCTACGTCTGGTGCTGGCCTGCCAGCCCCCGGTGTGTGAAGGTTTGAGCAGGGAGTATCGCATTCAATTAAAGGATTTAAGTATTTATCATCCAGAAGGGACCTTTCTGGTTTTTCAATTATACCACATATATCATTCTTGCTGTTCATAATAAACTTATTTAGAAGATCAGGTAAATTTTAACAGTTTGCAGAAAGGCATGCTTTTCCAAATAGAAGATACCATGAGGTGGGTGGAGAATCCAGTCCTCACTGCAGCCATTTGCCACTTGCTAAGCAGCCTTTGGTGTTTCTCACTTCCAGCTTGAGTTGGGTTGGCTTCAGCTTCCAGCTGTTGGTTCATATAATGACTTACTTCACTTATCTAAACAGTCCTTTTGCTTTTTCCTTTATCCTTTGTAATATTTGCTCTTATGAAACTTATTTATTTCATAAAATAATTTTTTTCCTGCCAAATAAATGGGCAGGAAAAAAAAATTCTACTGCAATTCCTCTAATAGTTTTTGTACCTTTTTTATTTGCAACCTATGAAACATTTTCAACATTGTTTTAAAAATATTGAGGCAAGAATTTGTTATTATTCTAACATTTCTCTTGCTGAAAGTATACACAAAGTAAAATACCTTCTTAGCAATTGATGCTTATGGCTGTTGGGTTTTTTTGTCATGACACAATTTTAAAGACGTCATACTGATGTGCTCTCCCACTGTGATGAGCACAGTATTTTTAGTTTTGATACTACAAGTATATAGAAAACATGGTGGTGAAGAGCTGATGGCACTTGGAAGTTTCTGGAACCTCTTCTAAACTCTTACATATCTGATATTGCAAATAATTAGGCCTGAAAACTGTGATGATCCCATGTGAGCCTATGACACCTGCTCATGACACCTTGTACAGTCATCCTTTCTAAGACCTTTTCCATCACTTTTCTTCCTTGGTCGTAGATGTGCAACTCTTCAAACAGCTCCATTCATGTGCTGTTTGTTCTTGAGAATGCCAAGAGACTCAGCAATGGACTCAAGGTATTGCCAAATGTCCCAATTCCCACTTTACTCACCAGTCTTCTTGTTACTATGCTACCTGCTGAATTTGTTGGTGTGATTTTATATCAGCTTTCAAGTTACTGATGATCATCTTGCACAGACCACAAACTAACTAATGCAAATATTCCTATACACTGTTAATGTACTATACTCCTATGTGGCAATAGTCATATTTCTAAATACTAAAGATTGTGTGTTGACTTATGTCTTGCAATTCTTGTTTATTTGCTGTGTGTATCACTTATATTGTGCAGTGTTTCCTCTATGAGATGATAAATTCAGTTTCACTGGTCTTCCTATTCCTGCTCTCCTCTTTACTCTTTAAATCTCTAATGCTTCAATCTGCCTGTAGGACTCAGCACATACTTAGCTTCTAGCTGAATGTACTACTTGTGGGTCTACATGGGTCAAATTTGGCTGAAATGAATTAAGATAGATAATGCTGTTCCTCTTTCTTATCTTGTCTTTGTGCTCCATATCCCTAAAAGCTTTTTATTTTTTTAGGGCTTGGCAACTGTTACCATGGTGTTCTCAGGAATGTTTTTGAGGTCCAGCCTCTGGGTCTGTATTAATACAGAAGACTTTAGGCTCAAGAGCTTCTGGTTTGGTAGTTTTTGTGGGCACTGAATTAACTGACATTAAAGATAAAAATCAGTGTTATAAATATAGTAAAACACGAAGTGAAAGTCAGGGGACACATCTCACTGACTTCATTGTCTCCTTCATTATCTTGGAGAACCTGGTTTTATTTTAGTTTTCAACCTCAGAGAGCTTGTACAGTTAATTTTGATTTTCTTTTGAAGGTGTGATTTTTTCCCCCTTTTCCTTTTTCCCCCTACACCTCAGAGAATTAACTGTTAGCTGCTAATTGATCACACTGTACAGATACTATTTGGTGTGCATTTGTACATGTGACAGCACGTCTGCTCCAGTGACATGCTCTGCAGCAGCTGGAATGTAGATGTTGATTTTTACTCCATGATGTATTTCCAGGGGAGCTGCAGCCCAGCTCAGGGTGCAGCATCTGGTGCGTGTCACTCACCCGTCCTGCCCAGCCCTGACAGGCCAGAGGCATCACCTGTCTCTCCTCTACTGATGGCGGCAGATGAAGAGATCATTATGCAGGGCTGGAAGGGAAATCCAGAGCTGTCATGAGGGAATACATTCACATGTGTGAGAACACACTGAATGCATTGAATTTAGGGCTTGATTTTGAAATAGGAATGTTCATGGAAGTTTTTTCCCAAGTCAGCATAGTAACAGAGTTGGTTTTGCCCTCAGAGGCGGAGGCATCAGCTTTTCTGATGCAGGTATTTTGGCACATTCAGATCTGAGCTGAATCACTGTGCACCTCTTTCCCCCTCTCAGCAGTGAGCCATCAGAAAGGTGAATCTGGCTTGTTCTGAGATTCATACACCAAGATACATTTTTTTTTTTGTATTTGTATATAATATCTACAGTACATATTTTTTTCTGTGTGCAGGGAAGAAAGATTATTTCAGTGAAAATTTTCCCTAACAATTGCCTCCATGCACAAAATAGGGGGGTTTTATGTTTTATTTTCCTTTTTTGTTAAATTGCTAACATGTGAAAGCAGAAAAAGGCTGTGTTGCTCTTTTGAAGTTTCTGATGCACCAGTTCTATTAATACAGTCACTAAACTCCTGATGTAATTCCTCTGCAATGTCCAGTATCAGTGATTTTGATTGCACAGTCATACCTTTTCCCATTTTGTTTTGAAAAAGAAAGTGGTTTTGTACAAAGAGTTTAATTCCTGTAAATGCTTTCATTTTGGAAGCATCTTTCTTTCTACTTTTTTAGATAATATTTCAGGCAGAGGGAGGTAGGTGGCAGAGGAAGACTGCAGCTTGAGAGAGTAAGTGGCTTGACACAAGGAAACAACAAGAAAATCAGGTTTTCAGTAGAGCACAAACAGGTAAGGTATGTGTTTTTTAATGTCTGCACAGACTTTAGTAGGCTGCCAATAATGTGAAGCTGGGATGAGGAAAAGAAAGGCTCTCATTTACTTCCATGATTAAGTCTTCCTCAACTTTAATTGCTCAGAGTGGGCAATATTATATCATACCAGAGGGGCTCACTGTGTCACTTCTGTTTTATTCAGTGTGTATTTGGCTAAGCTTTGAGACAGTGCCACTAGGAAATGGTAACAGAGTATATTTTAAACAACAAAATTGCAAAATAAAGTAAAAAGAAAATTCATAGCAAAATACTGGAGGTGGAGCCATGCTACAGGGAATTGTGTTTTCATTGCCTGGAATTGCCCCAAATAATGTAGCTCCTGGGTTAAGTGTAAATAGGGGTGATTTCAGGGCCTGGAAAATATCCTGCCTTTATGAAACTGAACAGAGCCTACATTTACTTTTTTGTTTTTATGATTATATTTAATAGAGAACTTAGTCCTCACAGCTGCAAAATCCAACTCCATCTTCAGAAATGAGGTTGGAAAAACAAAGAAGAAGGAGAGAGGAAGACAGTAAGAAAAGAATGCAGGAGTGTACTGGCACTACAGGTATGCACTGTCTGAGGGAGAAGGGGACAAAAAAAATGTCATTTGATTTTCAAAATATCTGTATAATGCAGTCCACTGAACAACAATGTATACATAGTCATATTGTAGCCCAGATGAGAACTCTGACTTAGATTCATATTGGTATCTGTGTAGATTTACCTCTTTTAATATGGAAAGATAAGAAATTAGTATGCAGATGATTTATTTGTAATAAATAACAATGCTCTAGACTCTATTGAGGATGCATAGTTTGTGCCCATGCCCTTGCTTGTACACAAAATTATTAAAATAAGGATGAATGAAGTGAAATCCTATGCAACAAGCACACCCCCAAAGGCAAATAATAACATTCATATCAGGGCTCGTGTACTGAGATCTTCATGCAGGATGGTTGTACTTTTTAAAGAAGAATCTCTTCTCATGCTGAGGTGGGCACTTCCCTGAACTGCAAAGAGTTTTACACGTACATATGAATCAGTCAGTGAGCTGGCACAAGAGGAAGAGCCTCCTGTGAGGATCTTAGAGAAAGTAAGCCATTCTCACCCCTCTGCTGAAGAAGGCTTGTGCGCATTAAAGAACTTCTTGTCTACTGAATCAAATTGATGGAGATGGTATTCTAACAAATCAAGTTTTTGAAATGCAGGTCCAGTTTTTATATCAAGGTAACAGAACACAATTTTCATTTCAGAAAGATAACCCAATTGAGGAAAATTTTAAAAATTACCTTTCAACTTTTGTTGGGGTTCTGTATATAGCTGGTAAGAGCCAAGCACATAGTTTGGCACATACTTGGAGTTGCTGCATCACAAGAAATGAATAGACAGGACTTAATTTAGGCTCAGAATTTGGCACAGTTTTTGAATGAGATTTTTCAGAAATTGATGCAGACAGTTCTCTGGTCAGGTGGGGGTATGGTTTATTGTAAAGGAGAGAGTGTGAAAGCTGAAGAGCTGGCCAAAAGCAGAGTGTGACAGGAAGGCAGCTCAAAGATATTTCTGTTGAAATAATACAACTGCTGCATTAAATAAACTGGCCTGCCCACCATTAAGGCATCAATTTTTGTTATACTGTGTATTGCTGATCTTAGGGACAATTTTACCAGTCTGTGTGTCTCTTGTCCTGATTTGCTCCTTTACTTCCAGCCTGGGAAGAGGCTGGTACCTGGCTTTACTGGTTTTTCTGTACTGGGATGCTGCTGCCTTCAAGAGCCCCTGTGTGCTTTCCTGGGGCAGGCAGGTAGTTGCTTGCCAGGCAGCTAAAGCAGGAGCTGAGGGTGATTTCCAGGGAAATCAGAAACACTCAAAAAGAGCTGTTGGGGAAAGCCTGCCATCAGCTCCATAGTCCAGAGAAAGATCAGGACACTCAGGAACGCCTTCGAGCTCTTTTCTCTCCCACATGCTGTGTGCTTTGTCCCAGCCTCCTGCATGCCCAAGGACAGAAGCCTGTCTTTCAGCATGTCGCTCCAGCCGGCACGTGCCAAACCATATTTCAGTCTCTCGCCTTCCAACACCAAGCAAACTCCACAGTCCTCACATTCCTGCCGCATGGGACACCCCGCTCCTGCCTCTTCCCATGTAGGCACAGCTTGCTGCCATGCTCCAGGGAAACCACACACCAATTTTTGCGTGCTGTTCTCTTTCCCAGGTGAATGTGTTTTCATGGGGGAGGACAACTTTCATTATTCAGCGAAATACACCAGGTGCCACACTCCAATGACCTGCAAGTGCAGTTACACTGTTTGAAGCCAGTGTCAGAGACGATGTCATATAACTTATTTGCTCCTGTGTTCTCTCTTGCCCTGCATTCTGCATGTGCAGAATTATGGCTACACTGCTTCTTTTCTGCTTGCAGACAGGTTGAGGGGTGTGTCCTGCTCTTTGCTGGAGCTTCAGAGGTTGGTTGCCAGTTCTCTCTCATGTTACTTTTGTGCATTGCCCTGGCACAGTGTCAAAAGTCAGTTGCCCCATAGAAATAGGGTCCATCAGTTAAGTGTTCTCCAGTTTTCCCTGCTCAGGGATCCTTCCACCGGGATCCTAAAAGCAACTGCCTTGTGGCACTCTTCTGTATGCTTCTCTTATGTGGGAAAAGCAAGATGACTCCTACTCCATGAATTGTATGTGTTAATCTCTTAAATCAGTAATGCTGCCTCACAGCTTTTGCATAGATGAAAGAAAGCTGGCACACGGGTAAAATGAATTTTCTAAATGGTATTCAGGGTGTGCTGATACTGCATGTTTTTATCCAAGCAGTTATATGTGCTTCAGCCAGAACTATGTTTTCTTCTGCATCTCAGAGAGCACATGCTAACGTAGTGGTTCCATACATACATGAAACACTAAGCAGAAAAAATTACTCTATCATCCTCACTGACTTAGTAAAAGGGCAATCATCTCTACGCCAAAACATTTGTTTCTTCAACTGTGTTCTTCTATACTCACCACTTATCCTAAAATGCAAATAGGTTACAAGTTTTTTATCAACACAAAGAGTCAATACTTTTACTTTAAAGAAAGAATAAAAAACATTTAAAGTATCTGTGAAAATATGCCCAAGATACATAATGTCTCACACTAAAGAGTTCCAAATGTTTTGGAAGTTGTAGTTTATGTGTCTGCTAGACTATTCCTACCAAGATTATTTATCCATTTAATATCTACCTACCTACCTACTAGCTTATCATACAAATTTCTCACAAATAGCAAATACCTAAGCAGAGACAATTTGAGAGGGATGTCATGGAAAGAGAAGGCTGAGCAACTAATATCTATAAGCCAAACATTCAGATCTAAGAGATATGATGGGGGAACTCTAAACTAAGGACTGGAAAGAGCACTTTTTGTTTTGGGGGGGGTAGGTAGCCTGAAAGCAAGTATGCAGCTGTTTCACGGACAGAATTCACCTCCAGCCTCCTTGAGGGATTCATAATGTCTCCAAAAGACAATGCTGTTGTCTTTTGTAGAAACACTTGATCAAAATCTAAAACATTAATTTCCCACAGTCCTACTGAGCTAATACTTTTCTCTCATTTTTAAAAAATTCATTTTCAAGAAGGACTGGAAATCTACCTGTATTGGGAACTTTTGGAGCACCTTTAAAAATCCCTATCACATGTTAATTACTATAAGCACTACAACTGATCACCATTTAGTTCTGTTTATTTGATAGTTTTGACAGGGCTTTCCCTGATGCTGTTGCTTTCTAGTGATGACCTTTCTGTCATAGGGGCGAACTTTCAGCTTGTGCTTCCCTTCTCTGCCAGAGTCCTCCTTTCCAACCTTTTCTTCTGGAGCCAGCTGGAGATCCCAGTGTGGTTCCTTCAGTTTCTGTGGTGAGACTTCACTGTGTGTGTGCCTTTAACAGGTGTCCACTTCTGCAGGCCCAGTTTGGATTTGGACATTTTCCTAGGAAGCTGCACCCTCATCTCAGCCCTGCATAAGCAGCATTCCTGGTGTGGATGGCCAGCTGGCTGTTACAACCTTTTTTCACACCACAGTCTGTAAAACTACATAGGGCAGGTCTTGTTGATGTGTGAAAAATGCTTCTAACAGCCTGCTCCCATGTGCACTGAGATTTCCAGCTTCACTGACTCTCTGACCCCCAGAGAGCAAAAGTGCTGGAAACAAGAAAATGGTTTGCTAAAGGGGGGAAGGGAGAACAAAATGAGTGCAGGAATAGGTTTGGTTTTCAGGAGAACAGAAGTTTCCAGAAGCGTGCTGATTGAGGGTTGACATTGTGGGCCAACATCAAGTGCAGTAAGAATGAGTCTGAGGAAACACTTGCTATCTACACAGCTCTTTTAAAAGACTGTTTTACTGATTAATTTACATGTATTGACTACTTTCCACTGATCAGCTTGCATACAATACATGTACATTTGGCTTTTTTGGGTAAATGGGGCTTGTGACTGCTCAGAATGGCACACCATTGTTGTATCAGTCACATAGGATGTCATGCCAGATAAACATATTCTGACATGCTGTCACAAATGGACAGTTCATTGTGAAGGAGGCAGAAAAAGTGGTTTAAAAGTGCACCCATGTTCATGTATGCAAATATACATTCACACATATATGTGTATATAAACATGATAGACAGACAGATAGATAGACATACACACAAATATTCTTTTTCCTTCTCTGACAACCATAATGAAAGATCTGAAGATGAAGATTTTTAGAAACCAAGAAATTATTCACTAAAAAATGGGAAAGGGATGCTTCTCTTAAAAAACTGTACAAGGTAACATTCAGTTGAAGAACTGCCTCAACATGAAGAGTGGGGCCAGGCCAGTAGTTGATGCTTCTCTGAAACCAGAAGATGCCAGATGCAGGCCTTTCTTTCTGTCCTAGAGGTCATAGGAAGTCATTGTTTCCAGAAAGCCCCTGCAAGGGAACACTTCCAATCCCCTCAGACTGCAGCTGCTCCTGCACCACTTACAACTGGATGATTGGAGACGTTGGCCAAAACCTATGTGGAAAAACATAGTTCATGTTCACATGTTCATGGCATTCACATGTGGCAATGTCTTGGGAAGTGTAACGATGGCACATACTTTGGAGGAAAACTAGTCACTGTCTGTTTTCTACAAATCAAATCAGATGTCCATGCCATGAAAATTAGCTCCCAAAATCTAATTTTTTGTTATTACAAAATCCAAGGCAACTGGGACTGGGAATATTTGCATCTGTCCATGAGTATTCTAGACTTTAAAATGTCGTTAATCTGTCTTGATAAATTTTTATTTCTTTTCCCTTAGTTTTTGCTTACCTCTAGAGCAGTTTGGAATGCTCCAGTTTTTTTCCTGGGCCAAATTTTTGAACAAATAGAAAAACACTGAGAAAACATGGAAATACTGTGGAAAAAATATTCCATTCTCATTTCACTTCTGGAAAACTCCTTCACTGGTCAGCATCACCTAGAAGATTACGTCTGTTAGTGTGTGAAATTCCTGTAAATAAACTCTCAGGGCATATGGCACAACCTTAATCTAAAAATGAAATGTTAGTTGAGACAGGCACAGGGCTGGGTTACGAAATAAATGGGATTCATTGGGAAAGGGATAATTTAGAATTAGTGCAGTGGAAGGTATCTGGCCATAAAAATAGTGTTTAGACACTTCTCCTCTCTACACTTTTCTGAACCTGCCTGTTTGCCTCTGGTGTGGTGTGGTATGAACAGATCTCTTGATGCAAAATAGAGTGGCTGGGCAGTTGGTTATGGCGCAGGACAGCCCTCAGGGAACTGTTCCTCTGGCCAAGCTTGTTGGAGAGAATATGTTTGGATTATAACCTCTCATGGTTTTTGGTAGCTCTCTTGATTTGATCTCAACTGCTTCTTGTGTTGGGAAAAACACCAGATCCAAAGAAGAATTATGTTTTTGCAAACCTCCCAGGTCCAAAGCAAGCTTTGGTAGGGCAAGGGATCTATTCCAGTCATCTAGCATGGCATCTCCAAATACTCTCATGTCAGTTGGGAGCTGTGGAACATGATCCCATTAGATTTGGGTATGCAGTGAAGACAGACCTGTCAAGGATTGATAGGGAGTACACTTTATGGGCCATAATCAGGCCTTGCTACAGGCTTTAAAAAATATTATGATGAGAGGATTTCTGTTTTATTGCTAGTTTGGAGGTGTTGAGCATACAAACATTTTGACTCTTTGCTCTCCTTTTGCCCTTGGGGCAAAATCTGGAGCAAAGAGTAAAAAGTTAATCTAGATTTAATTTAATTTAATTCTAGGTACCATCCAGTGTTTTATGAAGTCCTGGTCCTAGAAGCCTGGATGCAGATGTGATTTGAAAAGCAATCCTGTAGCCCTGGATTTACCCACAGTGAGCAGAGTCTCATCCACTGACTCCTCAAAGGCTATTTTAGAAAGAAATGCTTGAAGCAAGATATAGAAATGGGGATCTCTGTAAAGTCTACTCCTAAAGACAGTCTTGTATACATTGGTTTCATGTTATATAATGGCATGTCAGACACGGTCTGTCCCAATCTGAGGACTGAGCCCTTTTCACTCAGCACACACAGTCTCGGGCTGGTAACAGCTCCATGCTTTGCATGGATGACATAT
The DNA here is from genome assembly GCF_020740725.1 of Corvus hawaiiensis. Classification (NCBI taxonomy): domain Eukaryota; kingdom Metazoa; phylum Chordata; class Aves; order Passeriformes; family Corvidae; genus Corvus; species Corvus hawaiiensis. The sequence goes on along the minus strand of NC_063215.1, from coordinate 50,799,348 downwards.
TTTGGAGGACAGCGAGAGGCTGGACTCAGAACTAACACAGAGAAAATAAGAAAGAAGTAACGTGCAAAAGAGTATTTCACGCACGTCCAAATTATGCCTGTAAAAAATATTCTTGTGAGAAAAACAGCAAAATGCAAGGAGAAAGGAGAGTGCAGTGTGGTGGGGTGGACAAAGAGCCAGCTCAGGCAAGCCTGGCTGAACAGCGGTTACTATGCTGTAAAAAATGGACATGGCAAATGTACTGCATTTGCTAAAGGCTCCATGAAACTCCAGGGAAAACTGAGCATTCACAGAGTGGCTCCGCCAACAGCAAGAAAGTTTCATTATTATTAGTCATATGCTGAGGATGTAAAGGAATTTTAAGGCTGCACTCTTTGCATTTTTAGAGGTTATTAATGAAATAGCATAGCAAGGTGAATTACATTAAAATATTTTTCTAACCATTCCAGAAATCTTGGTCCAAGTTGGCATAGGGGGCTGGCAAGTGGTGAACTTTTGACCGAAGCTCGGATTGCTGGGAGACACATCCTCCTTGTTAGTTTCGGGTGACAGTTCACTGTACTAGAGGGATCCACTTGTGTGTAAAGAGGCGAGTGGGGGAGGAAGATTTAGCACTGCATTTTCACAGTGGCAAGAAATTCCATCCAGCTCAAATGTGTTTTGGCCCACTGCCCAGCTCCTTGTCAGACACATGACCATCACTCGGCTTCCTATTTCTGGCCCAGAATAAGCAAGCCCCACTAGTGGTTAAAATTAGGCAACTGACCTGTGACAACACATGTTGACTCTCCAACAGAGGGTAGACATATTTAAAAACCAGAAAAGATCTAGACACACCAAGATTTAATGTCAGCGCCACGTGTAATTCATCAGTTTGGGCTACTATAATTCAGATAACAGTTGATCTACTTCATGGAGAAGACTTAGCTGGATTTTCTGGCTTCCTTCTGACCAAAGACTTCCTATAATGATAGCTAAAGAGATGATTATGCCATTATTTTTTCGTGGTAGATATCCATAGCCCTAGCTCCTCACCCTGTCATGATGTAGTTGTATGACGGAAAATTTCTAAGACTAACAAGACAGGACATCTGGTTTAACAGAGCTTTTGTTGGGAAAGCTTATTTCCAATTGAAACAGCAACAGACTAGCTGGTTAACAAGTAGGTATTTTCCATTTGTCAAAAACAAGTCAGTCAAAATATTTGTGCACATTTGAATGACTTTCTTGAATGCAGTACTCTGATAGCCATTATACTCGTTTCTGCTCTTACCACACATACCTTCATCGGCTTGGCCAATGCCACTGGCCATGGCAACCTATCTGTCAAGATCTCATACAGTTCTCTGGACTTTACTGTACTTCCCCAGAGCCTGAAATACATACCCTCCTTGAGTCCTTTAATGAAGACCATTGGCTGTCCTTGAAATCCCTTCCTAAGCCTTTTCTACATGTTGAGGTATACCCAAGAAATCTCCACCTCTCCTCTCCTCTCCTCTCCTCTCCTCTCCTCTCCTCTCCTCTCCTCTCCTCTCCTCTCCTCTCCTCTCCTCTCCTCTCCTCTCCTCTCCTCTCCTCTCCTCTCCTCTCCTCTCCTCTCCTCTCCTCTCCTCTCCTCTCCTCTCCTCTCCTCTCCTCTCCTCTCCTCTCCTCTCCTCTCCTCTCCTCTCCTCTCCTCTCCTCTCCTCTCCTCTCCTCTCCTCTCCTCTCCTCTCCTCTCCTCTCCTTTTCTTCCTAAGATATGTTGCTCAAGCAATTTCCAAGAGATCTTCAGTTACAGCACAAAGCAGGATACCTGAAATTAATAAGAAATATGCTTACTAAACAACAGAGCAGTAATAAAATGTACTTTTGCAAGTGTTTGTTGCTATTAACAGTCTGGTATTTTAAAATATTCCAGTCTAACAAAAGCTTTGAAGCCACAGGAAATGCATCTGATACTCACGGGCTGCTTACTCTGTTTTCTCTGCAGGGGCAGAGAAACTCCAGGTGCCAAGTCAGGTGTGACAATATGCGCTACCGTTTGGATGGGAGGATGCTGAGCCAGACCTATGTCAGACACTTCAGCACAGTGTTCCTAGCCCTATCTTGGGCTTAGGGCACAATGAGGTGCAGCTGGCTCCAGGTCTGCACCCAGTGTGGTTCTCATGCTAAGCCCAGGCAGAGCCTGATGGAAGGACCTGGGGACTAAAGAATTAGTCACAACTCCAAGGAAGTAATTTTGACGTTTTGATTATCTGGGATATTCCTGCCTTCTGCTACTTGGCACCATGGAGAAGTGGCTGTGACTGTTGGCACCTGAATTCACTTAATACTGTGTATTAAGTGATGCGTGGGTCTTTTAACACCTTGCCACTGTAGTCAGGTTCATCAATACGGTCCAGGCAGAAAATGGCTTGTGGGTTGGCTACCGTTTGGACAGAAACTAACTAAAAAAACATTCGACCTATAGGTTTGGCGGAAAAACCTCCCCCTCTTTTCAGTGGTCTTTACCCTCAGTTAGCAGGGTCTCACCTGTCTTTTCTGCTCTGCTCCATCATCTTCTGTGTCTGACCCACAATATGCCAGCAAATTCCCATGCTTGCAGGGTGCCAGCAACTGTCACTCAGGAGAGAAGATCAAGAAAATTCCAGGCAAGGCAGAAGCGACCTGTCTGGTTGGCAAGGGGACTGTGACCAAGTGGAGCAGGGTTAGAGGAGTGCCAGAGTTGGACCTGGATCGTGATTATACTTACATCCTCATTAGTGAGATGTTAAGTTTTAAGATTTAAACCTTTTGCTCAGTATGTTTCAGTCAAGTCGTATGAAATATTTTAATAACAGAATATAGAGTTTTGAAAAGTGTGTACGAATGGGTAAGGTTGGAAGGGACCACAGGGGGTTCATCTGGTCCAAACTCCCTGCTCGAACAGGGACATCCTGAAGCACATGGCACAGGGTTGTGTCCAGGTGATGCTTCAATATGTCCAATGGGAAAGACTCCACAGCCTCTCTGGGCAACTTGTTCTGATGCATAGTCACCTGCACAGTAAAGAAGTTCTTCTTCACATTCTTGTGGAACTTCCTGTGCATCAGTTTCTGCCCATTGCCTCTTGTCCCATTGCTTGGCACCACTGAGCAGAGCCCGGCTCCATCCTCTTGGCACCCCCCTTCAGATACTGATGGGCATTGACGATGTCCCCTCTCAGTCATCTGTTCTCGAGACTCAACAGGCCCAATTCTCTCAGGCATTGCTCATAAGAGAGATGTTCTAAGCCCTTTTGTAGCTCTCTGCTGGACCAGCTCTAGGAACTCCATGTCTCTCTCGTATTAAGGAGTCCAGAACTGGACACAGCACTCCAGACGTGGCGTCACCAGGGCTGAGGTAGAGGGGCAGGTTCACCTCCCTTGACCTGCTGGGAATGCTCTTCCTAATGCATCCCAGGATCCCATCAGCCTTCTTGGCCCTAAGGACACACTGCTGGCTCATGAACAGCTTGTCCACTGGGATCCACAGGTCCTTCTCCTCAGAGATGATTTCCAGCAGGTCAGCCCCCAGCCTGTACTGGAGCATGGGGTTGTTTTTCCCCAAGTGTAGGACCCTGCATTTGTCTTTGTTGAGTTTCAGACAGTTCTTTGCCGCCCATCTCTCCAACCTGTTGCGGTCCTGTTGAAGGGCTGCACAGCACCCTGGAATATCGGCCATTCCATGTTTGTGTCTTCAGAGAACTTGCTGAGGAGGCATCTCCCTTTCATCCAAGTAATTGATGGAAAAGTTAAGTAATACTGGGCCCACTATCGACCCTTGGGGGACACCACCAGTGACAGGCTTCTAACCAGACCTAGATTACGACCCTCTGGAATGTTCTGTTCAGCCAGTTTTCAATGCACCTCACTGTCCACTCAACCAGGCCACGCTTCCTGAGTTTGCCTATGAGGGTGTTGTGACAGACAAAGTCAAAAGCTTTGCTAAAGTTGTCATAGACAATATCCACTGCTCTCCCCTCATCCATCCAGGTAGCTGCCACACCACAGAAGGCAATCGGGTTGGTCAAGCAGGGTTTACCTTTAGTGAATCAGTGCTGACTACTCCTGATCAACTTCTTGTCATCCATATGGATAGAAATGGCCTCTAGAATGAGGTGCTCCATCACCTTTCCAGGCATTGAGGCACGGCTGATGGGTCAGTAGTTCCCTGGGTCATTCTCTTTGCCCTTTTTGAAGATTGGGATTACATTTTCTTTCTTCCAGTCCTCAAGCACTTCTCCTGAACTCTGTGACTCCTCAAAGATGATTGTGAATGGCCTGGCTATAATCTGCCAGCTCTCTCAGCACTCGTGGATGCATCTCATCAGGTCCCATGGACTTGTGGATATAAAGTTTGCCTAGATGTTCTCTAAACCAATCCTTCTTGACCAAGGGAAAGCCTTCCATCCCATATTCCTTTACTCTGATTTCCTGGGTCAGAGATGCCTGAGAGCTGGTCTTGCCAGTGAAGATTGATGCATAGAAGTTGTCAGTAACTGCTACTCAGAGTCCTCTTTACCAGGGTCTCCTCTCCATGTAGTTATGGGCCCACATGACTGTTAGTTTCCCAACTAAGATTAATTCTTCCTTAAATACTGTAGCCTCTACATTACATATTTGATTTGAGATGCTAAATAATTTCAAACATAGAGGGTTTAATTGAGTAGGAGAACTTTGTACAATTCTTTTAATGCATTCCTGTTGCTCTTGGGTCTCACTTTTCCCACTTTCTATTACCAGTTGACCTGAGCAGTGTTGGCCCAGCTGCTGTTTCCTGCTACCTCTGAGTTATTTCCTGCTTTCTTTTGTCCTTCCTATAGCAAGAGTTTAATGTAGACTGAGCCTGCTCAGTGAATTAAGCAGCACATTGATTGCGGCTTCCTGAAAGGTTTAAAAATGCCTACCAGTGTAGATGGCCAAACTATCATTAAGGTGCTCTTATGCAGACATGAAGAGCCTGGTCACACATAGCTACTCATCTCAGTCTCCACAGTAGTAACAAATGTCATCTATATACAGAAACTACTCACATATCTCTTTTGGCTGACATTATTGACGCTTGTCTTTCTGGATACATATATTGACTAATTGCAACTGCCAATGTTTTAAGAGTCAGATCAAATAATAAAAGCTGATGGTGGCCAAGTGATACTTTAAACTCCCAGGGCCCTTTGAAACATGGGAAAATTATTTCCATTGGTTTGATAGAACAGTGTATTATTGGTTTGATAGAATAGTGTATTATACTTATCATGGAGGCAATGTTTTAAAAGTGTGTTCATTCTTGACATTTGTTCCTGCGAACACGCCATTAACCTTTTCCTGAAAACAGCCCTTCCCTGCATTGTTCCCGACAAAAGGAGCTGGCAAAGTGAAGGAAAGAAAAGCAATTTTAATACAGCACCTGCAATCTGCTATGAATTATTATGATAGTTCAATTCTTGCTTAAATCTTGTGCAGAGTGGAGATCCTTAATCAATTCTTCACGTTGCCCACTTCTCAAGGAACAGTTCCCAAGAGGAGACAAGTTTAGGTTGACCAGGGGAACAACTTCATGCTCAGAACTGTTGGTGAACCTTTCTAGGACTTTTACTACTCTGTAGATCTGTAATGCTAATGTCATTTTTCTGGTTCTTGAACTCTTCCAAAAACAAATTCAGAGAGAGGTAGCTAAACAGTATTTTTAAACAGATTAATAAAATCCTAGAATCATAGAATTTTAAAGGTTGCAAAAGATCATTGAGTCAAATCAAATTGGGATCAGCTGCCTTCCCTTTTAGAACATTACTTTTGGAAAACAAGAACCAATTGCATGGTGAGAGGTGTTGGCTATCCATGAGCTTACTATGGCAATGCAGGCTTTTTTGAGGAATATTAGAGCACTGCATCTTCAGTGTTAGAGAGCAGGTAGAGATGAATGAAGAAACAATACATTCCAAATTCTGGTGAGCAGGAAGGCGAGCCTAGAGGTGATCATGCCCTTGGGGAGACATGGTGTTTCAGCACCCGTTTTTTCCTTAGACTGCACTCACACACTACATTTTACATCAGCTTTGCCTTTAGATAAGTTTTCTTCTGTTACAATAGTAATTCAAGTCAATATTCTGACTACACTGATTTCCTATCCTGCTATTTCAGTAACAGACTCCATGGTTTTCAAATCATAGAATTGAATGGGTTGGGTTGGAAAGGAACTTAAAGATCAATGAGTTCCAACATTCCCAACCCCCCACCACAGGTAGGGGCACGTTGGGCAGTTTTCCCTGTTTATTGTTCATAAGGCCTAAATGGGCCTCAGAAGGCACTGTAACCATCACATCACGCAAACCATGTCTCTTGCTCTAAATGTCCAGGCAATAAAGCCATCTTGTTCAACCTCATGTAACTGCTTTTCAAGAGCAACTGTAAGTTCTTACCCCTTTTGCTGACACAGGCAGAATTAATTAGCACTCACCTGACCTGGTGTAGAAGACACTTCCATTCACTTGACATTTAATAACTTGTTATCCAACACCTTGCTTCTGTCCTCCTAGGCATCCTGTCTATTCTAAGCTTCCTCTATTACTAATGGCATATGCATGCCATGTTCATATAGCCCTCATGTCTAACACTTTCTCTGCCAGGCCCATGCAGCAGCCCTATTCTTCTCCCCCTCCTCTCTAATATTTGCTAATCTTGACCAGGACTTTTGAGTCACCATGCATGACCTTATTTTCAGCTCTTGCTGCAACAGAGGGTACCTTATGAGATGTTGGGGAAGGAACTATGTTGAGCAACCCTTGTCTTTCTGCGTTCCCCAGACTACAAAGAGTACAAGGCATTTGTTTGTCAGGTAGGCACAGAAATGGGTCCACTGTCACTGTGACACGACTGTCCTTGCCACCACATCACTTTTGATCCACAGGATCGCATCCTGTGAAAGGCAGTCTTGGTCTCTGCTTATCAATACAGATATTTTGTTAGCAGAAAAGAGAGATAGTGTGATCTCATTCTTTCTCCAATTAATCTGCAGCAGTAGTTCATTAGTATTACTTTTAAATTTTGTAAACATGAAGAGGGTTTATCCATTTTTAAATCTCTGCCTTCTTTTCTCTGACCACAACACTGGCAGCACTTGGGTTGCTCTTCCAGAAGGGTGAGTAGAGTAGGAAATAGGAGAAAATAGGAGACATGGCTGAGGGGGAGAGGCACTGTGTCTACTCTCATCTGTTTCTGGAGCTCTTTTTGGTCCACTTTGGCTATACCCCCAGGCAGCACTCTCCTTTCTAGCCTGCAGTCCAGGGAGTGCATACTTTATTCCCCGCTGAACCGGTTTAATTGGGGGGGGTCTCCATCTCCCTCTTCACAAGGGATTTGTCTTTTCCTAAAGTGGACAGTCTTTATCCTGAGCTTATCACCTACCTATTGCCACTGAGGAATCACCACCAAAATTCAGATCTCATCTTCAGATTTGAGGGTCTTTCTGGAAAAATGTTCTTTCCTCATCTACCTGGTAAACGAAATTATTAAAATCACAAGTACTTTTTATTTGCCCTGCTCTTTCATTAGGCCTCATGTAGGCTCTTCACAGCACCAAGGCTTGCTGCCAAGAGGAGGAGCTGCAGTCCAATTTTGTGCAAATAACTCTGGGCTTACTCTAACAGCACCTTTGTTTTTCAAAAGTGCTCTCTAAGTTGGCAGATGCTATTTAGTTACCCTCCATCAAGCACCTGACTCAGGCTTGCCGCCTGGAAAAAGTAACCTCATGTTAGGCTTTGTGGATTGCCTAAGAACCTGATATTCCTAAACTCCTTCTGCAACCATCTCATGAGATCTCACGGTGGTGATATATAATTATTGCCACATAAAAAGGGAACGCAGAATTGAACACTGCCACGGAGGCCATGCTTCTGAGAGGTGAAAGAGAAGCTAAGGAATGGCACAGTGTCTGTGCTCCCATGTAGATTGCAGAGGACTCTTCCCTCCTATTCATCATGACATAACTTTCCTGTGGGGATTATAGCATTTGTTTACAAGGAAATGTAATAGTAGGAAATTATCTGATGCATTTTGATATGTCTAAGTGATATCTAGCAGGTGGAAACATGAACTTAAGCCTCCACGTACAAAAACAGAAGTCCCATTCTTGTCTTCTATTGACAACATTTTATTATTTAAATTCTGCAAGGACAACTAGTAGAAATGCCAAATCTAGGCCGGGGCTGAGAAGACATACAGCTGGACAATGGAAGGACAGAATACTTATCCAGCCCAAGAGGGGGAGTAGGCATAATGTGTTAGGGAAAATTTCAAGAAAAATGAAAAGGAAGAGGAACAGTGATCATGAGACATATGAGGAGAGGAAGGTAGATATATTTGTTCCATCCTGGAAAAGACAAAGATGATGACGCTCAGTGAATTTAGGGAGTGCCTAATACTGCCTTCTTCATCAATATAAGACATGAAATTACACTTATATTCACAATTCAAAGTTCTTTCATGAAGGACTGTGGCATGCCACCTCCCATACTCAGCACGTCCACATCCAAGAGTCAATATTGGACAGCAGTTATGTTTTGATGCCCTTCTCAGCAATTGTGTTTTGCTTTCAGGCTTTGACTAAAGTTAGGACAGGATGCAGAACACACAAACAGGTGTTTCCAGACCTGGAAGTGGATGACTATGGTACCTTGTTTTGGTTACAACAGATTCAATAGTGGTGTCTACAGCATGCTTGGCATCTCAGCATGTTTACTGTTCATGGCATTGAGCACTGACATGTCAGTGAAGCCCAGACAAGGCAGGACCACCTTTTGTTAAACAGACATGTTGGCATACAATGGCTTGCACCTTTCCCTGTTTAACCTCATAAGGGACATTGACACTGTACATCATCTTGCTTTGTAAATGCAAATGACAAAATTCACTCTCTAATCTGTCTGAACACAAAGCAGAAATGAGGTCTGCTGGAAACAGTGTAACTCAGCTACATCTTCTTCTTGCTCAAAATGCCAGGAAGAATACTGAATGATTCAGGTGAATCCAGAAAATTAATCAGTGACTGCTTTATGATAGGAAGAGTGCTTCATCTTTAATATTTCTGAAATCCTGCTGCTACATACCTTTATCAGCTTTGGTTTTCATAAATACAGGGTTTACCCCTGTTGCAGACTATCACAAAGTGATCTTTCATATGTGCATTAAAGTCACAAAGCTTGGTGGTGGCGTTTTCTGTACTACAAACTAGCAAACTCAGTTATTTCAAGTCCATTTTCGAGATAGATCATGCAAATTCTTTTATTACGTCATATTCAGGCTTAGTTGCAACCCACCACTACAGAATGAGAATTTTTTTGCCCAGATTGGAGCTTCATTTTATATTAAAACTTCAACATTGTAAAATTTCATTGAATCAGTCTTGAAGATAAGTTTGATTAGGCAAACAAAATTCGAGCATGTGAAATAGCAGACTTCTCCATAAGGAATGACATCATGGACTATGCATGATACAGTGGTATGACGGCAATCCCCTTCCCTCCAGACTCACAGTAATAGAGAAAGCTCTTTCCACTGCAGAAGGTGGGGTCAGCTATCCTCCTGAAAGCAATCTGTAGCTAGAGTGCCAGCAAAGAAGTTTCCAATACTCAGTAGTGTTGGTGTGCAACACAAAACCACCATGGGAAAAGCTGGCATCAATGGGGGACTCGAGCTGGTAGTGGGGAAACCACCTGTACCTTCAGAGATACAGGAATGGCAAGAATCCCTTGTGAGCGATGGTCTGTTTGCTTCTGCCTCAGAATTCCCATTAATGTTCCCACAATATTCAAGATCTCAGGTATTCCTTCACATCAAGTTAAATACTGTCTGTAGATTTGGGACTGTCACACATTTTCACATTTAGACAAATGGTTCCATCCCAAATCACATCATAGAACCTGCTCTTCTGGTCTTCAGGCTAACTCTCCATTTTTTAAAATTTTGACCAAACCTGGAAATGTTCTCTCCAAATTAACAAAATTATACAAGCATCCCAGGCTTTGCAAACACATGAACTGTTCTTGCGTAACAGCAAACCATGTTGGGATGTATACAATGTAGAAGTTTTCTTATAAATACAATCATATAGGTTGAAAATACTTAACTAGACATTACAACCCCACTTCTTCAGAGGGATTAGCTTTCTCTCTGCAGACTCTGACTGTATGGCCTGGCATCACATCACAATTTATTCACCCTGTTCACTGTGTTTTAAAGACATAAAGCATATCTTTACTCGAGCATGTGCATAAACCAAACCACGATATGTCTGGCACTGCTCACATAAGGAGAGGCATCTCTTTGTGCTTCCAAAGGGCACACAATATACTATTGGGTGTGTGTTTCACTGTGAAAGTGAAACTAGACAGAATGCCATTTAAAGAATAAAGTGAGATGACATCACTCCATTTGCCTACTTGAATTAGAAGATTACTCATTGCATCTTTGAGTCTCAGCTGACCCGATTTGGATTTTAACCAACACGTAAACAAGCCCTATTAACAACACTATTCAACACTACTTCTAGCAAGATGCCAATAGGTTTATAGTTAAACAGTATTTCAGACCATCAGCACCCAGTCACTAATTTAAAAACTGACCTTTTCAATTCACCACGTGGATGAGCCTGGGAAGTCAAAGGACAAGGAAAAATCTTATAAAAAAGAAGAAAGACAGCTGCCAAGGGTGCAATTGGATCAACTTCAGAGTAAGTCTGTGGAACAGAGTGGCATTTGCAAAGGCACTGAAGAGCTCTCATGGCATCAGGCTGGTAGTGGTGACAGAGCCATCTGTCCTGTCTTTTTTGCCCTTTCCTGTCTACCATTAATTTTCCACAAAGGCTCCGAGCGACAGTCCCCTCATAGTGACCATACTTGGAAACAAGGTGTATGACAGGCAGGGGGAGAATGGCAATAATCTCTAAGAGCCCCTGTGTTACGGCTTGGGAAAAAATAGCTGAGAGTTTGCAAAGTAGCAAAGAAGAAGTGAAAACCGAGAAGATCTGCTGACAGGAGGATTCGGCAGGCACGCACCCCCTCGTTACATGCGGCGCAGGAGCGGAGGCGTGCGCTCCTTGTGCGTGCACTGCCAGCAGTAAACAAGGGAGTATTTCTGGAGCAGCTGCCTGTGTAAGAGGAGAGGTGCCTGTTGCTGTCCTGCAAAGTTAACACTTATAGTAGTATGTATCTCACGCTTCTGAAACCCTCTCATTTCTGGCACTAATCATGCCAGGCCTTCATACAGCAAACTGTTTCTTGGGGTTGAAGCCCATGTTTAAAAATAAGAGGTTTTGCTGAGATGGAGCTATGAAATATAAGATTACATCTCATACTTTTCCTTTTAAAATGAATAACTATCAATGTGGTCTCTACCCCAGTACATGAAGAAACTAATATTGTTTGCTTTATGTTCATATTGGTGGTGTTTTTAGCAGCAGGCAAGTACAGACATGTTTTACAGAGTTTAATTACACAAATTCCAGTTTAGAGGTTTTATGCAAAAATCACTCCTACTTGCCATATATTCAGCTACTCTGGTCATCATTAGAGGGAGTATCTTAAAGTATTGCTACATGCAATGCAATTAACACTTATCCCACATCTATTCTCTCATCCTTTCCTCCAGAAGGATATGTGCGTTTGCGGGTTTTTGTTTTGACATGTTAAGGGAAATATGCAAGCACACACATACACGTACGCACTACACATAACCAAGTGTGTATGAAGTGAGCTGTGTACTCAGAGCAGAGACTATTCTCTTTGGTGTTGGTTGGCAATTACTGAGGGAAGTTGCACAGTCTGGTTTCTGTGGAAGATCTCACTCCTGTTACTGCTCAGACTCTTCCCATATCCAAAGACTGACTCCTGCAGTCTCTGCCATTAGGCTTTCTCCAAACTGGTCTAAGACAGACATACCTTACTGACTCTTGAAGATTTTGACCCCACGACTTATTGTGTGTGACTTATCCACAGACAGGGTGAGAACTGGCTGTTTAATAGGACTGTGACTGTACCCAATGATGGGTACTTCCCCAGTCCTTATTGCCATTCCAAGGTACTGTTCTCAGCACCCAGTAGGATAACTGATCTCATATGATGATCTCACTTTTTTATTTCACATTATTTCTGTTACTAGCAATTTGGCAGAACACAGGGACCTGCCTCCAAGTGATTTGTGTAGCTATTTCTGACAACAGATAAGGCCTAGTTCCTCTTGGAATCAGTGACTTAAGTCTTGTTTTCCTCCTTTCTATCAAGAAAAGGAGGATAATTTCTATGTTATATTATCCTTGCAATGGCTGTTTTTCTTACAGAACAGGAATATTTGATTCCTCTCTCATTTCAACTTCTCAGATAGCCTCTGTTTAATGAAATAGGACATTATCGCCCTCTTACATACGTGGTTAAACCAAGAGGTCAAAACAGCTTATTTGTTCAGCAGCTTATTGCATGTATTTTTTTGATGCCCTGGGTAATTTCTTCTGGCTTGCAGTTAGAGTTGGAGGTGCAAAGTTTCTGGAAGTTTTGAAGCCCCAGGAAGTAGCATTCATCCACAAGGATTTTCAGGTTTTCTTGCAGTTATTTATTTTCTAATAACTGAAGGTTGAAATACCAGTGTGGGCTACTTACTTGTAACCAAAAGAAAATTTTTTTAACTTTGAGAATGTGAATTACACTGTTTAGTTAGAAGAACAAGTCTATGTTTCTACTGGAAATAATGGAAATACAAGTGCTTAATCCTGGCTGGTTTAAGAGATGAAACTTTGCAAGAATAGTAATCTCTTTAACGTGCTTTTCTAACTACATCACCCCTTCCTAAGAACTTTGTGTTTGTATATTTGTTCTTTGGGTTTAAATAATGAAAATTGATCTAATAGCTAATACTCAGCTTTACTTCATGAACATGTATGTGGAGATATTTTTGTATTGTTAACACTACACTATAGTGTATTTGACACTACACTATAGCCATTTGACCTAAGGAATAGAGGAATTTTAATAACTCAAAACTGCAAGTTTTTCAGTGGAGTAACATCACATGGAAGGCTTAATTTTTATAGATAGATTATTGACTGCTTGATGTTCAGCAGATACATCCTTTAAGATAAAGGCACTAGAGGTTCTCTTACTGTTTCTCCCAAGAGAAATTACCTTTTCTATGCGGAAAATGTTTCTGTTAAATTTTTTCAAAGCTTTCAATTTTTTTTTTTTTTGCAGATATTCACAGGAAAAAAGTAAAGGTGAACAAACCAGCTTTTTTTTTCCTGTAGTTTCTAGGTTTCCTCCCAGACCCTCAGAACTTTAGGCAGCCTACAGGGCCCAGCAGTAGTGCCAACACCTCTGTGAACTTATTGCCAGAGAGGATGTCACTGGATGGAACATGTGGCAGCTATAAGAGAAGGAGAAGACCAGTGGTGTAGCTTTGCCTCTTCCCCTTCACTCTCCTGAAAGCTACTGTACCCTGTACTCCTGTACCCTGAAGAAATTGTGACTGTGCTTGGCTAATATTCAGGATTCACTCAGGTGAGAGATTTTTTTGCATGACCTTTATTCTTTTGAACCTGCTTGAAGTTTAGGTCTGAATTCAAGCTTTGGGAGAGTTGAGATGTGCAGTTTTCTTCACAGCTGATATCTAGGGGTGCCAGTGACTGGATAGCTTTGTAGGTAGCCTTCAATGGAGATAATTAAATTGCAGATGACTGCTCTGCCTGTGCTAAGATAGGCTCTGCTTTGAACCACCTTCTAATTTTTTTACAGATGTGTGAGAGAAGTTCAGGCTGGAATCAGATCTGAATAATGTGCTTGCTGCTGATTCTAGGCCAGAGTTGGTGCTAAGGCAAACAAGGTGTCTGAATGCACAGAACTGGCCAGAAAGATGCAGGCAGGTTTTGGTTTTATGGTCATATGGGCAAACATAGGCACGTTGGTCCTCATGTTCTGGACTATGTGTTGGCCATCAGCTGGAGTAAATCACCTTGGTTTCTGAAAGGATTCTTGATATTCTAGAGAATTCGAATTTTTTTGAGTGACTCTCACCAAAGATGGAATGTGAATGCTCAGAGGAAATCTCTAAAGCATGCTCTCTGGAGAGCATGATATTTGGATTAACTCCTCACCAAAACGGCCCACTGAAATCAAAGACATGGAGAGTTCATGGAGTTCCTGTGGCAAAACTCCTCACATGACTTTCGTCAAACTGAGAGTTTGAGAGAGTTTTGATCCAAAGAGTGTTTGTAAAATTAATTCCTTAAACATTTTCCCTCAGATAGATATGTGTGAGGGAATACTGTTTCTTGATTGTAATCTCCAGGGCTTTATTCTTTTGGTAGAATTAGAGCAGCAGATTAGACTAAGGATGGTGGAAGTGCACAGTGAGAGGGTGAAGGTGCATTTGCATAAAATGAATGCATAAACCTCTGGTCAGGGCTATCCATGTTCATACCATGTTCACTTCCTGAGCTGGCTGTTCAGTCAGAGGCAGCTTGAAGCACCTATATGGCTTGACACACCAAGAATATATAACACATGCAGGACCATAGCCCAGTAACTCTCATGTACAAGTGAACTGAAAAGAGGGTGGATACAGTGATGCACAAATAGAAGCTCATGAACACATTGCTTCATGGTTATGTAATGGAATTGGTAGCTGTCTATAATTGTCCAGCCAGACTACTTAAATGAACTGAATAATTAATTGAACCTATCTCATGTTATAAACCTTTTTCATCTGGACTTTTTATTATTTCAGTCTTTTCATCGCATCCCTGTAATGTCATTGTGGCCAATTTTAGCTGCATTTTCCCCTTGAAAATATTTACCAACACGGTGCCCTCAGCCTCTTGTAGTACAGGAAGTTGGGGCTGCAGGGTGTCTCTCCAGGCTGAATGCTTTCCTGTCAATGATATCAAATTATAAGTAGCTGCACTAATCTGCCTATCATCAGAAATAGCCACAGAAAAATGCACAAATGTAAACATAAAAGGGACTCTCATAATTTACATACTTGTCATAGTTCACTATAAATCAATGTAAATACCAGAGGGCTTGTTCTTATTGACACAACCTGGAGGCTAGCTTTGCCTGTTGACATCTTATCTTCTCACAAGATACTGTATATTAGAAAAGTTAATTGACTAATCATTTTCATCACTGGAAGTGTAAGTAAATAATTCCATCTATTTCTACCTAGGCTTCTGTTTACGGTCCGAGGGTGCCAAGCATTCAGACTAAATGAAAATATACCCTCTAGTAACCATGCACGGCATCCCCCATAACAAGCTGCAGAAACTCTCTGAAGCATTGCTGTTATGTTGTGGGGAATCCTGAGAATCTTAGGCTTAACTCACCATGCTGGCCAGCCTCCTGCAGGGGCGGCTAGGAGGAGGCTGGGACAGCAGGGGGATGAATCTGGGCAGACCCGTGCTAGACCACCATCATCTGTCATTTTTAGGGAAAGGAGGCAGGTCTGAAAGTAATTAGTTATTGGTGTCTGGGAATGTGCATGAGACAACGTGGGAACACGTGCTTCAGCTAGAGGAGAGGAGCTGGAGGGCTATCTAATAGCTGATGTTTTACATTTTTTGACTATCCCTGCACAATCAGCCATAACCATTTTGTTTCTTTATGATAAAAGAAACCAGTTCCCCTTCTCCCTCTGTTGTAGGGAAAGAAAATTTTCTGCAGCTTCTTCCTTGTATACCTTTGCCATCTGGTGAATTAAAGAAAAATTGACTGTGAGTTAGACTTTGCAGTACTTATGCATTTGGTGACAAGACTTCAGTGGGGGTGAAATTTAGTAGTCCTGAACTTTTGCTGTAATTGTGATGAAGATTTTCTAGGTGATGCAGAGACAAGTTATTAAGCCACTAGCTCTTCATCTGTCCCACAGGAACACAGGACTATTTTTTTCCTTTGCAACTGTACCTCAGAATTAGTTAGAGAATATTTAATATTTCCAGAGTGCCCATATAGTGTGTTGTGTTCTGTTTCTCTCCTTGTGCAAAATTTAACTTTGTCTAGAGAAGTGTCTCTGGTTTTCTTTGGACATTGTGCATCTAAAAAATACAGCCTGGACACTGTCACTGATTCCTATCATGCTGACTCCTTTCTATGACTTGCTCCAGAAACTTTTCCCTTTACTCCTCTCCCTCCCGTTCAGAGGAGAGTGGGGTCCTGTGCTGGCCTATGTGTTTTCCTGCTTACCTTTGTCCTGGCTTTCCGATGTGACTTCCATCAAGGATATCACTTTATGCTGAGGACTTTTGCCATGCATAACCACCTGGGTTGAGAGCACTGACTCATTTTCCCTTCGGGGCTGCAGCCCAGAGAGGCAAGGACTGGTTACTGCAGCCAAAGTTGACCTCACTTACTCCTGGGATTTACAGGTGAAAGGCTTCCACGGAAATGCTGAGACCAGGATGGTTTATTCCCTGTCAGACTGTGCCAGTCTGGCTGCCCTCAGCAGCTTTGGCCTCATGTGTTAACCAAACTGAACCCTATCTTTTCATTAGGTCACAAGAAGTGATGGCAGCTAATTACCTCTGCATGAAATGAACAGGTATTTTAAATTTAAAAATCTGAATGGCAATTGAGAAAAGAACCTAACCATATGCTTAAGTATTGCTATATTCACCTGCATTTAAGGAAGGGGTCTTGAATAGGAAAGGGACCTGAACACTTAGTTAAATGTTTTTAGTAATGAAGATTGTAATGCACAGAGCCAGGGAATGTGCAACTTTGAGCCCTTATTTGAATGGTGCAAAACATTTTAAATGTTTAAAATGTATTTCACAAAAAAAAAAAAAAGCCACTTACACTTTAATTTAAAGAAATAATTAGTACTTCCATATATGTTATTTCACATCTATAGCTATTCCTGTTTCCAAAAAGCTGTCATATTAATTCCCCAAATGAAATTTTATTAACATCTTTATGTGTTTATCCTATGGATGGTACTAATTTGTGAGACCTTCACTACTGGTCTTCTCATTGTAACATGCAAAAAACCTTTTATGTGGCTATATCCAAACACAATCTTGTATGCAAGTCATATTTGTTTCAGATCAAGTCGTCCTCTGAGGAGCAGAGTGGCGTAAAAGGTACAGGGGAGGGAGTTAAATGGAACACTTAATAGGAACTCATCTAGCAACTGGAACTAATGGGAACAGACAGGGTTAGGAAACATGAGCCTACAAGATCTCCACTGAAAGGTATTCATTCCAATTTGTCCTCCCAAGCCTTACTTCCCAGAGATGTATGGTTCTTTTTCCTTTTTTAAATCAATTCACTTGTTTATGAGAAAGAGCAGTACCACAGACATTTCTTTGTAAAGGTATTTCTTGAAATCCCAGAAATATTTCCAAATAGAGTGTTTCTAACAGCACTTTAGGCTGCCGACTTTCTGAGGCTTTTTGCTACCCAATGCAGTGAATGGATCTCTACCCTTGATTTGATTCCCACAGAAAACAAAACAACTTTTGCTTATGTTTTCTCAATGAAAAGAATTTGAATTAAGGAAGTTTGTTGCATTAGAATTGGTAACAGTTTACACAATCCTTAGGGATATTGGAGGTGTTAAAGAGTAACACCACCTTGGGCAAACCTTTCTGTAAAAGGACTGCACAGATTACTGCAGTTAACGAAACAGAGGATATTTTAATGAAGGAAAATATCTGTACATGAGCATGCACTGCAGGTTTCTAATTCTGAACTAATTCTGTATTGGACATTGAACACTGTACTATATGAACACTTTGAACATCTGAACATCTATGAGCATCTGAACTAGGAACATCCGAACACTTTATGTATTGGGGAAATTAGGTAAAAACACTTCTGTATGTACTTCCTGGTCAAAATTAAAATTATGAGATTGGTGCAATCAGCCACCTCTAATAATTGGAAATAAGCTTTATTACTTTGTTAGTACCAGTGTAACTTTTTGTCAAGCTCAGTGCGAACACCCACTGCAACTCTGCCAGCCTAATTCAGGTGTCTGGCTCCAGACACAGAGGACCCTGAATGTACTGAAAGGGACAAGGTGGCCTCAGAAAGCAGACAGGACAGAGGAATTCCCTGGGCTGGCAAAAAGAAAATCTTTTTACTTTAGTGTGCTGGAGAAAAAGGAGAAGGAATGGGGGAAAAAAAAAGAGAGTCCATTGGTGCAGCCATGAATAACTGCAAACTTTTATGAGTGAAGACTACAGAGAAATGCAGTTTCCTGGGATGCCATGAGGGTTTAGTGAATCCCACACTCACCTGTGAGTAATGAGGCATTCCAGGCCATCTGCTTTGCATCAGATGTATTATTTTCTTGGCCACCCAACTGGCTGGAAGATGTCTGTCACAGTAGTGAGAAATATTCTGGACCTAGTTTGGTGAACAGCACCTTTGATATTTATGTTGTTTCCTTCTCCTCATTATAATCTGAGCTGAAAATAACCGTGATTGCAATAAGGGGAAAAAAAGAAAGAGTCGGGAAAAAATATTATAGGCCAGCAAAGGAATTCTCATAATGGAAAGCACTTCCATAAAATTCTTCTTTAGTGACTAAGTTGCTTCAGTGACTACATGAGCAATCAGGGAACTGTATATACTGAGAAGTCTTAAATGCAAACTGGGAGCATTACTAGGGAAGCTGGAGCTGTGATTCCAAGTAGAACACTTGCAGCCTGTGCTGGGTTCAAACCCAGTGTTACTGTTTCATTAACTGCATTCATAGCAAGGAAAGATGTTCAAGAACAAGTAGGGAAATTTCCTTCAAATCAGTACCACTGTTCTCATCTCTTCACTGATGTTGCCAGTCAATTAGACATGGAAGGAAAAATAAGCATGGACTTCTGTATGTTTTCACTTTTGTGCAACAGGTTTTAATCAACGCACCCACAGTGTATAAACATTATGTCAGCATGTAAATAGAAAATGGCAGACATGTAGAATAATTCAGATGCTCTTCTACCTGACATAGTCTTGGAATTATATCAGTGTTTCCATCAAACAACATTTTACTTCTCTGATCATCTTTGCTTGGAAATAGTGTGCCCTTCCAAAATTAAATCTCTTGCTCTTTGAGTAGTCAATATATATTATTGATAAAAATAGAAAGAGATGGAATTTTGTGCAAAATTTGGTATAATCTTAACAAGTGTGTCAGGATCATAGCAACAGCTTTTCTGTGACTGCAACAATACATGTGCTGCATAGAATTAATTATCAAGAAGTGAACCGTGGGACTGATGTCAGCCTGGAAATAGCTAATCAAGATGTCTGCTGGTAGGTTACCT
Organism: Corvus hawaiiensis; assembly: GCF_020740725.1. NCBI lineage: Eukaryota > Metazoa > Chordata > Aves > Passeriformes > Corvidae > Corvus > Corvus hawaiiensis. Next base: position 50,780,046 of record NC_063215.1, on the reverse strand, counting down.
TCGAACATGTAACCTACTTAACCTGTAACATAACTGTGAAGCTTCAAGTGGCTTCCCAGCAACTCTGGCTATTGTTTGGAGTTTTTTTATGTTTAGGTAGTCTGGTACAAAACTCCAATATGCAATGTTTTCACCTGCCTGGATGTTTTATTGTTGACTCATAACTGTGATCAGATTTAGCAAAAATGAGCTAGTATTTGTATGGTTTTTTAGCGAATTTGCCCAGAACTCATTTTTGGCCATTTAAGAAAGCAGTCCAAACCAAATTTCACATCCCTGCCACCCTTCTCCCTGGACATGAGGTAAAGAAGTACCGGAAGCACCAAATTCAGTCCTTCTCTACTTAAGGACTTAACAGTTAAATTATGGAGCTGTGCCTGGAGAGACTCTGTGCCCCCACTCTCCCAGGGTTGCTTTCCTGGCTGTGGATCCTTGTATGTTGTATGTGACCTTGTATGTTTTCAGCAAAAGTGATTTTGAAAGATTTTCCCTACTCACAAAATTCTAAATAGTTATTTTCACCTTTTGCTAAGAAATTTAGCAGCACAAGTCTAGATAGTTTCAAGGATATTTGTCCTTCTACTTTAATTAAGAATATAGAATCTGTTAGGTGCACATACATGGGAAAACTACACAGCCAGATGTAAGCCAAATATTGGAATTTAAAAAACATTAATATTGTTTTTATCCAATACTTGGAAGGTTAATACCAGACCAGTCAGATGGTATTCTTAACAGTCAGATGGATATTATCTAGAGAAGTCACTTATGCTTGGTAAAAGATTCTCATGGAGCCTTGGACTAATAGGTATTAAGTACAAGGTTTGACCTTCCTGTGCCTAGACTGTCATCACCACCAAATGTGTCAGTAACTTGAAGAGCCAAGACTAACATACTCTGTATATCTTGTTTAATTGTTTCTTGCTTCAGGGACAAAAACACCTACCGAGGTTATTTCAGCTGAGCTATCAAAGCCCAGCTTAGTTTGCTTTCTCTGAATGTAACACATGCAGATCAAGCAACTAAAAGATCATTTGAAAAATATATATTTCTGGGACAGATACTATGCAAAGTATCTGCTGATAGGGCTAAATTGGCCAATTACAGTTATCTCGGAGTTTATGTTGTCTTCACCTTGAAGACTCTACTGTTGATCTGTGGCAGCCTACAATAGCTCTTTAACATGCTTAGGAATGCCATTTTTACAGGGTCATTTTTCCCCCAATTACTTATACAGAAATTATAATCATTTGGCTGGTCAACATTAGTCTCAGTTGTGTTGCAGCAGAGAAAAAACCAAAGAGGGTTGCTTCAACTTAGAACACAGCACCGTGGCTTCATCAAATCTCATCATCAGTACACTGATTAAGAAAGGATCTATTATATCGGAAAGGTGTTTACAGTCAAAATGAATGAAACAGGATATGGATAATTGGGATGGCCATATTACTGGAAAAGAAACAGGGAACAAGCTCCTAATTCCATTTGAAGATAATTAGGTGGCCTGTCACTTTAATAAGATGTTTGGGCTCAAAGAATCTGCTTTGTTGAGGGTATTTCTTCTTTAATTGGCCTGTCAATTACAATTTGTCATGAAATGCTGCAAACTCTTTAGTGCCTGTTTTCAGTCTGTCTTATAAAATGGCTGCCAGAAAAGAAAAAGAAAAAAAAGGGCATTAAAATACATACTGGTTGTTATTCCCCTGGTTCATTTTAAATATTTTTGCTATTCACTTCAATGCCTTCAGGGCTGAGCTACTGAAAAGACATGAGTTATGCTCATGATGCAAGTTGCAATGGAAAAATCAGATTTAAACTGAACATGGTACAGGGTACACAGTGCTGCCCTTTCCTGGGGTCACAAGTTGAGAATGCTAAAGCTGAACGAGCGAAGCAGCAGAATAGGTGTCTTACTGGAACAAGATATTTTTGATATCTTCAAGGCTTAGTTGAGAAATTGAAAATTTACAAATACTTTTTAGAAGGAGCATGGAAATAATCAAGCATGAAATAGCAATCTATTGACCTCTGGTAACACGATGTCTTGATTTAGAAAACTGCCTTACAAGCCTGACAAACAACCTAATGCCAACGATACTGGACTTTTTATGGTAGTTCGCTAGTTACCCAGATGAGGAACGGTCACCATGTGACAAACCATTAACAGCTGACTCAAAGGCATGCTTGGTCAAAGCAAAAGCAAGTGTTTTCCATGTTGTAATTACTTGTTTCTCTTTTCCTGGCTGAGAAAAACAGTTTGGCTGAATACAAGGGTGTTGTAAGCTCTCCCTGAGGGGCAGTTTTCCTTTAGGAAGCATAGACTAAGAAGAGTTTGCTGTCAACTTATACTGTTGACAAAAGCAATAGTGTTAACCAGTACAGGAATTTAATTTTTGTGTTCCTGAGCATGTGGCATCTGTATTCTTACAGAGCTGCAGTAGCAAGTATCTAGACCCTGTTCTTGTCCTCTCCCTTTACACTGTTCAGGTGCTATGAAAGAGTTATTGTAAAAGATTTTTCTATGAGAAAATCACACTTTCTCTCTAATGACAGACAGAGCTGAAGAGGGCAGGAGCAGCAGTAAGTGCACTTTAACTGTGTGTGGAATTAAAAAGGTGCCAGAAATTCAGGAATAGGAGATGGTAGATGCAGATGTCAAAACCTAAGTCGCTATTGGCCTAGTAACTCTCATAATTACTGGAACTATTTGAGTTTTCTGTCTAAGCCAAATCTTGCTTCTCTCCTCTTAGGTATTGCAGTGAAATGCCCTGATCGTAGGAGGTGTGAAGTATGTTTTGCAAACCAGCATTTGTCTGAAAGCACTCAGCCCCACCTCAGATCTGAATGGAGAACAGTCTGCTTTAAGATTTTTTTCCAGAGTTTGGATTAGGTAGAGAAATAGTACTTTCCTCTCTGGATTTCCTCTCCTTTTTTCTGAAGGCCAGGTTCTATTAACACATATACACCGACTTTCCTCTGCAACAAAATGTTTATTTGTTTGTGACCTTTGCTTCATTTTCAGACTGGAATAGTTCAGCTGGAAGAGGCCTATGAGGATTATCTAGTCCAACAGCCATTTTAGGTTTTTGCCTTGACTTGGATCTGAAGCGAGGTGGCTGCAGCCACAATGCAGAGCAGTGACCACTCTACAACCACGGCTGCCCGGTGCCCGGTGCTATCGCCATGCATGGACCTTGAAAGCTTGTCTTATTCCGATGCTATGTCTAGTGGTGTGACTTAGCACTTGATTTGGGTAGGAGAATTAAAAAAGCTAAATAAAATAATGACTCAAAATGCTACACATTTGTTCAACCCCCTGAATAGCTGTTTACACTCCTACTTTTACTATAAATTGGTACCTCATGGCTTCTTTGTATAAGACAGTGAGCTAGTCTAGCGGGATGACCTAGTTATTTTTAAAGCTCGCTTATGTCAATGCTCTCTGTCCTGTGACCATGTTGGCCACCATTATTTCGGGGTGAGGTCAGTCTTCTTCTTTGCTCGGGCCCCCTGCCAGTTTCTCAACACCTGCCTTGAAAGTGACAGCTCTATGGGTGTCCTCATAAATTAAAAATCATGTGCCTCTGCCCTGATGCCTTGGGACAGGCACAAAGTTAGAAACTGTCCTGTAACCCAAGCCCTGGAGCTGCTGCACGGGACAGCTGAGCAGCAGGCAGTGAGCCCCAGCAGCGGGGGGCCGACTACACTGCAGACCTTGGGCAGCGCCCAGCCTGGTGCCAGCGGGCATGTGGCTGTGTCCAGTGAGAGCCAGGGATGGCCCCCAGGTAGTGATCTTTCCCCGTGGGAAGGGTGGAGAAACCAAGGGGCTAACAAGGGGCTGCTCTGGGTTCTGTGCAGCACCTTTGCCCTTCTGTACCCGGGACGAACTGAGCTGGCAGAGACAAGATGGGGAGTGAGGAGTGGGGAGTAGGCACTCCACAATGAATGGGCAGTCCTGTGTACAGTTGTCACTATCCTTTGCCTCCTCCCAGCTCCACCGTTACAGCTCTGGCACATAATTGACCACAGCACTAATTCAGTCATGTGTTTTCCTCTTTCCAGTGTGCACTGTAGACACACAGCCAGCATACATGTGCTCCATAGCCTGACAGAGTCCTAAAGCTTCAATTCAGCAAAGCCCTCAGGTGTTCTCCTATCCCCCAAACCCAGCTGCTCAGTCTGCTCCTCTCTCACCACCCCCACCAGGAAGGTTACATCCACCCACAGGGAAACTGCTGGACAAATCAGACAAGCTGCAACACCCCACTGCTCTAATCTGTCTGCCCCTGCCCCAGGTGTGTGTTGTGACCCGTTTCAGGACCCATGCCTGGTAGTGCCCAAGGTCCGGGGAGCTGCACTTGCAGTATCATAGCACCAGAGTCGCCTCTCAGCTCCATAACTGCGGGTGCCAGACACGACTGCTAATGTGACCCCTGGTACGGAGCGAGGTCCTGGCATGCCAGCTCCCAGCATAAAAAGCAATAAAAGCAGTGAATGGAGCAGATGCTGATCAGGCACCCTTTTCAAACCAGCTGGATGCTGCCTTCAAAGGCACAGTTACCCTGTTGGCTTCGAATCCTTAGCTGGATGACTAAACTGCAGCAAAGTAGAACCCTCATTTTTTTTTTAAATGATCCATGACTTGTATTTTAACAGAGACTGCTTTTTGTCTTTCTTCTAATCTTCTGGTGGGTATCTTTTCTTCTAACAACTGGGTATTGTATGGTTGGTGCTCTTGCTCATTCATCAGTAAAAGGCTGCAGATGGGTGCTGCTCTCTGTTTCTACAATACAAGCTGAACACTTTAATTATAAGATCCTAGTCCCATTTAGAGCTTCATATACTGTATCTTGAAATAAATGCATAAGCATCCACTGAAGTGCTACTGGCAGTGATGCATCCTGTATTTTGGCAAATCTTTTGGTAAGTGTGTCCCTTGCGTTCCTTTCAGGTATTCTTTGAGTTCTTTTCCTCTCCCAGCCCTGCTGGCAACTGACAGCACTGAGGACTTGATGTGCCTTTTTTCAGCTGGTAGCAGCAACAGCAGTGGTAAGACAACAGGCACACACGCTTTGAGACCTTCTGACTTAAAAGCATCTATCATCCCATCCCTGCATCTGGTGACATTTTATAGGTGGAGAGGACAATCCAGGCAAAATTGTCTCTGGGGGTGGCTGCTCTGCTGCTGGCAGAGTGAGGGGACAACTCCTGCCTCTGTGGCGTTCCCTTCCCAGTTGCCCCACCTGGCGCAGAGCTGGGCAGTGCGCCGAGCAGGGAACGTGCCTCCTTTCCTATGGGTCTGGTGGTGACAGCAGCTCCTGGCCCCTGGCCAGGGTGGCTGGGGCCTGGGACGAGGCTTTCAGAGGTCTGAGAGGCATCTGCTGGCCCAACAGCTGCTCCCAGCAGGCAGGCATGGGACTGGGACAGAGCAGCCTGCTGGGCACTGGAGCACAGCCTCACGGTGAGGAGGGGAAATTATAGGGCGGCAGGAAAGCTCAGTGGGGCTGAGGCATGAAGATGCTTGGGAAAAAGAAATGGGAAAGAGCCCATTAATAATGAGAATAAGTAAAGATAACTCTTTAGCACAGGACATAAGTGAACCTTCCCATGTCACAGTTTTGCTTTCTTCTTGTCTTTTCCTAAGGGAAAACATTCACATAACCAAACTGTTGATAAGCTTTGGAAAAGTATTACCTCTCATCTTTTCAAATATTGAGGTAGTGAGGCCATTGCCAAGGTGATCATATATTTGTCACCGTGAGTGACACTAAACCAAAGCAAGGGGTCACCCCAGTGACAGAAGAGCAACAAGAATTCCCCATGCCTTTGCTGGACTAAAGTGTTGGGTATGTCAGCAAAGGTTGGTCTGAGATTGCCTCGGGGAAAATAAGGCGGTCCTAGATACACTGATCTAATAGCATCTACAGCTGCCTTTATCAGATTAGCAGTAATATGGAGATAAGGAACATGCACTGGATTAATTTTTTCAGGGAAAAAAATTATGGTAGTTGTCAAAGAAGTTAGATATTATGGTATTTCTGCAGGTGAGATTACACAATTGATATAAAGCATGGGGCTCAAAGTGTTAATACTTGTGCTTTTTGCCCTTATGCAGAACTTTTGGTCTGAGTCAGAATTGTTCTGAAATCAATGGAAAATGGGACCTTTAAACTATCAAAATCCTGATGCTCTAGGATTACACTTGTCTCCAAAAGGCAGCATTGCTTTGTCAAATTAGAGCTTGACAAGTCATCAGGTGACAGCTCATTTTATTTTTGCTGTGACACACCTTATGCCTCCAGACACCTGCATATCCCTAAAGAAGTTATTTAAACTTCCAGAATATTCATTTTCCTTCCCTGTGTTCCCTTTTCTCGTCAAATCCAATCAGCATTGACTGGGTATGAGGCATCTGTCTCAGTTTGAGCTTCTCAGTCCTCCAGTGTTACAGGGACATAAATAAAAGCTGTGCCATGTGAAAACACAGAACTGTTCAGTATTGAGCAACTTTTGGTGCTGAATTAATTACACAGAAGAAAAATGTCAGTTGTGGGCATCATGGTGAGTTTAGGGATAAAACCATGGTTTGTCTGCGGAAACCTTTCCTAGCTGTTCTTTGCTGGGCGCAGAGTGTGGTTGTGTTTGAATTTCTGCTGTTGGTAATGCAGTTAGGGCTGAAGACAAAACAAAAGGAAGCCTGTCTTTCTCCTAAAGGATTGGTAATCCAATGTCCTGAGCCTGGAAACACTCACAAGCAGGTTTTATTTCATTAATATAAATGGTAGATACTTACTTGAGTATATATATCTACTTTTCAACTATAGCTACTGTGTCAAGAAAGGGCTTGACAAAAAGTTTCTACCTATCAGGATAATTTTTTATTCTTTACTTATTTTCCTACCCACCAGTGTTAGGTTTCTTGATTTGATTTTTGTGGGATAATTCTGTGTGACAATAAAGTAGATTGAGAACCAAAGAAAGCCTTGGTAGGATCTGGGATGTTGAACAGCAGCATTGTGGCCTTGCTTCATCCTGTGAATAGTTTTCAGCATTTCCATATTTAGCCAACAGTGTATTTAAGAATTCAACTCAGACTGTAACTCTAGGAGGTAAACATTTTGTTTAATCAGGGTCTTACATATTTTCTTGGCTGTGTTCATCATAGGAAAACTTCTGAACTAAAATTTGGAAAAGAAGGTCAAAGAGGTTATTTCATTATATAGCCATGTTTTTATGAAGAAAAATGAAGTAGAAAGCACACTAGTATTGCCAGATCAATTTTATAATGCCAACACCTTTAAAGGCAGCAGTTGCTAACTAGTTTTACATGCTACAGAGCAGAAAAATAGTTTATGTTGTAAGTATCCTTGCTCAGAAGAGAGGAAAAACACAAGAGCTGATTTCTGTGCCCACCTATGTACAGATGGGAGCCTATGTGAAAGGGAGATGTTCATGGCTGTGCCCACGATGTGCCAGTGGGTGTCAATCAGCCTTGTATCCTGGTGGCTATTGATGACGAACCATTAATCTTCACAGCACTTTGTTTCTAGTATTTTAATATATTTGAAGAGATGCACAACTGTCACTGGCAACAAAGCATCTCCTGATCATTGACCTCCCATGAAAACTCCAACAAACAGGACTGAACAATAAGAAGGATTCCAGAATGTGTTTAAAAATACTTTTGCTTGTTGAATCACTGCGCATGCTTTGCTGCATTCAGAGAGTTTAGTATTTGGGTCTTGACTGAAGCTAATGACAAAAACATCTCTCACCCCTGTGAAAGCTGAAGGCCTGCTTTAAGTGCTGTGGAAACAAGTTCGGCACCTCTTGATGTCAATTTGATTACATGTAGGTGGATCTGATTACACTTAATGCATACAATGCCTTAATACCCTCCAAGGCCAAGAGAATTCAAAAAATGGCACTTGCTGAATGGTTTCTGTCCTCCAGCTTGTTCCTCTGAACTCAGCACCTCATTGGGAAGCACGACAGCAAGTTTTCTGTGCTAGCAATATTTCAATAAGGCACAGTGTATCAAGGTGAACCAGAGGCTATCCAGTACTCCCTGTTCTTGATGTCTTCATCACAGGGCAAATTTAATACCTACTTGATTTCACATGCTGCATTTTGCCTGATTTGTGTAACAAGATGGTTGGCATATTCATTCACTGTTCTCACATATGTGTTGCCTAAACACTGTGCTGAAAATAGCAAAATATTTGGGGGACTTCTCCTGCCCTCGTTCTGCGCTGGAAAAAACTTGCTGTTGAAATGCACAACGTCTTAGGGGTAATAATAAATAAAAGGAAGGATATCTCATTGATATGCAGATTTCTGTCTGCAAGTTGTGCTAGAGCCGCTTCATCATTTTCAGCGGAGTTAGTCTAGACTTCCCCAAAGTGTTTTCACACTTGGCTAAGGAGAAACAAGAACATGTTTTCTGTTCTCCTCTTATAGTAGCTTCCAGATTGACATCTCCATGGAGGAGTGAGTATCCACAACAAAGGCAGGCTGCATGCTGTGTTTTCCATGCTCCAGCTGCACAGGAGCCATCAGGGCTCCACGTAACAGGGCGCACTGATCTAGCTTCTCTCTCTCTTTGGTAGATCAGATTTGCTAAGTGCTTAATGGCACTGAAGTTCTCCTGGTGACCAGGCTGGTATTGCCTTCCTTACGTGGACTGTTAAAGTGCACTATTATTCGCCTACTCAATTAATTGCCAAGGAGACAGAGGAAATACGTGCCCAGAGAAGAAAATGAAGCCATTTTTATTTGCTGGCTAATCAAAATCCAATGGCTTTTGAAGACAGTGTGAAATGATCATTAATTAGGAGGGATACCTAAATCTGAAGTTCAAAGAACCCTGTACAAGCCAAGGAAACAAGGCCTGGAGGACAGAACTCACTCTCCCACTGGGAAAGGGTGGCTACATGAAAGTGCATGAGACCCATGACCTGTGGAGCATGACCTGCCTAGCTGCATAAATTTATCATGTTTTCTTGTTAGGCTTTATCCCAGAAGGGAGAAGGTCAATGCTTTCTAGCAACACAGATCCTATTCCTCCATGTCATGTTAGTTGTTTGTCATGCCAGGGACTGGGGCAGGGCATCTCTGAGTCTCTGTGGTGACCTGAGCATAGCCACTATCATGAACCAAGTGGAATGTACTTAGAAGGTACTTTAGAAGAGTATTCAGGGCAGTAAAATAAAACAAAATTCATTTCTAAACTAAGAAAAATCTAGAAGTCTGAAGGTCTCCCAGCAGTCAGTGCCCTTAGCTTGCAACAGACCTTTGCTCTGTTTTCACTAAAAATAAGCTGATTTCAAAACTTACTGCCAATTGTGCGGAGGAGTAGATCTAGGATTCGTATTTTGCTTTTGCAAAGGATGTATATACAAAATATAACACCTGAAGGTATTATAAAAGATACTCTGCAAATACATAGAAAAAAGAAAGCATCTAATAATGCCAAGGCCATGGGTTCAATCCCCATATGGGCTGTTCACTTACCAGCTGGACTCAATGATTGTTGTGGGTCCCTTCCAACTCAGAATATTCTCTGATTCTTGTTTGTTTTTTTCAAAACAGTATCCCTGAAATATTTTGTGAGTAAAAACCTGTCTTCAGACTCAAGTCAGAGTTGGACTGTGGTTTTGAGAAGAACTTTTGCCAGCATTGTGCCTATTTATTAAAATAATTATGTGGTAACCCCAGACAGCTATATGGAAACCTGAGGATAATAGAAGAGAGCAAAACTAGAGAAACTTAGAAAATAAAATACAATTTTCCTAGAGTCAAAGGGCTGGGCTATTTCTCTCCTGGGAAGTAAAGACTTTAATACATGTAGATCTGACCCCAACCACTATCTTACAGATTAGCCTGAAAGATTGTGTTCTGGAAGGGCACGCAGAGAACTCCATGTGATAATTTCCTGGAATTTCTGGATTGAAACAGATAAGAACTGCATGTTGACATCTGTAAATTGATGTAACCTTTTGTTTGTAAGCTGATCAGACTATGATCAAAAAAGAACTATGATCAAAAGCCTTAGATAAAGGATTCAATGAGTTAAATTCAGGAAAAAGAAGCAAAAAAAAAAATTTAACTTTAGTACTACATAGATTGAAGTGGTATTTGCAGACTCCTTTACAGAAGGACTGCTTCCTGGTTAAATTTACTGTCTTATTTCTGAATGCTAAATCATATTAAAATGTGTATACTGATCAGAAATCTTCAAGAAGGCAGTATGTATGGTTCCAAAAAGTACAAGTACGGGGAAAAAAATAGAGTTATTTACAAATATGTCGTATTTGGCACCTTCTTCTTGCAAATGAGGAAAATGAGGAAATATGGACATGATAAATAACATTTCTAAATCCTACAATTTTGAAGAATACTATACTAACCAAAGTTATAGTATCGTTACTCTTCATAGAGCAAATTGGAACAGATCTTCAAGAATAAGTACTTCCTCTTAATTTATAAAGTCTAGGTATTTTCATTGGGGTTATCCTTTGCAGTAATAGTGATACATGGAAGTTTGGAAACAAGGTCAGAAATGTCTAGACAAGAAGTGGAGTTTTGCCATGGATTTTAATAAAGTCAAATTCAGGCTTACTATGCCTTCTGTCCAGTACCATGCTACTTGCCCATGACATGACAGCCACAAGCCCTAACACCAACCTGCATTTGATGTAGTTCAGTGTGAATAACGACAAAATGTTTATGGGAGAAAAACTGTTGCAGTGGCTAAGTCCACTTTACACCCCTCAAGTTGCCTTAAAAGTGGTCTCTCCTTACAACACTGCGCTACAAAGTTCTCCCTTTGTCTAGATTCTGCTGGTCACTGGCTCTCTCCCCCTCCCATCCCTTTTCCCATTGGCCCCTGTTATGCCATTCAACCTTGCCTCTGCCCTCAGCCCTCAGACTATTGGTTTTGGATGCTCTGCCCGCCTTCGGGAGTTTTCGGGATAAAAAGGGTGCCGGCTTTTGGTTGTTGCTCGTTCTTGCCTCTGTTCCCTTCAGGGTGTGTTGCCATTAAATGCCTCGGAATTGCACACAGAGAACCCCTCTCACCTCTCTGTCTCCAGTCTGTGCATAGACTGTGTGTGTGAGTGGCTGCTCGTGACTGCCTGCGAGGGTGAGATCGTGTGCATGCGTGGGTGCTGGGAGAGCACCGCCTGAGCGTGTCCACGAGGGACCCAGTAGGGACAAACGCAGCATCGATCCACCGAAGCCCTTTCTTTAAAAAACTACCTAGACCTGTTACTTAGATTATTGACTATTTAGGTAATTAACTATTTAGACCTGAAAAACTATTTTCAGGCCTGTATGGAGACATTTTTGTGTCCTAGTATAGAAGTATTGAGCAAGCATGTGGCCAAAAGCTGAAGGCTGAAGTTTAATGCAAAGCGCAGTGAAATACATTGCTATGCAAAAAAATCACTTCCTCTCAAATGACTCTCAAGTCTTGTCACTAAACACACATGTAGACAGTTTTCCCATGATTTATCAAGCCACATTTTCAAGGATGGAAATTCACCAGGTTTTCTGGACAAGTGTGTCAGTGCTTGTCATAAAAGATATTTTCCTCAAGTCCACCCACCAGCTCTGTTGTGACAACTTGTGACTGCTGTGTCTTGTCCTTCCACTTTCATCTCTGCCTCTATCATCTCCACAACCCCCTGTGGATACACTGCTAGAAGACTGCTATTAGATTCACCTTGCTTTGTCTTCTCCAGACCAGAAAAACACATCTCCCGCAGTTTTTCCTTTTTTCTTGGATGCTCCATACACTTAACTCTTCTGCTAGTCCTTTGCTAGACTGTTGGCAGACTGACTGCACCCAACTACTCCCAGACTGCCCTGCTCCTGGCAGGGGTGGTGGAACAATTCTGGCTATCAGGTGCCTTGTCGCCCTAGGAGAGCCCTCACTGCTCCTGGTCCCTGAGGAGGTCCCTGACAATTCCATATGTACATTCCTGCAAGCAAAGGAGAAGGGAATAATTACTTCTGTCAGGCCGCTGCTTAAATTCCCACTATCCACCATGCTCACTGGTGTCCAGTGGCTAATCCTCTGAGCCACTTCTCCAGCCTTCTTGTAGGAGACAGCTCTAGCTACCCTTACAAAACCTTCCTGGCAAAATGGTTGTCATAGTTGTGTCCACTTTCCACCATTTCTGTACAATGGCAATTGCAAGGTGTATTTTAGGGGCAGAACACATTTTATATTTCCTGTTTCTAATTACCAAGATGTTAAAAAGAATGTGTAAACCACTTGATAATAACATGTGTGTTAAAGACTGGCTGGAGCATTTATTAGAAGAGCATTTCTTTATTCTTTAGCGTGTCAATGTATACAGGGAGGATGGTTTTCCTGTTCCTTTTAAAAAGAAAAATACTAGGCTTTGATTCTCTGGTTTCTTTTCATCTTCATCTAGCATAGAAAGCTTCAGGGAAGGTATACAAAAAGATAGAATAGCAAAGAAATCACAAAAGGAAGATATCAATAAGAAGCACCACTGACAATTCTCTAAGCAGTTTCCAAGCAACTTTTAATGGAAGGTCAGGCACAAGCAAGATAGAGGGAGGAAAAACCAAGACATTATTTCATACAATAAAGTGACTGTGAATGCTGCCAGTTACAGAGGAAATAGATTGGCCAGCCTGAGCACTTATTTATGTTTTCCTGTGAATACAAATGAAAATCCTCTACAAAGGGTACTATCAAATTTGAGCGGGAGTGTTAATTCCAGCAATAGGTTTGCAATACTCCTCAGAGAGGCTTTCATCACTGAATATGTGATGTTGACTTTGTGGTAATAATAATGATCCTGCTGGACTCCCTGAGCTCCTTCTGCCTGAAGATCTATAATGCTTTTTGTCTTCAATTAATCATGCCTTACATTTGCAGCTTCAAGAATATTTGGCATGAGTTATGCGGATGGGGCAACTGAAGGATAGAGGCAAGGAGTGGCTTTACCAAAGCTGCTGTAGCTGTCCACACACATCCTAACACAGACAATGGAATGGCCAGAGGTGTGCCTTCAGCCAAGAGGAGACAACCATATGTGCAAAGAAAACTTGCTACCCAGCACTGTGGGCTGCCTACCACAGTTCCTTGTGGCAAGAGAGAGAGGTTGTACCTGAAGGGCATATTTCTGTATGTGCAACTCCTGTATGATGTTTACTTCTTTCTTCATCCAGCATCTGGCAGCTTTAGAGAGTTGGCAGCTGAAGTAGTCCTTTTCAACCTGAGTGTCATAACAGGCAGTCTGAATGCATCACTTTGGTCCCAAAATCATAGAGCACAAAACATCTCTCTGTACTCTGTGGCTTGTTATCATGGTCAAGAAACAAAACCCCATGTGTCTGTGCCAAAAAAGCCCTAGGAAGGGTTCCAGGGGTTGATTTGGAGGCCTGAAATTGAAGAAGACCAATTATTAGTTACATTGAGAATGCTGGTCCACTGAGTAGTAATAGCAAGTACAAAATGAAACTTTTCTCTTTTAGATTCCATCTTGGTGAGCTGACAAGATGACAAAGTTTGGTTTGATAAAACTTTGCTTCTCATGGCTAGGTGTTCTGATGTCTGCACCAGGCTGATACTACAGCCTGTGTCTTCACATGGCACTTCTCCTTCCCCATCCAGTGCATCTTCAGGTTAAAAAAAAAAAAAAAGAAAAAGAAAAAGGCAAGTGAAACAATAGTCTGAATTTGAATTTTTAACCAGAGAAAATATTTTTGCCAGCAGTTACTGATGATGAGGTTCTGGGTCAGCATCCTATATGCTCAGAGGCCTGAACAAGAGCATCAAGAATCATTTACGTTGGGAATTCCTCAGCCTTGATCCTGCATTTAATCTGATAGCCCCATGTAGCTATCTTGGATACCCCTAGGACATGCCAGATTCATGTACCACCTCTATCTAGACGCTGTTAGCTCAGAGATTTAATATTGTCAGGCTGCAAAGGCTTTTTGCTATCTGGGAATAAGGTTCTCACACACACACACACAAACACACACACAAAACAGGCGGCGAGGAATTGCTGCAGCTGAACATGAGACTCTGGGAAGCACCTCTCTGCACATGCTCTTACGTGTGCTTTCCACAGCTGAGGGGTGATGCTGAGGCCACTTGTCTTGCTCTGGGCCCTTGCTTGCCAGGCACAGCTGGTTCATGATCCAGTCCACTGGGACCATAAAGTGAAAAGAAGTCACATTATGCCCTTGAAATACATGAGAGCTAGTGGCCAGATAGTCCAGTACTTAAAGACTGAGATTTGAGTACAAGTTTACAACTGTGATGCCCATACTACAATTTTTTTTGAGAAATTGATAACAGATATTAAAGGGAGTGGACCAGCTTCTTAACAGGGTTTCAGCTACTGAAATCTGCTCAGCTTCTACTTCCAATTTCCAGCAGTGTACATAAGAAGACTTTCCAGAGGGCACAAGAAACAATCTCAGAATTTATTCCACAGTATGAATGGGTTAGTTATAGTGCATTTTCCTTGTCCTAAAAATAAACTGAGTGAAGGTTTGAAGGATAGTTTTTGATAAACAAGTCTGTTTCTGTGTTCTGAAATGTGTTGTGAATTTACTTCTTTCTCAGATCAAGGGTAGCCTATGAACCAGGGTACACATGTCTGACAATATATACTTATGGAAGAAGCTGATATAGTTCAGAAGAACCTTGTCTGTAAAATACACTCAGATATATTTGAAAAAAATGCTGTAAAAATCTCAGTATTCTTATAACACTTCTCCTAATAGACATGATTTTTTATTTTTTATTTAAATGACAGCCCTTTCCAAATTGTATGCAAACCACATGCATCCCAAGCTGCTTCCTGCAAAGAAGGATACCAGTGAGAGCTAATTACATCCTTATTGAATGTGCTGAATTTAACCTGAAGCAGAGGACAGATTTTTCACAAGACATGCTCAGCAGTGGACATGGCAACTAATCATCAGGGGTGCAGTAATATCTTAAGGCTAGTGCAGCTGGTCTACAGAAAACTGAAATAAGACCTTAGGCAGTGTGATTTGGGCTACATATAGACTGATACAGGGGCCAACAGTTGGGCTTCCCTCTATTGTCTTCTTCAGCTGCACTAGACCAGCTTTCTGTTCCAGACCCACTTGGCTGAGGTCACCTCCTGGGCTGAAGTCAATGATGCAGCTGACAGGTCTAGGTCAGAAGAGGCATGTGAGAGAAGATTTCTACCTCAGAGTAGGTTGATACTGGTTTTATCTGGGCTGCTCTGCTGTCGTCTGCAGAAGTGTGGTGCCTAGCTCTGAGCATGTGGGTAATGTTGTGGGTAGTTGGCTAAGAAGTGCTTTGGCAAGGCAGCACATGTCTCTGTCAGAGGTTTGTGGTGAGTGTTTCTTCTAAGACAAAAGGTTAATAGAATTTCAGTATTTTACTTACAAATCCTTTGTTTTCTTTGCTTGCTTTTAATTTAGCATTGTGAAAACTTCTTCAGTCATGATGGGAAAATAACATCTTGAAGCCCATGAAATTGCAATTATCTAAATTTAAACTATCTTAGGTGAGTTATTTATCATGCTGAAGTCTTGGGCTATATGAGACAGCATTCCTCGTGTTTGCTCACTACACTTCTTCCTGCCCTTAATATTTAACTTCTTCTTTACTTACTTTTAGGTTTGAGGGGTTACTTTGAGAGTTACTCGAAATTTTTTTCAAAGTAAAGATCTGCACAGCAGCCAGCAGCTGTGCTTCTTAGTGGGACCACAGTGTGTGTATGTTCCACAGAACTACTTGCTTCCTTGTTTCTGAGGCAAATTTAAAGCTCTCATCTCAGCCTCCATGAAAAATCTTTTGAGTTTTTTAGAAACCATCTCAGCTGGAGCAGTTTCTTTTAAGCCAACAAAGCTAATGGTGCCTAATAGAACTTCTTGTAACTAAGGAAAAAGCATGACTGGATGAAACCTCTGGGTGGAATTAACTACCAGAAGGAATGAGTTTAAGCCCAGTTTAAGTTGTTTTTGGAGCAGCTGAAAATATTTTTAAAAACAGGCTTCTTGCAAAAAACAAAGAGAAGAAATGACAGCAATAATAACAGGAAATTTGGGACTTTCAACTCATTCTCCATAATAGGCTTTAAAAAAAACATAACTAATGGGATGAAGTAAGGTAATATTATGGCTATAAAGACAAGGGACTGCAGGTAGGAGCTAAGAAATTCATCTTTCTAAATGTTGCTTTCAGGGCAGGGACATCTTGAACAGTAACATACAGATCTGCCTTTTAATTCCTAACCTGTTTCCTGCCTAGGTCCATTCAAATCTTGTCTCCTCTCTCTTGCAACACTTAATGGACGTTTAGTCACTGTTTCAGGATTTATCTAGCTAAAAATGACTCTTTTACTTTCTATAGCTTTTTCTAACACTGTACCAACTTACTGTTCTGTGGTCAGTACCATTCTCAGCCTTCCACTTCTCCCAGCTTTTGGCAGAGGAGTGAATGCAAGACAACGTACCCTTAGTCTCCTGGTAGCTGCTGTGCCCACCCTGATGCCAGTCCCATGTTCTTTCTCCCTCTCTTACTCTGATTGTGCTTGGTGAAATGTCTCAGGCACTTCAGTGAGTCATGCTGCTTTAAGACAAAACTGATGTTTTGGAAGGTTTGGTTTTCAGCTGTGTTGGTTCCCTGAAAAGCCTCACTGTAAGTTTTCACAGACTGTGGTGCCAGTCTCTGGGGAGAGAGCATCAGGGCTTCAGCTGGGTTAAGGTGCTACAGAGGAGTACCTTAGCTGATGGCATTTTGCTGTATGATTCATCAAAAAGGCACCCTTTCCTGTTCACAATGCACCTTCTGTTACTGCAAAATTATCTTACCTGGTGTCGTGGTTTAGGAATGGTATTCCCCAATTTAGTGTTCCCACTGAACCACTCCAAACCATGCACTGCTCACTCATTCCCCCCTCCTGCTGCAGCAGCCTGGAGAGGAAAATTGGAGGCACAAAGAGTAAAGATCACAGGTTGAGATAAGAATGATTTACTGGAAACAGCAAAAAAAAAAAGAAAATTAGCAGTAAGGGCAACAATACTAATATTAATAGTAATAATTAATATTATTAATAATAATATTACAGAGTGTATAAGAAAGAAAAAGTGAGTGATTCGCACGTGATTGCTCACATCCCAAGGAAAATACCCAAAAATAGCCAACAGCTCCCTCTGCCACACTATGTGACTCTTCTGCTATTCCCTCAAAATGACATGAGGTGGTATGGAGTAACTGTGTCCTGGTCATGCCCCCCTGGCTACTGCTAAAACTGAACCCCATCCTGGCCAGAACCAGGACAGCTGGTCTTGAAGACACACCATCCTGTCTCATCAACGTTGCTATAAAGACCATTTCTTATCATGTCAAGTTCCCTGGACAACACTTCCCTGTGTAGCCTCTACCAATTCCCCATGGTTCTGCTGCATTAAGGGCCTCAAACTCAGGTCCCTTTCTTGACTTTTTTAACCTGCGTCAACAGATCATAATCACTCTCAAAGAATTAATTTCCATCTCCATTTGTGTCCTGCTGCCATTACAAGCTCAGTTTCAAGATGCTCTTGACCACACAGTTATCCACGTTGGGGAAGCTTCTTCATATCCCTGCTGTTATCCTCCCTGAGGCCTCTTCTTAAGATTCCTTTATTCTGTGATACCTACAACAGGAAAAAAAAAAAGAAAGATGACAAATCACTGGTGTGCTCAGTCTATAGACTGCTGTGTCAGCCAGCATTGTATTGCTGTACCTCTTCTCATGCTCATATCTTTTTCAATACTTAATTTATGTTGCTGCAATATCTAAGAGCAGCATCCTGGTCCAGATTTCTGACTTAAGGGTTGGAAGGAGATTACTACTCCATTTTTATTGACTGCTCCATCTTTACTAGTTGTGCAAGTTGCTAGTATGTTGATCCATACAGTTCAAAATTCAAACCAGAGGGCAATATGCATTGATAAAAATTATCTGAACAGCTCATTCATGTTGCTGGATTCAAATGTAGAAGCACTATCTGGAGTAATATCAGCAAAGAATTGTTGTCATTTGAATTCGCTTGGGAGTTTCACAAACTAGGAAACACTTTAAAAATGTATGTAATCAGAATTAAACTAAGTGAAATAAAAATTTTGGTAGGACTTTGTGGCTTGGCAGACTTCAATGCAGGCTGAAGAGACCTATTTCTCTGCTCCAATGTTTGTTTTTATGAAGACATTTTGTATATAATGATGTGGTGATATGTTACCGTGGATGTAGCACTAAATATAGCGTGAGAATATGTGTGCTATTTGAAGAGATCATACAAGGGTGTGTAGTGGGGGCTGCATTTGCTGTATGTGCAGTACCCTATTTATAACAGACATATAGAATGGATTTAGTGTACCAGAAGTCAGCATGTGAGCTGAAGACTTAAAAGGACATAGTGGTAGGGCTCAACAAACGTGTAAAAAAGAATACGGAATTCATGAAGTGTACTCAAATTTATCTGCTTTTTGATATGCTAACAAAAACCATCTCTGGCTTGGTTTCATATTGCACCTAAACTTAGTAGTCAATAATATATATGACCTTGATCTTTCTATTTTTGGTGAGTGAGTTTTTTGCATCCACACAAATCAAGTGAAATCAAGTAAATCCTCAGTGCATAAGATGTACTCATGTGGCAAATTACAAAATTATGTGCAAATGCTGGTACATGCCACTAGGAGCCATGACCACTAGGCCTGGTCTCTGTTTTCTGGTAGGAAAAGATGTTTTTCTAGAGACTACTTCTCTCTTTCCTCCTTCAGAATGTTTAAACACACCTTGATACAGCTTTGATAAGTTTTCTTGACCGTGCAACTTCCATTAACCAGATTAGAGAAGCTGAGCATCTGCATTCTCAATATGACTGAAGAGTAATTTTTCTTCCCCCTGCCTTTTGCACAGGCTATACTGTTCTACTGCACTTTTCTTTGACATTATCTCCAGTGCTAACATCCCTGAGGCATAAACTTCCTTCACTGAGAATTTAAATTTGTCCATAGGCTGTTGGTTTTGAACACTTAACCTATTTGAAGTAGGCATGACTTGCAGATTGATCCTGGAGACCAACAAAGGATGTATTGAGGAATTTCATTGCCCCATAGCAGTAAAAGGAAATGAATTGGTAGACTAGTCTCAAGTTAAAAATTCTTGGCTTACTTACTTACAGGAAGCTGAAGCATCACAAAATCAGAAAATTAATGATATACACAATTCTGACTTCTTCATCTGTGTTTCCAAAACAAATCATTACAATGTAATTGTGAACACAACTTGAGAAACTTTTAAAATTCTAATCAGCAATTATATATTTAAAGTATTTTGAGAGATCAGCTGTATGTGTAGCCATACAGAATTTTTCTCTTAATTGCATCATTCCTTCAAAAATCATGAGGATTTTTTTGGCTTCCAGGAATAGCAAAGATAACACAGGGATGTACCATCCGCCCTGTTCAAAGAAATATCTCTGTCCAGCTTATTTTCTAAGGTCAGAAGCTTCTGGTCCTCTGATTCCTAAAGGAGGGAGTAGAGCATAAAGCTGGTTGATACCTGTCTACCACCTTCTCCTGTTGGTCTGGTGGGAGAGATGCCTGTTGCAATCCTGCCCTTTAGGGTTTAACACAAACTCCCTCAGCTGCAGAATGCCGTAGCTGCTCCTGGGTCTGACACACCCACTGCAGCAAGGGGAGGATGATGCCTTTGGGAGCACATGGAGACTCTTGCACAGCACCTCTCTCTCCTCAGTGAAGCTCACTGTCCAGGGTCTGTCACGAAAGGAGAACTCAGCATTTGGGAGCCCTGGTCTGAGCTAAAGTCTCTTGCTGTGTTTACTTTGAGCCTGACCCCGACCTAGGGACACTGCTGATCAAGGCTAGTACTCACTTAAATCTAAGTTTTTTAGTTTCTATCTCTCATTTACATCACACAGGTGCCATTAACACAGGTGAACAGTCACTTAGTGTTTAGAGATCCCTGTTGTCATAGCCTTGTGCTCTTAAGGAAAACCTGTGCAAGAATTCAGGAAAACTAAGGAGTTTCCCTGAGTTCCTCGTTGCCTGGCTCATGAGTCCCTTTTATCAACTCCAGGATGAGAACACAGATCTGCTACAGCTGCCAGAGACTGTCAACATACAGTGACTGAGGGAAACCTATATGCTCATCCTCACTACAGTGATGTAGGGTGTTTTTAGCTGAAGGCCCATGACCTTTGAGGGAAGTCATACAGTGAAATGCAGACCATGGCCTGGTCTGTGACATGCATTCAGCCCCTGGCCCTGTGGCTGCACCTCCACAGCCAGCAGTGCAGGAACACTGCAACATCTCTTCCTGCATAAATGAGGAGGAACACTTGGTTTATTTTCATTACATTGGTCTTTTATACATGGTTGCCTTATAGAAGACATCAGCATTGTAGGCAATCTAGAGCCTATATGCTGTGTTTCTATTACAATTCCAGCTTTCCTGAAAGCAGAAGTTACGAGAGCCTAAAGACAGTATTTTCAAGAGAAGTCTATTCACAGATAAGGTTTATAAGGCTAGCTTGTGTGTCAGAAGTACTGAACATACCTTTGGAATCCTGGGCCCAAATGTGCCCAACAAATCGTACCCAGGCTCACAGCACTTCTGAAAGTCCGGCATTCAGACCTCACGGGAAACTTGAGGCAAAGGCTGGAGAGGGACCCAGGACTGGCTTCCAAGTTTCTCTGGCTCAAGATGAACATTCCTGTTTACTCAAGAGAGCATGCCATGTTAAGCTCCAAGTGTAAAGGAAAATTTGGTCAGTGCAGAGTTACCAAGACTGTACTTTGGCAATGATGCTGGATTAAAATACCAACTCTTCACATGAGATTTAATGAGTGCCAGTAGGCAAGGTGAGGCCTGTTTGAAACTTTTTAAAAAAGAATTTTATTTAGTCAAGCCAAAGCAAAGAGAACTTTTTGAACAAGAAATGGAAACTTATTTTCTGATACAGGAGAAGGAACATACCTGTCCTTAATACTTGGTCACATACATGGTCTGCCAGAAGACAACATCCCCTTAGTCATAACCATAAAAGGTTCTGACAACTCTTCTTTCCTGCAGAAGGTCTTGGTTCTAGTTTGCAAGGGCACTGAGGCAGCCATGTACAAGCCAGGGATAGCTGGGAACAGTGCCTGGAAGAGAGCATGATGAGCCTTCCCACCACTGGCTCAGCCTAACCAAATCCAGGCACAAGTGTGGTGAGAGCTGCTCCAAAATTGGACAACCTTGAACAGAAACACTCCTGTGGCATTTTCAGAGTTTGAAAGGTTTTGTCTAGCCCTGATAATAGTCTCTGCACTAGATAGAGCATGAGGACAACTGTCTCCCAGTGTCATCCAGATAATGGGGTGATTGTCTGCAACGAACTCTGTTCTCTTACCAGTCTTCACATGCTGGAGATCGCTCAGCTTCACAAAACTGGGCTTGTACAGGGATTTTTCCATTATCTGGGGCATAGGTCTTCCCAAACATTTCTACAGAATTAGTTTTTGGCTTATTGCATGGATGGGCCTCTTGACATGACTGATTGTGAAGGAGGGGAGGCAGGTCTGGTTTGTTAAGTTTTTAAAAAATTTATTATTAGTAGATGATGTTTTGACTTCTTTGGCCTGGCATCTCCTGCACCAAAGAGGAGAGCAGGACCTATGTAATGAATGAAACCCTGAATAGAAAACACTATTGTTTCAATTTTTTAAAAAAATAATATTACAAGGGCTAATTGCATGATTTAACATTTGAAAACTCTGCATTCCTTCTCTGCTTTGGAGAGTAAAAGGGCCTATTATCATTTCCAGGCCAGATGTTTCAGTTTATTGAGCCTGTTTGATCCCTGCACCTGTCTAAGACCAGCAGTTGCTGGATTAGTGGAAGGAGCTGAATTAAAAAATCTGGACAACTGTTACTGAACAAGTGAATGGTGTGAAAATGAACAGACTTTCGGTATAAAGGATTTACTGTTTGTGACACAAGGCAGTACACATCATTTATAGTGCAAAATGA
Organism: Corvus hawaiiensis; assembly: GCF_020740725.1. Taxonomy (NCBI): domain Eukaryota; kingdom Metazoa; phylum Chordata; class Aves; order Passeriformes; family Corvidae; genus Corvus; species Corvus hawaiiensis. The sequence continues at coordinate 50,757,970 of NC_063215.1, read as the reverse complement.
GCATGTAGCCTTCATTCTGCATGTCCATGTGCTGGAATATACATTACAAAGTGACAATTACAGGAACTTCCAGTGAGGGAAAGAAAGGAAGGGAGGGAAGCGAGGGAAGCAAGGGACACATTACACCATCCATCTGTGAGACAGCCGTTCAGTTACAAGGAATTATATATTTTTTCTGGTGGATTATGCTGATTATAAAAAGAAGAATTTGGTTCCTGCCTCCACAGCAAACATTACTGTGCATCCTGAAGGAAGCAATGGCTTTTCACTTGCCCCTTTCCTGTCCTCTGTCTCTTTCCTTTGCTCCTTGCTCCCTTAAACATAACCATCGGATAAATTTTCTTGCTTCCTGGTTTGTTTTTTTTCTCTTTTGACTAAATGAACTGTGCCATGTGACTTACAGAAGTTGTTTCATGTCTCAGGTCTGTTCAATTAAGTCACAAATGTGGCCAGCCCTAGTAGGTCAGAGCCCAAGATCCCTCCTGCCTGGTAACCCATCTCTGACAGGCAAGATTAAGTGGATGGCTGGTATTCATACATCTTTACGGCTTAAAACCCCTCAAAACAAATATGTGTCAAATGCACACTCTAGGGGATGAACTGCAAGAGGTGGCACCGTGGAAAGTTGTTTCACAAACTGCCATTGACTTCTGCCAGGGAAGGTTAAACTTTACTGGTTCCTATTACCCCAATTTACTGCTTATACAGAGCAGAGCCTAAAGAATAGGGGAGACATAGGTGTGAAAGTGAGTTAAGTGAAGATAAATGGCTTCCACTGCTGTGTGAGGTGTCTTGGATCATTTCCCAGCCCTGCCTATTTAGTCTGCCTCTTTCATTTGGAAAAAGTCAAGTGTGTATTCAAATACTCAGCACAAAGTTTTTCCTGCCTCTGCAAAGATCATGCTTAAAGTTGATTGGGTTGAAGACCATGGATGTTACTTCTGATTTACAGGTAGATGCATAGCAAAAAAAAGTGACTTGTCCGATATCAAACAACTCATTCTATGATAAGAAGTGAAACCAAACATCCTCTGTGACAGCTCAGGGGTTTAACTACAAGTTCTTAAGCCCTCCAGCCTTTTCAACAGCATCTTCAGTGCTTTACTTATCTGTAAGCACTGACCCTGGTTTTGTGCAAATAAGCTGACCTAAGTGACTATGACTTGAGCAAGGACAGTTTTATGTGTCCAAGTGCAAAGATAGGCTTGGTCCATGTTCATCAGGAATCATTCTCATGCCCAGAGAGGAGGCAGCTTGTGAGGCTGGTTTGGAGACTGGTATGACAGAGACGAGCCTTGGATCTTCCCAGAACTTTCCTAGATGTTATTGCAAGGCGACTGAGCCAGTGCACAGGCAGGTTGCTGAATATAGACCTGATGTGCTGGCAGTGCAGATGTTCTCTGCATTTGGAAGACACTGTGTGGAGAAATCTTAGAAATCAATTTGTTCCAGATTTCAAAAGCTATGTTTGTGTGCCCTCTCCATCATTGCCATATTTTACTGATGTAGGTTCCTAAACTCCAGGACTTCCAGGGGACTAGCGCCTAACAACCTAAAAAATCTCGGGCTTCTGGTCAATTATTACAATTAGAGAGCAAGAATAGCACATCCCAAAATGTCCTCTGTTGATGCAGCTGGACAACTGCAGTTTAGTTCTACTTCTTATTGTAATATGTCACACACAGGCAGGAAAGGGACAAAAGCTTAGCATCAGACACTGATTAATCATCTTCATATAAAGTCTTTGAGGAATAAGGAAAAAATACTGATTTTTCATTCACATTACAGGCAGTAGACCATCTCAATTACTTGTTAATGTGCTTATCAGTGACTGTTTTTAATAGGAACATAATGAAGAATTTTAGTTAAAAAACAGAGAAATTACAATTTTTTGTGCAGTTTTTAGTTTGATTTTGCTTTACAAATAATTGTTCTTTTTAAAGCCTTTAACTTACACAAATATGCACACAAGTACATATATATGCATTCAGCTTTTCTTTGTGTTTAATCCTGTACCTAAAAGATGCTTTCTCTTTTCCTGTCTCTCTATTCTAATGAAAAAAATATTTTACCTGGCAACATTTTAGTGTTGTTTTCCATTGGTAAAATGTGTCTCTTATTAAAGAACTCTGTAAAAATCTAATTCTTTTTTGGTCATGGTAGCCAAGGTAAAAGTACCATATATCCAATTAAGATGCAGCTGCCTAAGATAAACTTTGGTGTAATTGTCCTAAAACTGGTTGATGTATGCAAAAGGAAAAGGAATAGAACCACTGAAACTTGTTATTGAGTTATTAAAAAAAACTAAAAACGAACAAATAACCCCCAAATAAAAGGTTTAAAATGCTGTATTAACTAAAATTAGCTTCTGAAGTGTCCTGCCAATTTCAGTTCCATGGTGTAGCAGTTCTTCTGGGATGTTGATTTATAATAACCAAGCTGTGAGCTTTTCTGTGCACAGCTGTCCCAGCACAAGAGGTACAGCAAGCACTCGGCTAATCTGGTACTTCCACAATAATTTCTGAGTTCCTCAAAACAAATTTGCCAGCAATGTTCTCTGCTTCTGAACTCACCCAGAGTGTATCACTGGCACAAAAATGCTTTTGTGTTTTGGCACTAACTGGCAGACCTGCCAGTGAGCTGGCATGTCTCTCAGATACGAGACAGTTTCATTACCCCGTAACAGCTTTAATGGTTATCCCTCTCAGGCAGTGCAGCCACTCTGAGCCCTGGGAAATGAAGGCATATATTCCCCTTGTTGGATCAAGCCCTTGTCCTCTGTGCACTTTGTGAAGAAGCTGCTGAATGCCTGCAATGAAGACACCTGCTAATAAAAATATTTGGGAATACTATAATGTCACATTTTATTTATATGAGAACACAAGAGGTGGAAAGCTCCATGTGATGCAGAGAAGACATGGAAACTCGTGACTGAGTCCTGTTGGTCCTGGTGGCCATCAAGTGGTGTTTGCTGCTGTATCAGCTGATGTTGTCCCAGCTAAGCACAAGATGCAGTAGGGAAAAATAGTTCCCAACTATGATTATGAACTTCTGAGATAAAAAGTGACTAGAACTTGGACACGGCAAGGCTTCCAAGGGTCCAGTTTGAGTTGGGTACATCCTCAAAAAGGGCTACGTAGGCCTGAAAATCTCACATACTCAGAGGAGAGGGGGGTCTGAGGCTGTTGTGAAACACGTAGTCTTTGTCAATATGATCTTATTTTAACTTAAAACGACTTAGAGATCTTTAGAGCACTGAGCCTTCTGAGGGATGGCTGAGTGACATGGTGCCTTTGAAGATACAGCGGTATTGCTGGCAAGGCATCAACAGACAAAACATTAAACTCACCTGGCCTGTCTTGTATGTCACCCAGCCCTGCTTTAGGCACCCAACCTTGGTGGAAATCCACTGCTTTTGTTTGTCCGTGGCTAATCCAGATAGAGGAGGATGGGGAGCTGCAGAAAAACCATTTCCCTTTTCTGAGAAGGATTAGAGGTGCCAATTTTGACATTCTACATATTCTTAAAATTCTTATGCTGTCTGTAAATGAGTTAAAAAAAAAAAAAAGGAAAAAGAAAACAAAAACAAACCCAAGGGACTGCATTGTGTGTGCTGAGCCTGACCTACAGCCTGAAACTGTAAGCCAGAGACCCATTTTGTCACTTTTCACTTGCAGTTCATTTTCACACTAACCCTTCCAGTGTAGGGCTGAGTGAGAAAAAAGTAAACAGGCTAATGCCAAAATCCCCCCTGTGGATAGGATTACTTAGCAGTAAGAAAATTACTTGGATACCTGGGCTGGGGAAGAAGGGGATCCCCTCCCAAAGGAGAAAGGGGATGGAGATACAGAGTTTGGGGTACCAGGTTCTTTACCAGATGATGAGATGTTGGTAGAGAAAGGAAAAAAATCACAACTTTACCTCCTCCCAAGTCGATTTAAGCAATATTCATCAGGAGTGAATATACATACACATCTCCCTCAGTGGCATATTCAATCTAGCCTGTAACTTTTTCCAAAATTCATCTAAAGACTGTTTTGACAACCTGACCCACTAATGCTTCAGAAAAAGATCTGTAGCTCCTGTGCCTGCCAGCCTCACACAGCTTTCTCCGGCGCCTTAGAGAATCTCAAAGCAGCATCAGAGAGTTAAGAGTAGGCAAACAAGCCTCATCACAAATGCTCATGTCTTAGGTCAGAGTTGAGCTTTGACTATCCAGAGAGCTGACAATTAATTCCTTCTTTTCTGAAGCAATTGTGTGTGAGGCAAGACACACTTCAAAGCCTTTACCACTGAATAATCGTATCGAATTACAATCACACTGTAAAACACTCCTTCACATGCTGATGTAAGTTTAATAATTAAAGAATCACAGTGAAGCTCAAACAGAACAAACAGAAATAGTTTCCACCATCAGAGTGCAACTTCTTTAACAGTTCTGTTAATTAAAAACAGAAGTGAACTTGGAAATAATCAGGGCCTGGTTACAGTTAGACTGCCACTGATAATTTATATACCAAAGTTCTGATATATTTCAAGTAAAATAAAATGAAGCAAGATTGAATTCAACACATATTCAGCGGTAGCAGCTCCTCCTCTTTTCCTTTTATTTAGCTTAGTAGTCCTGTTGTACTAGGCTGTCCACACTGGTTTATTTCCTGAATTGTTCAAATAAATATTTTCAATTCCCTTATAATCAGCCTGCTACTAAATTTCAGAAGACTGAGCTAACCAGCATCTATCTGAGGTGACTGGAGCTGTGTGGTACCAGGATGGATGTGGCCATGTAGAAAAGTTGAATCCCACTGTTTCTGGTCATTAGTGTGTTAATAAAAGAGACCATTTTTTAAGATGTTGAGAAGTCTGTGGGATAGCTAATGAGTTTGGATGAGTTACAAACAGTGATGTGGAACAAATGCTGTTACTGGCTCAGGATGGTTTATGTGACAGTGGAACCAGATGAGGAACAAGAAAGCAAGTGTGGCACAAGCTTGGGTCTCTCGTGGGCCTCTGAAGTACAGGAGCAGAGAGTGACCCAGTGGATGTTTTTTACCTAACTGATGTCACGTTACCTGTCAGGGAACTTCCACTGGTAAGTGGTTTTTCCACAGTTTATTAAATAATCTGTGTGTTTAGTAAAATGAGACTGAAATGCAGATTACCACTATTTTACTAAGCTCTTGGAATGCACTTTTGCTTTTGGGTGAGTGAATTACAGATTTGCTGGGCTCTCTGAAGAAATCTGGCTAATCTGAAACTGAAACCACCTTTGAAATTTCTTGCTGATGCTGACTTAAGGAAGCCTGAGGAGAACCAAAATCACCACTTGTGGTGATGGCTGTAAAATCAGTGCATGAAAATGCTACTTCACATTGGGTAGTGTGTAATAAGCAGTGTTTTCATCATGCAAAATGCATCTTAAACCTACAATTGTCAGAAGGACTGTCCATACCTGCACTGAGGTTCTGTCACTGTTCAGCAAGGACTACCAGGTTAATGGGGTCAGCCAGAGTGAAAATAACTTTGTGCTTTGCAGATGAGTGAAGCAGGAAGAGAAAGCCCTCTGCTCTGGCTGTTGGCCTTGAAGTGCATATCTATTTTTCATCAAGAGTGATTTTGGTAGGAATCAGGGTTCAGAGAAGACATCTCTCTCCTTTCTTATTTTGATCTTGAGTGTATGAACTTACCTGGCAAAAGAGTCATGCTCCTGCTTGCATGATCTTGGGTCTTGCTGATCCCTTGGGTTCCTAGCTGAGCCCCTCAGGGACTGTGAAGGGTAGATGCACTCCTGCAGAGCCTAGGGGCTAGACATTAAGGTTTGAACCTTCTCAAGGACCTCCCACTCCCTAACTCAGTCTCTATACTGTTATTGAGGAGAGCAAATTCCAGTTCCCACCCAAGAAGATACACCTTGAGTGACATGATGTAGGGCTATGAAACTTTGGACTGCACAGAGTTTCTGCATGAGGTAGCAGAAATCCAGAGGCAGATTACCTCATTAGCGGGGCTTGTTCCTATCCTATGGCACCAAACTCCTTGGGTCCCACGGGGCACACAAAATCTACTTCCAGCCCCCAAGGCCTGGGACTGACCTTGTGCAATGTCTGTGAGAACAGACAGGAAACCTGTGGCACATAAAGGGCCTAAAATAAGGCCTCCTACAGGCAAAAGCTAGTTCTCCAGTCCTGCTATGCCCTTGAGGAGAGGAAACACAGGGAAAAAATTGTGGTTTTTCTGTTCAAAAATTACTGCAAGGTAATGGGAATTTACAAGGAAGTTGATTAAAATTTCTGTGGGGTATAGCAAGGGTTTAGTAGTCACTGGCAGATTAATTAACAGTGGGCAATAACTCGCCTTCTAGCTGCCTGTAATTGATCCCAGCCTCCATTACTCTGCATCTAATAAAACTTTTAATAAATTATTCTGTATAATTTTCATAAGTCAGAATAAATATTAATAATGTGCAGAAAATAAGTGAAACAGGTGGACATGAATATTCACCATGGGCTCTTGCCACTCAGAGAAACCTAGCAAATCAGTCTGGTCACCAAAATATATATTTTAGAGTAGCAGGAACAACAAACAGCCACTGTCTTAACAGAGCAGATGCCATTAACTAAAAAGCACCATAGAAAACACTTCTGGCTTTCGCTTGCTAAATGTAATCTTACATTTACCCACCAAAAGCCAGAGGTCAATGTCTCTTCCCTTCTGGCAAATGCTGGCTGTGGAGAAAAACTAAGGAGTAATGTTCTTCCTTTGAACAGTACTTCCATTAGCAGGAATACTGCTGTTTCTAAGTGGCTTTGCTGTTGAAGCACATGCCACTGTACTTGAGAGGTTTAGATCTTTTAAAGCAACAATGACAACAACTCCTTTTAAGTAAAACATCTTCTTAAACATTTTGAACAGAAACTTTCAAAAAAAGTTTGTGGCATCACTAAATGACAGAACTTTGCCTTTTAAACTTTAGCTTAGGGAAGAAAACCACTTTTTTCTCTTCCTCTGGGCTTATATTCACTTTACACTAAAGTACCCATTCTTCACTTACATGTCAGACTGAAGTAGGGAACCTATTCACTGATATGTGCTCTATCAGTTGTTAGTAAGTGCATGGGTTGTTTGGGCTTCATTTTTTGAAAACCCAGCAGAATACCTGTGGTAGCCTGCTAACCCCCTGATTCTGGGATGCCATGTCCCCCCTGTTCCCTGCCTTAGCCTTGGCCACTCCCTCAGTTTCTCCCTGTTGGCTCCTGTACCCCAACCCCGCCCAGGGACCACCCCTGGGCCCCTGACAAAATCACCCCACACCCAGACCACGAGGTCTCTCTCTCTCTGCCTCCGAGGGTGCGGGGACAAAATGTGTATAAAGCCATCTTACCACCCTCATGGGAGACCCTTCTCTACCTCCTTCATAACCACTGTGTTGTAACACTGCTAGCTGCTGGAGCCAGATCGAGGGGCTGTCCAAAATATACACCGGGATGCAGCTAGTCACACGGCCGTAAGTAACCCCCGCTGTGCTCACAGGGAGCTGCAGCCTCCTAGGCAGAGTCCAGCGGTTACACCAGATACCCACCATCCATATTCTTGCCAGCCCTTGATACTGCTTTCTGTTTTTTCACAGAATAGGTGAAGTTGGAAGGGACCACAGAGGATCATCTGATCCAACCTCCCTGCTCAAGCAGGGTCAATCCCGGAACACATGGCACAGGATTGTGTCCAGATGGTTCTTGAGTACCTCCAGAGAGGAAGAATTCACCCCCTCTCTGGGCAAGCTGTTCCACTGTTTGGTCACCTGCACAGTAAAGAAGTTCTTCCTCACATTCTTGTGGAACTTCCTGTGCATCTGTTTCTGCCCATTGCCTCTTGTCCCATTGCTTGGCACCGCTGAGCAGAGCCTGGCTCCATCCTCTTGGCACTCCTCTTCAGATACTGATGGGCATTGATGATGTCCCCTCTCAGTCACTTCTTCTTGAGGCTGAACAGGCCCAGCTCCTTCAGCCTTTCCTCATGCAAAAGGAAGGCACTGTCCCTTAATCATTTTCATAGCCCTGTGCTGAACTTGCTCCAGGAGTTCCTTGTCTCTCTTGTACTGAGGACAAAAATGAACACAGTACTCCAGATGCATCCTCACTCCTTCCAGCAGGATCCTGAGGGGCAGGGTCACCTCTTTTTTGGGGCATAAGGTGACCCTTGTGCATCACAGAGCTGAATTAGCAATGCCTGTGCTTCACCTTCTTCATCCTCAGCAAAGGTTTGCTACAGCTGCTGAGCCAGGCTTTCCATTATTCTGCACACTGTCTTATACTTCAAACTAAACACAAGAGATATTAAGATCTAACAGATCAATGTTAATATTTTGCATAACTCTTGCAAATGATAAAATTCTCCTTGGGAAAAAAGACAAGTATATGTATTGCTTAGAACACGTGCTCGCATCCCTGACAAATTTCTATCTTTGAAAATTTCTCCTAAGGCTGTGTTTTGTTATCTGATGTACAATTTGATAAGGCTGCATGTGGCTTCTATACAAAGCGCAATATTATCTCTCCTTTATTATCCATTGTTTTGGTTAAGACCTGACACTCAAGAGACTGGTTTTGTCCCTGAACTGGGGAATTAAGTCTTCTTTTCCTGAATAATTCTTGAAAAATCATTATCAAGGATTTGTTACTTCTGATCACGTACATATTTTTGAGAGTATTAGCAGACAAAAATATGAACACAGTTAAGATACTTTAAGTCTGAAAAATGGCAAGTATTGTATTTCATGGCAAACATCACATTCTATTCAGGAGAATTAGTGTGTAAATGTGCCCTTTACACAGTTCACAGAAGCCCTTCCTCAGTATAATAAGGTGCATATTTATGACAAAAACATGGTAGCAGAAATCAGAGTGATTCTAAGCCAAGGTAAAGGTACTTCTTAGACTGTAAATAGCTGTATTAGAAGATATATCAGTAGAGTTGCACTTTGATTCAGTCTTTCCTTTGAGAAGAAATCCTATTCATGTTTTAGTGTTTTGATACAGTCAGCCTCATTTGGAGGTATTCAGTGGTTTTTGTATGGGAAACCATCTAACAGGCACTACTCAGCTCTTTATGAATAGAAATTCAATTTCTTAAGTATAATAGAGCTGTTCATTGGGTCTGTCCTTGTGTTGAAATTCAAAATATATGTTCATAAATAAAAAGTGACATTATTCAGTCTTGTCCAAAAGGGTAGAAACCTAAACATTTCTTTATGAAGGTAAAATGAGGTGACATGTAACAAAAAGGAGAGGCTTTTTTGTAGCATGGTGTAGCTGGATACAACAAACAATGTGGAGTCTATAATATAACAGCTCTAAGAGATGTGCTATGGACTTTGATGGCAGTCTTCTCTGGAGTATTCTTCATATGGTGCTGAATATCTGAGCAAGGCTGCCCATCTCAGAGCAACTAAACAGTATTTTTTTGTTCTGAAAAGAGTGAGTGAGACTAAAGAATGATTTGTAAATCTGGTCAGTACCTATTTATGTTTTTAAGTCAGGGTAGTTCTGAACTGGCTGCTTGCAAAGGCGATCTTGGTCAGCCTAAGGAGCTTTTCACTCGCTTCGGAGAAAAATTATTTGCGAGGGAAACAAGAGTTTACCAGTGTACAATAAAAAAGATCTTTTTCTTTAAGTCCCTTGGTTTCAGTGAAGGTGAACCTAATTGCAAAACTGGGTTAATTATAAAATTCCTGTGGAGAGTAAGATCCCAAAGATTTTTTTCTGAGGAGAAGGTTCAGTGTTCTGGGTTTAAAAACAGAATCACAGTCACAGAAAACTGGGGGAAATGCCAGTCTGCTTCTTGTTGTCCCCTTTCTGCTGGCATCTGAGTCTCCCTGTGTCTGTTTTTCTCACAGAGGCTAAAATGCCACCATGGAGCTTCTCCTGGGGTCCACAGACATGTCAGGGTGTGCTGGACACCAAGGCTCCCTGCACCAATAACCTGCATCCATGGGACCATCCGTCCCTCACAGAGCCTCTGTGTGGTAGGATGGATGTATCACCAGGGCATAAGAGTGGGGAAACACTTCCTAAAGCAAGATGGGCTGGGAGAAGGGCTGGTCTGCTGGGATGCAGAGGAACAGCAGATGATCATTACCAGGGCCCATTCAAAGTCACTTTTTACCTCCCAGTATGGAGTACACTGAGGAGATGCAAGGTACATAGAATCATCATAGAATGGTTTGGGTTGGAAGGGACCTTAAATATCTTTTAATTCCAACCCCCTGCCATGGGCAGGGACACCTTGCACTAAACCAGGTCGTTCAAAGGCCTGTCCAACCCGGCCTTGAACACTGCCAGAGACAAGGAAGCCACAACCTTTCCGGGCAATCTGGTGCCTCACCACTCTCACAAAGAAGAATTTCTTTCTAATACCTAGTCTAAATCTACCTCTTTCAGAATGAGGCCATTTGCCCTTGTCCTATCACTACACACCCTTGCAAAAAGATACATGGTTTTTAGAGAAGTATGCTTCTAAGAATTTTGCTCGAACCTCAGCAACCAATAATGTCATAAACCTGAAGACAGAGCTTCAAGAAGCTTTTTCCATATTAAAATACACTGCAGAAACTTTAGGTCAGCAGGGTTTAGGCATTTAATTGCCCAGTGGGGCCTACACGCTGAACTCCTACTCACTGGGTGTGTTGGGTTCTCTGAAGTTCTGAATATAAGTGTTCCTGAGAGCTGACAAGAGCTGTATTCCTGAAAACTTTTGGAAAAAAGACTTTGGCACTTAAGCATAAAATTTTTCTCACTGAATTCAATATGATAATTGTTTAATTTGCTGTTTTAAGTAAAGCATAACATGTTTTTAAAGTTATATCCATTCTTCTTGTATTTCAAAAGATCCATTTAGTAAGTAAAAGGGAGACATTTCATTACTCTTTTCCTTCTATACCTTTTTTTAATTATCATTTTTTCTCTGTTGTCTTGTGACAGAGACCTGGTTTGCTTGTTCATTCTGTTCTCACAGTGCAATTTGAGCTGTGTTCAGTGTTATGTTACTTCCTTCCTGCATCAAGAAATCTCTATCATGCCCAATTTACACTCTTTGCTTTCACTACACATAGTCTCAGCATTCCAGGCTGCAGTTAATGGTGGTTAAATAAGACAGAAATGCCTGAAATCCACTAGTGATCCTGCCTGAAACACAGGAGCTGACAACTTCTCTGCTACTTCTCTTCTGTACAAGTTCAACTTGCTTTCACTCTGCTCAAATGCAAAGGTTATATTTTTTTTAAATAAAAGAAAAACCCCGAACAATTTATAATCTGGAAAATATCTCTTCATTTTGTTTAACAATTTGTAAAACTTCTTTGACATATCACCACAGCGTTTTCCCTTCCACTGACATAATATTACAATTAAGGTATACAATTGAGTTAAATTGCCTCGAGGTAAAAGCTCAATTAAAAAAAAGAAAAAAGCTAAATCAATATGAAAATAAGTAGTCAAAATTTAGGGTTGAGTGAGACCTTTCCCCAAAGCTATATTCCAGCCTTTCATGAAACTTGATAGATTACAAGTGCGACCTGTTTTGCTAAAAAGCAGGATTTCTGTAAGCAAACTCTGCCTAGTCAGTATGTGTGGCTCTTTACATGCTACTGTCCATTTCAAAAACATCTGAATGAAGAATGGATGCTGCCATGATATAGGACTCCTGACTTAAGATGGGTCCATCCCACAATACTCCTAAATCTTGAGAAAGCTATCAGATAAACGTAGGAATCACACCAACATTAGTATTCTCCCCAAAGGCAAATGCTGTAATTTGAGCATAAAATCAACCAGATTACTAGGGAGCAGAAAATCCATGCAAGGCAGCCACAGAAAACCTCTCTGCATGGCTTCTGCTGTTCATGGCATTATCCACTTAAACTCCTGTTCCTCCTCTGCTCCTGATGGTGAGGTTGGGTTGGCCATCTCCTCCAGTCTCTACTCCCACTGCAGGTGTTGGTTTCTAACAAACTCTTTCCCTTCCTCTCCCCCCAGTCCCTCGGACTCACACAGAGGGGTTCCTCTGGCTGCAGTTATGAATGCAGCAGCTGATCAGAAAGCAAGTGAAGACTTGATAACCTATGGACTGATGGTCCCCAACACGTCTGTTTGGACTACCTAGTCTATGGTACCATTCTAATTAATTTATTTCATCTTTATGAAAGCCCTCCTTTAACTTCTATTCCCCTGCCTTACTGAAGTGCATCACCCATTAGCCAGTGCAAGTGTAAGGTTCCTCCCCTTAAGAGTATGGCTTCAAACCCAGAAATTGTCCTATGGTGGCTGGGATAGTGTTTGGAACAAGGCTCTGCTGCAGCAAATCTGGATTTCAGCTTGTTTGCTGCAAGCTGACTACTCCCAAGGGAGCAAACATGGAGATCAAGCAGATAGATAATCAGTGCTTGCTTTAGCAGGGTCTTTGGTTGCCACAGGGGTGTGGAGAGGAGGATGGGTGTTCTCCTGCAGAGCGTGATGCCGGTGGAAGGCTTCAAGGCAGGATCGCTGTAACAGGACTTCCTCCTCTGATCAGAAACAGAGATAAGAGTGAAACTCTAACTAGAGCACTTCTTCTCAGAAGTAAGATTTAATGGCTTCTAAATGATTGTGTATCCATCTAACGGATTTGGCCTGTGACAGGAAAAAAGGAAAAAGAAAAGGGTTAGGAAATCCAGGACTGATGTTAAAGCTACTATGAAGCAAATCTCAGCAAAATAACTGAGTACAGGTTCATTCTCTCAAAAAACATTCAGGGAAAACAATAGAATTGGAAAGCAATTAACATTTAGCACATTAACAAAATAACTGGAAAACCCACCTATTTCAGGAAGAACTGAATAAAGATCAGGACTAGGGCTTTTATTTTTGCTTACCCTTCAGGTATTTTCTCAAGACAATACTAAATTACAGATAGGCACGGAGTATGTAATGCCTGATAACAGCACATAGTTCAGGCAAGTGAAATGTGTGTCTTGTCACAATATTGATGTGCTTTATTAAGGAATGTTTAGACACTGCCTTTGCAACAGTGTAAACATGACCATTAACCAGAGTGAAGAGGACAGGCATGAACAGACAGATCATCTGCATCACCTGACAAAAAATACACCCTTCCAGCATTGAAAAACATCAGTGGTGTAAACAGAGAAGTTGAGATAAGTGGACAGAAAACAAAGCAAATATGACCAGTGGTATTTTCTAGCTGTAAGTTTGTATCTCTGCACTTTGGGGTAGTTGGTGACATTGGCATGTGTCTTGTGAGGCGCTTCATTATCATCTGCCTGCAGTCTTCATGAAATGTATTTATTTTCATTGATTCTTAAATATGAATTCTATCAGGCACCCAGGCTCTAAGAAAGAGAGATGTGAGGCATATGCTAAAGTGGGCTCGTGTATTTGCCCTGTCTCAAGTGCAATCCCGTTTTTCTTTCCACTTCAATGACAGCAGTCAGTGTCTGAACAATCAGTCCCAGACGGGACAGATCCCATACAAACCCTCTTCCTCAACTCAATCTTCTGACCAGCCCCCACTGAAAATGCTGTGAATGAGGGGCTCCTGTGCTGTCTTGTATAGGGTTGGAGCAAGGTGTTTGTTTACATGCCTCCCAAAACTGAGAGCAGGAAAGAGGGAAGTGCAAATAAATACATATGAACCTTAAAGACATGTGAGCACTTCTTTCCTCTCTCCTCTCCAAGACCTGCTCAGCAAACATGTGAGCACACTTTCAGAGACTGGCCTTCCAGATCCATTCTGAGCAAATGGAGAGCAACTGGTACCACTTAGAACAATATTATTAGCTCAAGAGCTTGTACCACAAGATTGTAGCTCACATGCTGCAGAAAACTAAAGGCCAAACCTGCCAGGAGGTGCTGATCTCACACTGTCCCCTCAGTTCATCCCTCCCCCCTCTTTTCAGTTTCTCAGAGGCTTCAAATAATGATTCTGTCATTGCTGCAGTTTAGTGAACACAGTTCCCCTTCTCCTCTTGCCATTAGGGTCTTTCATGTCTTATTATCGAGGTGTCTAATCTTCCTGCCCTTTGTTGAGCATTGCAAGCCTTGTTGCAGCTGTTCTGTATGAGTTTAATGTAACTCACTAGATAGAGGTGTGGATGAGACTCTCCAAATGCTTGTGTTCTGCTTAGACGTTATCATGAAAACATAGCAGCCTTGACCTTTCACATAACTCAGCAAGCCCTGTCCCCCAGCCACATAAATTTCATGCCTGTTCATCAGCTGCTGTTATGCAGAAGAGCATTTTATCTCCCTTACTTTTGACATCTTTATTTTGTTGCAGGGCTTACCTAGAAGCTATTCTTTGTATATTTTCACCCCCAGCTTTTGCCTGCTGGCAGGTATTAGACAGCAAAGTGCTGTCTGGACACTTTCATTTGTAGAACATGAGCTAATTAGCACTTTTAATGGGTTTAATGGATTGCACCAGAGTCTTATAGAAACAATGCTTCTTATCTAACTGGCAATAATTGGGAACACAAATGAGTGGATCCCATTCTTCCTTGTAATTGCATTAAATCAGCTGATGTCTGAGCTGGAGCAGTACCAATGTGAATCCATCTATGAAAGCTGCTACACCTTCCACTTTATTTTGTCTCTGTGTCCATATATGTTCATACTTGTTTCAGTGAGACTGCCTACATGTGCTGTTTCCACTAGTGTGCAGTTCCCATTACATTTTGGTACCATTTATTCTTCGTAATGAGATCCTAAGGGATGACACAGCTTTTTGATGAAGAGCTACCTTCTATTTCTTAATCCCTTGTTATGCAGTGTTACATGTATTAGATGGTTTACATATTAGATGTTAATTAAAGGGGAGCAGATGGAATCTGTCAGCATCAGAGAGGCTGTGTGTTCAAGTCTGTGAGCCAGCAGAAGCAATCTACTGGTTTGTCAGGAAGCAGCCCGCTGAATAAAACTGTCATGCATGAATGGACAATCAGAACTGCAATTTCTTTGACATTTAACTGCAATGTGATTGATTAATAATCAAGCAATTATAAAGTGGTTAAGGAAAACAGACTTGCTGAGCAGCAGCTGCTGCTTATGTAAGTATATCCTTGATGGCAAAATAGCTTTGATGCCGAACATGAGGTGTTGTGCAAAAACGCAGCACTTTTGCTTTTATTCACTATTCTCCTCCCACCTTCCTGCAAACAGATTTATTTCTGTGTAGTAAAAAACATCTGTGTGATTTTTTTCTACTGCTGGTGCTTCAAAATTTCTCTGTATCTCTCCCAGGCAAATGAACCTCTCAATTTTCCAAGTGTGGGGAGTAAATTGAAGGGTGGGCTCTGAAATTGCTAGTATACACAACAGCTTCTGGTGGGAAGACAGCGAGTGGCTATGCTTCCAAGCTCAGCCTTTTGGTCACTGAGCCCCATCTTTACTCAGAAACGTCCGCAAGCATGGAAGCAGAGAATCTGGTCCCTGTGATGGTGATTGTCACTGGCCAGTGAGCAGAAATATTTTTTATTTTCTGTCTTTGAGTCTTTTCTCAGTGGTGCACATGATGATACAGCTGCAAGAGGGATGCTCTGTGACAGTTGTGGTGGTACATATAGTGAAACAACATTTAGCCCCTTAAAAATTAGATTATGAATCAACTTTTTTTACAGAAAGCCTGAAGTAATCTTCAGAGAATTCTGTGTGGAGATGAGCTGAGGAAAGATCAGAAGCAAGTGGAAATAATGACTGGGTAAAGTATGGGAGAGAAGGAAAGCAGAAGTAGAGGCAACTGTAATGAATATTTTTGAATATTTTTGGGTATTTATCAAGCTCCCAATTTTGACTTTCAACATGTCCTAGTGCTGTTTCTTCTCCCAGGTGTGGAACCTTGGTTCACCTAAATCATATTTTTATATCAGCTTAGGACCTGACAGAGAGACATGAAGTGAATCTGCAGTGTGAGCGAATGAAAGGAGGGAAAGGGAAAAGGAGGCTGTCAAATGGGGGATATGGCATGCTTGTGTACAGAGGCCTTTGGTGGTTTTGGCTTTTCACATCCTCATGCAAAGCAGCAGTCTTCTGATGGCGGGATGCCGCTGTGGGATTGAGTGTGGGCATGTGTTTGGTGAATGCCTGCGGGGAACGAGGCAAGCTCTCAGCTGCCACGACACTCGAGTGCATGACTAGGCTTCACCTCTCCAAAATAAAGAGGTGCAGAAACACCATCACAGCTGCTCAGAAGAGACTGACAGGCATGCCCAGTAAATGTGTTTATGTTGGTAGGACTCATATCTGGAAAGCAATTGTCTCAGCTGAAGTAGAGATAATTAGTTATGAAATAAATGAAAAGATATTTTCTGTGATCTGATGATGTCACAGAATTGCAATATTCTACACTGTGTGAAATGCCTTTTTGTGCTAAAAGGAAGGACCAGATCTTGATTCTTCTGGAAAATCCTTTTAAAAAAAGACGGTACCTTCTCAGGGGTGAGTGAGCAAGGTGGCATGTAAGCAGCTTCCAAGGCCACATGTTATATATTATATATAGGTATAATGCACCTGTTTTGCATTATGGTGGTGGCCAGGCTTCCCAACCCATTAAACCAGGCACTGGCAAACAGAATATGTCCCTGGTTCTGAGTGAACTGGGGGGTAAAAATCAGTGTGGCATTTGGTGCTATATCAGATGCTTGGGAAAAATCTGAGTTATACTATCAGAAAAAAAAGTTGCATTTATTGACCAAGTTAGCGTAACATTAGTGCTTTTTATGCTCAAGAGGACCAACATTACAGAAAACACGCTGATTACCTTTAACCATATTTTTGTAGCTTGTAGTGTCTTAGTCTCGGTCATGTTGAACATAATTATTTCTTGGTAGTCTTGAGTAGACTTTCATTATTTTTGCTCAGGATAGGCACCAGATAACTGGCACAAATTTCCCTTTAGTCACTTCCCTTCCTTCAAAAAAAAAAGAAAGTCAGTTTTCTACCCTTTGTTATCTTCTTAGTTTGTTAGTGTGTGGCTAAAACAAACTCTCCTAAGGGCTCCTTAGCTTACTCTTCAGGATTTCGGATGCAAGTTTGAACCTGTTGGTTTTGAAAATAAGTAATTTTAACAGCTGTTTTCATAGTTGTCCTGGGTTGCAGTGTATTCTATTACCATCCCCATCAGCTGTTGAAATCAGGTGGGGCAGTGTTTCCTTGCCTCCTCCCCCCAGACTATCTTTCTGTTAATTGCCCATCATTGTCCTGCCACATGACTCAGAGATAACTCCCTCCGGACTATCTTCTGTTAATGAGCCTAATCAACACTTTGCCTCATGACTCGTTACCCCATTGTGAGATGCTCCACCCAGAGGGAGGAACCAAGCATCCCATCGTGGATATAAGCTGAGGCTGAACACCAGAGACACTGGCTTCCCACTGGATTTCCAGAGGGCAGGAGCTACACAGCCACCATTGGACTTCCTGAGGAAGAGCAGACTGTTTTACTACAGGATCACTGCTTCAGAGGACTGCAGCCACCATTCTACCAGACTGCTACCACCACCCTGCCTAACAGGGTGTCAGGTTGTACCTTGACTCTGTCAGTTTGACAGTGTTTTCTTTTACCTTTTTTTTTCTTTTCCCCTTTTCTTTAATTTCCATTAAATTGTTATTCTGACTTGGTGCCTCCCACTGGTTTGTTTTCAAACTAGCACAATAGTGTTCTTTTTTCCCCAAAGAATTCGCTTTCTCTTCCATTTATAACTACTATAAAATCATCTGTTTTAAAGGTGGCACAGCAGTTTCTCCTAAATCTCTTAATTTTTACTCAATCCCATTTGTAATTATAACATCCATTTCCATGTTAACCTGATGCCTGACATGGATTTATCTATTGTATATGGTTTTTTAATGCCTTATATTTATCTTTAATTAAGTGGCTACTGATATTTTAGATATTCCTTTAACTTCTCTGAATGAAAATGGTATAGTTTTTTTAATAGCTGAAAGCTTTCCTTTTCTTCGCTCCTTATAAACACTGAAATTAAAAAAATATACATCAAATGTTCATATGTATTTTGTAACTAGGAAAACATTTTCTAACAATTATTTCTTTCATATCTGAGGACTTGTATCTATTGGTCACCCATTCCTCAAACAATTCATACTTAAAAGTGATTTTGACTTTTGTTAGGAACTGCTAAAAGCTTTTTGAAGATTCAAGTTTCAGGTGTGCCAGTCTCTGCTGTAGTCTGTTCCCACCACACAGAACATTAGATCACAATATTCTCACTGTACCAAACGTGTTTTCTTTATTTTTGAGTCAGTGATTTTTATGCCATCAGACAGAGGCCAAATACTGTAAGATGTAAGGAATAGTGTGGTAAGAAAACCACTTCCATCTTTCATGTAATCACTTAAAACCTTTAATCATAAAGTGCCCTGCATTTACAATGTCATTGTAAGAGGCTGAAATGTCCTCTTGCAGTACACCCTTCCCCAGTTCTAACAGATAAAATTAGTTTTTCTCTTAATTTCAACATTCAGGATGCAATCTGTGCTACCAGTATCCATTACTTTTCTTCTGTGAGCTTAGGCTTACCCAGTTCACAGAGGGATTTTATGTCAAGTGCCCTTTAAGTTTTAGTGTGGTGCGTGAGTGAGACACGGTAAAGCTGGATCCAATATTGGGCAGATGAAGAACAGGAGAAGCTTACTGAGCATGAGAGGGCTCACTGAAGAGGGTCTGTCCATCTACTGACTGCATGGTCACGGTTCTGAACCTCATGGGCTGAAGTTGGAGGAGGTTGTTCCATTGACTTGATCTCAGAACATGGACCCAGAGCTGTTGCTGAGGATGTGACACTGGCTAGAATTTTCTCGTTGAAATATTTTACCTTAATTTCTTAGCAAGCGTTTCACATTCATTTTCATGTGCTGCACAGCTACATTAGAAAAATATATTTTCCTCCTGAGATTAAAGTATAATGACATCTATCCAAAGAATGCTTAAGTATTCACACTTCAGAGAAACTGACCTTTAAGCCACACTTAGTGAAAGTAAGCTAAAATCAGTGTTGCGTTCTTGTTACCAAGGACACTTATAATAATCTTCTTAATTGTCCTTGACAATCTTATCATTAAAGATCTTGGCATTAATTAACTATATAATGTCTCTTGGTTGATAAAATCAGCCTTGCTGTCATAATAGGCATTGTACTTCCAGGCATTCTTTGCAGGACTGTATCTATAGCAGGGATCATTCGTGCTACTAATGTTGCCTGGATGGCACACAAATATTTGGAGCACTTAATTGTCTGAGAAGTGAGCTGAATGAAGGCAGTGGTGTCGCTGTAAAATATGTTCCAACTCAGTGTTTCTTAAGGGAGCTTTTATGCCAAGATTAGTATCAGTGTTTAATTGACAGCCTCTTCACTTAGTTAATTACTTGGGCTATTGTAGCAGAAAGAGAGAAATGGACAAAGGCATTTGTGATATGAATCACTACCAATACAGAAACAAATATGTGAGTCCTGTGAAGACCTACAGGAAAAATACTGAGTCTCATCTTTCTCCTGCTGGAGTATGATCTTCTTTTAGCATTTTCAAAGGAAATCCTGAATTACTACAATAGCATCGGTGGTTCAAAGGTGGCCAGGTTCAATGCTTTTATAATTTTCATATGACTGTTAGGGAAGATTGCAAGTTGAAGGCTGAAAGTTCAACCCGTGGGCTCTACATCAAAACACAATCAGACAGAAATTGCATGTAATTCCATATTTGCTCACACATCACAAAATTTTTTACTTTTTTTTTTTTTAGTATAGGTTTTTCAAGAAATGGGCAGCCTAGAATTTCAAGTGTGGTCTGTAAATCTCTCACACATTAATGCACTGACTGTGGTTATGCTTAAAATGTGGGTGTGCACAAGGTCTTTCAACTGCAAACGTGGGAATACAGCAGTCTTGTTGAGAGTGCTTTCCAGACGGCACAGTCAGTCAGCTCAGTGCCTCAGCCTGGCCTCTCGGGTGTGCACGCAGTACCCACCTCCAGCTGTGCCACCAGCAGGCACCAGCCAAAAGCACACAGCTGCTGGACGAAAGCAGCTTCTATCGTGGTCCTGTGTTAATTTTTCTGGGAACAGAAAATTTTCCTTCTGTCCAAATTTATCCTCCTGCCCATAAACAGAGGGAGACAACATCTTCTCAGTTTTGGCAGTAGGATCTTGGAGGGCTGCGTAACTTCCTACCAAATGGCCATGGCAGAAATCTTAGTAACTGCCAGTGAAAAAATCCCTGTCCTCCCCTCTAAGCAGAGCTATAGGAGGCAAGAGGCAAGACTAGAAATACTCCTTTTGTAGCAGGATGACAGTGTCCTTTCTTTTTTTGTTCTGTGGTGTTTCATAACCCATTTGCTGCCCAGTTGTTGTGTATCAGTACAAAACCCCATAGGACTTAAGCATTGAAGCAGGAAGGACTATGAAACTTCTTCCGTTTGCTAATGCTAGACCCTCCACAGTGAACAGTCAGGGCATGATGAAACTGAGGGTGAACTCTAAAATCACTATGGGCTATCCTCAAAAGACTGGGGATCCAGGGCAGGTCCTCCAAAGTAAAAAAGATTTTTAGCTAAGATATTTAGCACTAGCAATCCTCAAATTCAGACCAAAAACAATGATCACTTGCAATTTTAGAAGACCTTGGCATGACCACCACTGCTGTGAGCAACAGCTCAACCCCATTAAGTCTTCTATTTCCAAACACAAACTCATCAACTGACATACCACTTTGTAACAGGCTTTTCTGGGGCGCAACTTCACTACCAACTAACACTGTGAGCCACTGATAGAGTCCAGCTCTCCTCCTCTCTGGTCCAGGTTATGTGTCCTCTCCCAGGTTCCTGGTACCCAGCCGCTGCATAGCCAGGCTGAGCCACCTCCGCTGGCTGCTCTGGCTGAAAGCTGGCAGTGAAGAAGAGCAAAGCAGTCGATGGATGAAGTGTCCTTCTAGGGGAGAGCCAGAATCTAGACTGGCCTCAGTATATCATGAATCCATGTATTTGTGATGTATGTGATGTGTCTGAAGGCAGCCAGAAGTCCACACAATGGTTCAATTAGACGAATTGTTAATTTTAGTGGAGGTCTTCTGACTCAATCTGCCAATCAGAGTATTATTTGTCGTTCAGCTCTTTTCCCATCAAGCCTCCTTTGACTCAGCTTTTAGTATAGAAATTATATTGCTTAGGAAAAGGAGCAGACCTCTATTGCATACTGTCTCTCTTGGTGATCCTTCCAGAAAGTCGTTCTCCACTAAGGAAACTGGTAGCAGGTGCTAGGCAAAGGGAGACTAATGTCCATTACTACTGCCATTGGGTCTGAGCTGGATGCAGAAATCTGCAGGTATGTCCCGTGAATCTCTGCAATACTCATGCCCCAAAAACAATCAGGGCATAGAATTTTTCCATACAAAGCAGTCATTTTCTTTTTCCTTCTCTGATGGAATAAATCAGATTCCCAGGTTCAAGTAAATTTTTTCTTATATGACTCTGCTTTTACTTCACACCTTTTTTTTTTTCCTTGTGATTGTATTTCACCTTTTGCTAGCCATTTTGCAGAACAGATTTCACAAAACCTTGCATATTCTAAGGCAAAGATAAAAGAATTGCCAAAGTTTGGATTCTTGAGCACTTTCTTCCAGACTACCAGGAGAAGG
The DNA here is from genome assembly GCF_020740725.1 of Corvus hawaiiensis. Taxonomy (NCBI): domain Eukaryota; kingdom Metazoa; phylum Chordata; class Aves; order Passeriformes; family Corvidae; genus Corvus; species Corvus hawaiiensis. The sequence goes on along the minus strand of NC_063215.1, from coordinate 50,736,276 downwards.
CTAAAGTTAATGCAAGAGTTTACTCTCTCATTTCCATTTTCCACAAGGGAAATATGAACACTAATGACTGTGTTGGGGAAAGCCCACAGCTGAACAGATGGGAAGACATAAGTGCCAGTGAAATTTAACAGTAGAGTAAAAAGATCACTCCAAAGCTTCTGCATTTGGATCTGAGCAAGGTCTGAACAGAGGTTCCGAAGGCCACTGATGCTTGAACTCTGACTTACTGTAAACTAAAATATGTCTTCCAGTTCATTCAAGGGCAGGGCTATATTTCATGGCTTTGGATACAGCTCACAAGCTTCCATCACCATCACCATCAGCTCCTGCCAGATTTATAACCGAGGCCAGCTTCCTGTTATTTCAGGTCGCTGTCATTTCATCTGCCATTAGACACTATGTTTTCATAGCTTTGAGGAATGAATGCTACATTCACTATCTCAACAGCTAGGTTTTCACCCTGACTGCTCATTTCGGAAGTCATCATGTGTCATAAAGGTGTATCAAACAGATGGGGTTTGGTGCATGGGCTAAAATCAAAGACCGGGCCTGTAAAGATGTGCTTTTAAATGACCTGGAGGAGTAAGAACATCTTGTTCTGCATCAAGTTCATTCAGGTGGTTTGTGATATTGTAGTATAAAAACCAACCCTTTTCGTGACTTTCCTCGTACTATTGTTTTAGTCTTGTAAAATGACTCAAAAATGAGCAAAGTATTTTGAAATTACATGCACCCAGGGAAGATATAAACCTTGAAAGAATGAGTTGGAGATGATAATAATCTGGTTTCTGGGGCTTGTGTTCAGACAAACAAGTCACAGTGAGGTCCAATTCTTGGCTACTTGTCCCTGTAGAGACAACCACTGGTAGGGCAGAGTGGTGATTTCTGTCCAAAAACTTGAGTTGGCAGCTAACTGCATCTGGGCGTTGATCTCCTTGATGCCCACTGACACGGGGAAACCCTTGCATGAAACCATCTCATTGCTCTGTGAGTCAAACTATCCTAGGTCTTCTGCTTGTTCTCACTGTTGAAGTAAATGAAGTGAAGCTCTAGAAAGAAAATAACTTGTGTCTCACAGAGAAAAGGTGACAGAGTGATAAGAAGGGCACACTTGACTGCTGCTTTCACCAAAAAATCTTTCCTTTACTTAGTTCTGCTACAAGCAGTAGCTCTTCCTATGTCTTTTTCTCTTGTTCTCCATACTCCATCTTGCAGAACTTCTGCTGTTATTTTCTCTGGCAGCTTACTAGAACCTTGAAGCAACCAAAAAAATTAATACAGGGGAAAGCCTAGAATGGAAAAAATAAACTGTATGGAAAAGTGCATCTGTTAGTCTCTGGAACAGTCTTCACAGACAGACTCTGCAACTGGTGTATTTCAGACAGAATCAGTCACTGGTCAAGAACAAAAATGGCTGGAAGAAGATAGATCATTTTAAAACCTTTTGTTTTCATCTTGTCTAGCCCTGCTTATAGGCTGTGCCACCTGAGGCAGTTGCAGTGGCAGTCACCATTGCACTGCTACCACTCGGATCTCAGAGTTAGTTTCCCATCAAAGTAGTCACTTGGAACTTGTAGTTTTGGCTTGCTGGCTGTCATTTTAAATAAAGCAAAACTGATACGTGCTTAGAAAATTTATTCTGAACCCATAAAACCTAGACTTTTTATGAATAAATTGTTTAATATGATCAAATCTCCAAAAGAGTACTGGGATTATCTTCTCTGTATTATTTAAATGCCCTTCCATAAAATGCTGAAGACATTAGCTTAAATTGTCTATCATTACCAGGTAAAACATACATAACATCCTTATTTTAGTTTTGGATTTTGTGTGTCATAATATTGAACAGTTTGATGCATGACAGTTCTTTGGGTAGTGACTGCTACAAGATGAGGCCTGGCTACAGTAATAAATGTTAAAAAATATTTTGGATTAAGAAGTTAAACAATAATTTATCATTAGTACATTGAAAGTCACAGCAGGTACCCACAAGGCCCTGTATGCTGTCTCATATGAAAAGCAGTATCAGTGTAAGCACCAACATAACATGGCACCAGTGTAAAGTGGGACACAGATCAGGGAGCAGGAAGGGAGAAAGTGGTTAAAGTGCAGTTTTCATTCAATTGACTTCTGGTAGCTGAACGGTATGACTGCTCCTCTGTGTGAGAGATCTCCTGATGCCCAGTGCACACGCTCAGTCCAGTGTGAGTGCATCTGTGCAACAGCAACAGGCCATCTGCAGTACAAATAAATGGTCTGCTGTGCAGAGAGCCACAGCGTAGGGTGTGCTAGTCAAGGGGGAGACTTTTGCAAAGTGCAAAATACAGAGCTTTCAGGTCACCCTGATGCTTTAAAAAGTCTTCCACAAACCCAGAGTCCTGGAGTGTAGATGTGTCTGCCAGGTCTTTTGCCTGCTCCTTTGCCTTTGCAACGAGCTAAGCTGTTGCAGGCTGAAAGCTGGGACACCATCTAACTATGTCAACATGCTGTTGAGCATGGTCTAATAAGCTCTGTTGAGAGGTAGCATCTGTTGCCTCAGTCTCAGCTTAGCACTAACAGGGATATGTCTGCAGACTTTTATCTGGCTGGCTTGGTCTCTGAGATTAATTATTCTCAATGTCTGATTGTTCACACCTTGAAGGAGGATCTTTTTCAGCACAAATCAGCATTGTTAATTCTTTTCTAAGATACAAGGTTGTCTCTCTCATTTTTAGGAAAATAAAGAAGTAATTTAGAAAACTCTTATAATGGGAAAAAGCTTTCCATTCAATCCAGTGCTCTGCATTACTGATAGACATTCCCATTTTTCCCATGATACTCTCTGTAAAGATGGAAAGTGCTCAGGCCTCAAACCTAGCAGCTTCAAACAGGATCAATATAAATTAGCAGAGACCACTCACTACCTTCTGAAGGGTGGATATTTGCAAAGAATTGCTGTAAGTGAATGTCATCTACTCCAAGGCAAGCTGAAAGCTTGAACAATTGCCAAAGATGAGCCAAGCCAAGGGACATGACTTGGCTCTCCCTGCCAAAGTCTCGACAGGGCCAAGGGAACTTGCTGCATGCATATGGCAAAGCATATAAATCAAATGGTTTTTGACAGTGGCCACCAGAAAGCAGTGTCAGCATCCTGTCACTTGGCTCTGCTCTAGCCCTGTCTCACAGGCTGCAGAGGGCAGCTCAGGGTCAAGGGCACAAAGAGCCGGATTACGCCTGAATCCACCCGTGCATGCTGCAGGTCATGAGCTCCCTTTGGTATGGCAAGGAATAAGAACGGCAAAAGCCCTCAGTTCTCAGTCCAGGCTTTTATTTTGCCAGCTACTGGCATCTAACCATGGAAGAAAACTCCATGGCTTTTTTTACTTGTTTTGTTTCCAAGACATTTTTTTTTTCAGTTTCCAGTGCAATGGAGAGTGTGCAAGGGCAAGAAAAATGAGGTACCAGCATTGGCCTTCGTGAAAAATTAGTCACCAGCAGCACTGTTTAGCATTTCACACCACAAATCTGTTTGAATCGGATACAAGCCTAAATCCCATGGAACAGGAGGCATGATCTTCCTGGGATTAGTGAGCACACTCTGTTAATATATATCCTAACTTTTGGAATCTGTAGCTTTAATGATATTTATACAAAAAGAAAAAAGAGAAATATAAATGGCACTGCTAATTCAAAATTAATGCCAGCTGAATGTACCATAATTTATCTCTAAGTTATGGCTAAGCATAAGATTTACAGTGCCAAAAATGCAGAAAGATTTTCCAGATATTTCCCACCAATGAGAGAAATGCCTGTAATGCCTGATGGTGGAGTTGGCTTACACCACTCCAGCACCCACAGCTCTGCTCAGGTTGGGAGGCATGTGCTGGACACAAAGGTTTATGACACACCAGCCAACATATAGATAAGAATACACTTTCACTGCTGAATCACCTGCTGCTTCTCCACAGTTTTTAGCTCATGTTGCTTGATAAATAGGTAGGTGAAGGATTAGTATGTGAAATAAAGCGATGCTATTTACTTCTGTGTGTAAAAGATATATGAGTGAAATGGCAAAACATTGCAAAAACATTTTAATGCCAGTACTAACAGACAACATCGATAACTCTGTATAATGCAAAACCAACACATACTATAACACAGATGTATAAAGAACAGACCTGTTATACATGCAAAGAATAAATCTGACAGAAAGAGAAAGTCTTTGTAACTGTGAACTTCCAGGCTAACTGGAAGGCTAGGATCCGTACTCATATTGGCACGTGGGCAGCTGAGTCATGCACAGTTTGAGAGGGGTATCCTAGAAAGGGCAGTCAGTCTGCTGCAGGCTGGGCTAAACCTTGGGGACCAGTCTGTTGGCTGAAAGAACTGAGCAGTTTTTACTGAAGAAGAAAGCTATGGCAAGTGATCCAGGTTTGAAAATGACAGCAAGAACAAGTGTTCAGAAGACCTCACTGCATCATTTCATCAGCTCTCTTGTTAAAGCCTGATACCTTCTTTACACCCACCTACCTTTTTTGCCGAACCTAATGACTTCATAGGTTGCCCTAAAGTCTCACTAATTTTCTGGAGACTTTGTTTCTTAAGACAAGGAATTTGGAAAATTTTGAAAAAAAAAATTTATCGTGTTTGATCTGAAGCTGAGGGTTCAACCATCTCACATGAAATACGACTGTCTAAATCAAGAGACACATCCCACCCTGAATGGTTGTCTAAAATAGGTCAGATGAATCACCCTCTGGAGAAAGGAGTACACAATGCCTACAGAGGCTAAATAATTAGGGCTTATGACTTTTAAAGTTAATGAGATGAATCCTGTGCTGGAGAACTGTAGTTTGCAGTGTACTATGTAAAAGGACATGCATTGAAGGCTATGTACGAAACTGAGTATTTTAAATGCCCCTTCATCATCCCATCAGAATCAGCTGAAAACCCTGCTGGGGTGGGGTTGAATCAGCACACGGGGATATACTTCAAGGCTATGCCACAATGTGTATGCACAATAAAGCAGAGTTAAGATTGTTCAGGCAATTTTATGGTTTAGTTGATAACATGAAGTCATTGACTTAGCTTGGATTTCCCCCAGTACAGCTCAGACTGAAGAAGAACTGAAATTATCTTTTGATGAACTCCATCTTAGCTGGTAACCCATGGAATGGTTTGCAGGGTGTTACTAACAGGCTCAGCAAAGCTGCTATTTCCACCAGCTTTTCATGAAGGCACTGTAAAAGAAAAGGTCACCTCAGAGGAACAATTCACTTACAAAAAATTTCCTCAAACAATTAATCTACAAAATACATTTTTCTTTTTGCAAGATTTTGCACACTGAGTCATATAATTCAAAAAAACTGTCTCTGGTTTCCCTCTTCCCACCTTTCAGTTCCACTAGAAAGCTCTCCCTAAATTGCTGGTGAAGTTGTCCCAGATGTCCCATTTCCTTCACAGGTGATAATGTTCTTCTGGAAGTGACAAGGAGCCCCAGCTGTTGAAACATTGTGAGGATTGGATGTACAGATGAAGAGTTACTTCGCGTGATGAAACTCCGGTCAGTACTCCAAACACAGGATTACTTCTTGCCCATTTGTTTTGAGACCTGCTTCACATATTACCACATGGCCTTAAGAACTAGTGGGATTTTCCCCTCAGGGGCGTCAGTTTGGTAAATCATTTGCAGGGTTGAGAGTTTTGTAAGCTCAAAGCAGTGGTGAAGCCTGAAGGGGTCAGTGGTAGTCTAGCTGCATGAAAAAGATCCAAAACATTAAAGCATTACACAGAAAAAGTAGTCTGTAATTAAGTCTTCATTGGCAGATAAAAAGGAAAGGAGAAACCAAAATCTGGCATTTCCCTCTTGAAGGTTCCTGATGTGATCTCTGACTTCTCTGTCTTCTCTGACTTACAGCACAAAGAGGAAATTTTTTTGGGGGAACTGCAAAATCCTTCATACAAGTAAAATTCTTAGAAACATTTATAAATACTACATATGTCTATTTGTCTTGGTGGGTTTTTTTTTTAATATGCAACACTATGTTATTCACCATATTTGTAATAAAATAATATTGGAGGATAGTGTGCTTAGAAACTTAATGTAAAGGTAGACTGCATAACACATAAAGCAGACATTTTTTTTTCCTATATCACCCCAATTCTTAACAAGACCTTAAGGCTCTATGGTCAAGCAAAATAGTGACCCAAGAGCATATTAACATTTCCTCTGCCTCTTATTTTCATGGAAAAAAATACATCCACTGAGGTCTCAGCCCTGGGAGCTTGTTGCTACCCAGAATTGAACATTTTGCAATGGCCAATATATTTAAAATAAATTACAGTTATATAGCACCAAAGTTTTGACACAGAAACATTTTTTTAGGTAAACCAGCACTTTGATAACAATTTCTGTGTGAAAGAAGGGCGCTCAAACATCACAGTATGCACATATGTATACCCTCTCATAATATAAAGATTAATTCTCAGGCATTAGCCAGCATGGCCTGAGAGCGGCTGGGTCTGTGGCCCCAGCTACCTGCTGCCATCCCTGGATTGTCCTCACAGGTAGCAGTCAATCCTTTGCAATCCAGCAGGCCTTGAGGGCAAAATGGGAATCTGGGCCATGGCAGAGGACACAAGGGTGGAAGGGGAGGCCCTGCTGCTGCTCAGGGATGCTCAGTGCCAAGAGCCGTGTGGGATGTGCGTTAGAGGACAAGAGGAGTGTCCTTCTGCAGAGAGAGATGGAGCGAGCAGGGCAGCTGGGAGGTGGTAGGGCTCCGAGTGGGGGGAGATGAAAGGAGGAGACACTGAACACAAGTATGCACGCCTCCAGGTCTCCAAAGGCTAAAGCTGTTAAACTTTGGAACCACACTAGCTCCAGGAAATAGCTGAAGTTCACATCCTATCCTCACAGTCTGCATTTAGCCGCACATTTACTCTTAAGTTTATTTTTAATTTTATGGCTGGTTCACATGCCACTTGTTGGCCTATGCTCCTGGCCCTGCCATATTACTTGAGAGTTTCAAAGAACACTTTTCTTTTTCTTTCTGGTAGTACAATGCTAAATGACATTCATAAGCTTGCATGTTCTCCAACTTTCCTTAGTTGTTTATGGCACTTTTTTTCACATTTCTATAGTAACTTTTATTTCAGGAATACACAAGAAGACAAAGTAAGGAAGGTAGTTAAGAAGTTAATTAAAGTTATTAAATTATAATAACTCAGAATTTTTTTGCTTTATTAACAAGATTAAGTGCTTTAAATCATAATGAATCCAGGAATGGAGGAAATAAACCCTTGATTAAGTCCCAGCACTTCCTAAAACTGGGGACCTCAATTGGCACATCTGAATCCTGCACAGAGTGGGACCTGGTCTGAGGAGGCTAGCACTGATTCTTTATTATCTGCCCCTGTAGGGGCAGAGGGAGGAAGAAGATGGGGAAGAATGTGTCCAAGATCTCCAACCTCTTAGCATTGCACTGCAGAAGAAGGACGAGGAGCAAAGGGAATTCCATCAGGGGATGTTCCTTTAGGTTTTCCTGACCCATTATGGGACTAGAGGAGAAAATCCATCATCCAAGGGAACATCTGTAGCAGATGGATTTTCTCCACAAACACCAGAAGAATCTGAAAACCCACAGTAGCTGCAATGATGGCAGTTTTGACAATAATATTCATCTTGGCTGAGGTCAGGAACACACTTCTCTGAATGTGGAACATTCATAGGGAGTTAGTCATAAAAACCCAGACAGCAAAGCCAGCCGCAGAACGGAAGATTTTACTGTGTATCAGGGCTGGAGCTATGGTGAACTCATAGCACATTGAAAAGAAAATGTCCTTAGAGCATCTCAGATAGTACTGCTCAAAGCAGTACTCACATACTGCTCAAAGCCTTCACACAGTTGTCAGAGGCTTTTTTTTAAAAACTACGCTTTGTTTGCAGTAAGACTTTTAAATTGTTAAGTCCCATTGCCATTGTGCAGAAAATTTTATGATAGTTGGATGTGGTTTCAGAGGCAATTTTCAAAGAAATGTCCTAGTTCAACTCCTTAAAGAATCCTATATTACGTGTATAGGAAACTCATGCATTCACCTCTGCTGTTAGTGTTAACACCTCTCACCAAACTCCTGCAAACAGTGCCCTTGTTCATGTGAAATCAGCAGTGACAATTTTTGCTGGATTTTTTTAAGTTCCTAAGTATGTGGTAGAAACCTGGCAGACACTGGGAAAAAATGAAGGTTTAACTGGCACCACAATGGTGTTAAAATGGGGATTAGTATTAGCATGTGCTTTGAATTCAGAGTAATAGAAGTAAAACCAGACGCGTTTTGTTTGGCATCTAATTCATGTCCCAGTGAAACTGGCATACCACCATTTGATCAGGCACAAAGCCATCCCAACAGATGGTCCCCAGCAGCAGCAGCCAAAAGACCATGTATGAACATCAAATGTGTTTGAGAAGGGCAGGACTCCAGGCTGCCAATGTCAAAATTGTTTTCCATTCCCAGCTTCCGTTCCGATGGCTAGTGGTGCTACGCAGTCCCTCTGCTGTACTGGGGACAAAACCAGCATCCTGGGGAGGATTTGTGGTCAGGAGCGTTGTCAGACCTTTTGTGCCCACCTTCATCTGGCCTCTTGCAGCAAGCCTTCATCATGTCAGTTTAAAAATGCTCCTGGACACACCATTTGTGTTCAAATAAAAAATTGGAGAAAGAGCAAGCTTGATATTCTGCATGATATTCTCATGGCCTGTGTAGGCATAAGGGCACCAAGAGTGCTCACGGAATTCGTGCACCTGGGAGGCAGAGACACATTTCTTTCAGGGCCAAATGAAACGAGCACAGACAAGCACTTTCTGTGCCAGTGCCAGCCACTACACATTGTAAGGAGAGGTTTTGTTCAGTTCGCAATTAGATGGCTCCTGAGCAAATCTGCTGCTCGTGTTCCTGGGCTGTAGGTTGTGAATTTGGTTTGCAGAGGTTTAATTAATCCAGTGTGGATCTGAATGAGCCCCAGCTCTTGACTGTCCCAGTCATCACATCTTTATGTACAGCAGTGCCATTCAGGCCCTGTTGAGCCCTCTGCTTTCTCATGCTGTACCTGTGCAGGGATGTGCCTTCATTACCAAAAAAGACTGGTGCACTGAGATTACAGCTCAAATCTCTGCTTTTCCCTCCCTTTTAAAATCTTACTCCAAAGCAGAAGGTGTTTATACTGCCAAACACTCCCCCTCTATCACATGACAGGAGAAAGGAGAAGGCAAGTGAGTCTAAAACCTGTGAAGAATGCCTGTAACACCAGTTGGTCATGATGCCCCCTGTGCCCACGAGCACCCAGCCCTGCCTGGGCACAGCCAGGGGCACGGAGCAAGAGTGGCAGCAGGAGCTGCCTCCATCCAGCTCCTCGTGGTCACATCTCTGGCTGGTGCTCTGTGCAAAGACAGGAGCACCCTGAGGCCACCGGGCTCCAAGGCTTGATCCCCACACCACACAGCACACAAGGAGTCACTGGCTGTGAAGAGGGCTTTTTACCTCTTCTGCTTCATCTTCTACATGATTTTCCACTCTACGGGAGATTTTAGCCTTTTGAATTACAAAAGTATCCTAAAGTTCCTTTGGAGTTCACAGTGCTGAGGATCAGCTTCTTTTTGCTTGGGTTCATGGCCTAATTGCCATCCATTGCATATTGTGGTGTTGTCCATCAGGGAGCTTCCTGCAGCTTAACAACCCAGACATGTAAGCTTCACAAGCATGCAAACATAGACATATGTATTCCAAATAACTTCTCTCATTGCTGAAGCGCAGCCATCCCGCCATGAATTGTGGCAATTTTTCAACAATGTGCAGCTGCATTACCAAACCGTGCAGGATAGGAAGCAAAGGATACCTCATTTCAAGGAAACCCAGGAGGAATCTGAGGTTGGCTCCATAGAATTAATCCCACGTGAATTTGTCTCCTGACCAGGTTAAATAGTTGGCAAGTAGAAAGGAAAGGAGAATATTTTTCGTTAATACTGGGGCTTTAATTTGCATATATTTGAACCCTTTTGTGTGTATGAACCTTGAAAATAGCTTGTGATTCAACATTAAATGCTTTTGTGCAATTGTCCTGCCAAGTGAAACTTGTTTGAGCTTCACTGATGTTCCAATACCAACAGTTGATACAATCTGGCTAAACCTTAAATTTCCATTTGTTACGTTCCTTGAATGTTTCCAATACTAAATAAAGTGTCAAAAATGAAATGGATCTATGACTATGTTGGAGTGCAGAAAGAGGGGTTACATGCACTGATTTGTATATTCAGTGAATACCTGAAGGTCTTGAATCTGACTAGGGTGCCAGAGATGGTGCCAAACTAACTCCAAACAGCTTTTGCAATAGCATCTCCCCTCATAAGGCCTCAGGTAGACCAGCTCTAGAAAATGCTGACATGGTCAACATGATGGCGCTTCCAGCAAAGACTTTCAGCACCACCTAATGAATTACAATTTTTTTTCCTGGCAATACCTGCAGGTCTGTGGGAATTCCTCCATCGCAGATGGAGCAAGCCTAGAGTCTGGGGCAAGAGAGAAGCAAAATATTTTTGCCTTTGCCCGCACTTTCGGAATGAAAGCTCATCTAGGAATAAGTCAGAAACAGTTCACTTGTAGTGATTTTAGTTTTGCTCAGGTTTGTTTGACTTTACAGGTACTTTATATTTTCTACAGCTTTGGTTCTGGGTTTGCATCAAGCAGCAGATTCTTTGTGGGTCTGACATAAAGCCCTGCTTATCAAGCTAGCAAATTTTCAAATCATCTTTTTTACCCATTTAAAGCTTATGCTGGAAAACAAGAAAGAGGCATTTCACAATTTTATCTTTCTGTTGGTGTTGGTGATATGTGGACACTTCCATATAAACTCTTAAAAGGATTGAAACAATGAAGTCTCCAGTGGTATCTTTGCCATTTCATCCCCTGAGCGATTTTTTTTTCCTCTTGTGAAAGTTTGCAACATTTTGGAGTGAGATGTGTGCCGTCACCACGCTTAAGGACTGATGCACAGAAGCAATTTCAGTTTATATCTCTTTAACTGGATTCTTAGCAGTTCAGTTCAAATACTTACTGGGCATATGCATGGGTTTTCCTTTTAAATTCTTCTTCCAGTGGGCAGAAGGGTGCTTTGCTTCCCCGAGCGTCCTCGTCCTGAGGTTTTGATAACCGGCAGAGAGGGTGGGAGAGTTATTCGAGCTTTCCAGAACTGTGCTGCCATCTCCCGATCAAACTTGAGGCTTCCCCTAATGAAAGCCTACTGGGACAAAGGCTAGCAACCTTTTCCCTTCTCTTTCCAGAAAGGACAGTAGAATTATAGAATCATTTAGGTTAGAAAAGACTTCTAAGATCTTTGAGTTCAGCTCTGAACGCAGCACCACCAGGTTCACCACTAAACCACTAAACTTGTTTTGTTGCTTGCTACTTGGGAGAAGAGACCAGCACCTACCTTGCTACAACCTCATTTCAGGGAGTTGTAGAGAGATGTAAGGTCACCCCAGGTTTTCTTTTCTCCAGGGTAGAGAACCCCAGCTCCCTCAGTCGCTCTGTGTAGGACTTGTGCTCTGCAAGGAACTCCATCCCTTTCCTCACACCTGCTCTGTTTGCCATGGATGCTTGTGCAGAGGTCACCCATGGGCAGTGGCACTGAGGCTGGGTTCAGAGGAGGACCAGAGCTGCTGGGAGCTGCTTTTGCTAAGGGTTCTCCCCAGTCTGCCTGGCAGGCAGCGGAGAGGCTGGGCAAAGGCCTATTCTTTGAGTAGATGGTGAGTAACATTTTCTAAATGTTAGTTTTTGGGAAATTCAACCTCGATTTTTAGGAAAGCTTTTTTTGTTTTTCTGAAATGTCCTATCCCACCTTTTCCGATGCACTCACTATTTGCCCACGTCCATGACACAACTTTGAGACTTATATGTCTTTGTCTGCTTTCTTCTCCTCTCCCCACCTCAGTACTGAGACTTGTATAGTTCTCTTTTCCCTGAGGCTGCGTGAGGCTGCACCAGCCTCCGTGCCACTCGTGCTCCTCTTTTCCTTCCTTGTGGGGTGACTGCCTCGCTGCGTCCCTTTTAACCATGAGGCAAAGGGCACTTTTGGGGTTTCCCCCGCAGCACAAACACAGGGTGGTCCCCTCGGGAAGACGGCAGGCACGGGCACCTGGGGGCAATTGACGCTCCCCGGCTTTGCGAGGCACTGTTCTTACCACGGGTTTAGAAGCAGTGCTGCCGGCCGTGAGCCGCACTCCGAACCTCCTCAAGAATGACGGCCTTGCGCGCTCTGCGCCCCTCCTGCACCGCGCCCACTCCGCACCGTGTCTGCCCCGTGCGCACGCCTCCCCCGCGCCCGCACCGCACCTGCACCGCGCCCGCCCCGCGCCCGCCCCGCGCCATCTCTCACGGAGCACCGCATCCCGCCCCGCATCCCGCCCCGCGCCATCTCTCACTCCTCACCGCGTCCCGCACCACGCCCCGCACTGTGCTCTGCGCCGCGCCCGCCCCGCCCCAGCCGCCGCACCGCATCCCGCCCCAAGCAGGCACCGCACTCAGGACCGCGCCCGCACCGTGCGCACGCCGCACTCGCCGCACGCCCCGCACCGCGCCCGCGCTGCCCCAGCCCGGCTCGGCAGCGCTGCCCCCGCGCCCCGCCCCGCGCTCCGCTCCGCGCCCGCACCGCGCCCGCCAGGGGGCACGCCAGGGCCGAGGCGGTGCCGCCCGCGATGTCAGCGCCCATTTACCTTCACTTACTGTATTTCATTCATTGTACTTTATTTTATGGTATTTTTACTTTATTATTTGGCTTTGGGGGGGTTTGGGGCGGGTTTTTTTCGTGTCTTTTTAATAACTTCCTTTTTCTGTTTTGCCCGAAGGCAATAAACCCTACCTGTAATAGGTCCAAGAGTTCCCTTCGCAGTGATGCTCTTAAGGTCACCCTTGCTGGCTTAAAAGGAACAAGTAAAGCACTAAGTGCCCCGCGGAACATTTATAATGGCAAAGGGTTTCCCTCTCAGATATTCAGACTCTTTTGCATCCAAACCCAGAGTGATATTTATTCTTTAGCCCCTGCTCCACTCATTTATTCAGGTTTATTTATAAATAAAAGTATATGGCTCAATAAGTGAACCATTATTGGAAATGCCTTTCAGCAATAAGGCATGAATTTGCTGCTATGTTCCTTCTAACACAGGAGTAAAGATTTAATGGTAGCACACCACCTCTCTTACAGTATGATTTCTGTCACTAAAGTAATGGCAAGTGGAGTCAGAGACAGGTGGTGGTATCTATAAACTCTGCTAATGGCCCCATCAACATATGTTTAATGTATTTTAAACTATACTTCACATCCTACTGTTACCAGTACATTTCCTCTGGCACCTCTTCTCAACAAAGAAATTTGGAGAGGAAAGGAAACATTAATAAATCCGAAGTGTTTAATTTGAAGGTAGATATAAAGCTTAACACTCTCATAAGAAGGCTTATTTGACAAGAGATCAGCTCATTACAGACCTCAATAATTTTGTTGCTAGCATTAGTGAAAGGCTTTGACAAAGCAAAGGCTTTTTAGATATAGTTATGGCCTTTCTGCTGTGTTTGGTGTTTGATCATGTCATGCAACAGCATCACCTTCTAATGGATTAGAAAAGTCGACCAGTCATGAGATAACCCTGGGTAAATGTTTGTTGGAAGGCAAAAAGGTCATTCTACAACAACAGGATTCCTCCTGCTTAGTTTTTTAAAATGTATCTTCCTCTATATACTGCACAGATAGATTTCAGGCTTCAGATCCCCTGCTTTTTGATGAGGGCTTGAGGAAGCCTGCACTGCCATTTCACCTCCAGACTTTCAGAGGGCGAGCTTTGGGTGGTGACAACTTGCCTTTCTCCTCCTCCTCCCTGTGCCCGAGGTGCTGCCAGAGCAGCAGGGCCATAATCCTCGGCAGCATCACCAAGTGCTGTGAGAGCACCGATAGCAGCGATGACAGCACTGATAGTCCTTGTGCCAGCACTTTGCTGATGAATTTGGAGTGAAGTCAGCTGTCTTCAGAGTGCAGAGATCCCATAAAGAATGGAAACCTGCAGGAGTAGTCTCCTGTGAGTGTGTGAAGTTAAGACTCCGTTCACTAGGACTGAATTCTGCCTGATCTGCTCATGAAATTCCTACTGAAACCAACACTTAATGTGGCATAGTAAGGAAGAATTTGAGTGCTGTGGTTTCTAGCCAGCCCATGGAGGTCATCCTCAATGTGCATTGTGTCAAACAGCTACTGTTGGACAGCTTGGTTTAGTAGCACTGTTTTAATGCATCACCAGGCACACTTTCTCCCAAAGGGTCGTATTTCTTGAAACACATCATAACTGTGATGTTGGCATGCTTTTCCTGGGACTGTGCTTGTCTAGCAATGATGACAGCCAAAATTCCCAACCGAACTGCAGTATTCACAGCAGTACCTAAGCTGAAATCACTCAAAATTACCTATTTACTTGTGCCCTCCTCAGGATACAAGGCCCCTTCCAAAAAGTGGATACTTGATGTGATGTTGGGCAAAGAAAGAGTGTCTGCTGTAAAGTGCTGGTGCAGGAGACGTGGGGAGCTCTTAGTACCAAACTCCAGCTGGACTTTTGGTATCCAAACTCCTATGTATTTTTATCTATGGAGTCTACATAATGTATACCTGTAGGAAGACAGTCTCCATCCTTAGCTCCTCTGAGGGTTCAGGAGGAGACAGAGCAGATGCTTTCACTTCACAGCTTTTCCCTCAAGGAAGCTGTTCAGGCAAGGGATGCCCAGGTTTACTTTATGTTCTGGCAGAGAAGAGTCCTGCTCTCAGAACTGGGCACTGAGCATCAGTCTCTCTGGTTCTGGGTGAGGGCAGTCACTAAAGAGCTACTGGATAAAAAACAGAATTATCCTGAGAGCAGACATGGCAATTGTGTCCAACATGCACTATGGGGAGAGGCTGAGATCGGATATAAACTTATGAGTTCTGCCCCAAGCCAAGATTTTTTCAAATCTTTAAAATAAGGCTGTGGCCATGCCTTATTTATTTGGATTGATTTCCTAGTTACAAGTACCTGCTTAGGGTAAAAAAAGCAGGCAAGCCTGAGAATTAAAGAAATTACTAGACATTTGCAAGTCCTCTACAATATGCTTTAAAGGGCTATTTGCTATTATAGATAGTAAAAAAACCATTTGTTATCATATTCTAGGAAAAAATACAAGTATTTTCTATTCACATATAAAAATAATTCAAATTGTTTTTGTGTTGTCAGTGTTATGCCAGTCATGCTGTGGTTTCCTCCAGAACATTAGTTTATGGGGTTCTTTTCTGTTATTAAAGAGGATTTTTTCCACTCTAATGAAATGAAGCACTTCAACATGCACTCAGTCTTAATCGAAAGTCAATGAATCTACTCATATATGTAAAGTTAACTTACTAAAAGCTGGACTGGAATATACAGCAACCTGAAGGATCAAGCCCTAGGAATGTTTCCTCTTTCTTCTTAATCATTAAAGAGGATTTTCTCTTGGATACAGCAGAATGTCCCTTCCCCTCATTTTAGCCAGTGCAGCTCTCTGCCCCAAATGCTGTTACTTATGAAGAACCCCAGAGAAACAAATCAGCTACTAGAAACTCTTATTTGACTTTTCAATTATGATCTCAAACACCCAAAGTTAGTCTGCATCTCTCAAACCCTGCAGTAAAAATTATAAAGGTGAAACACAGTTATGAGATCTCCTCCATGTTGTAGTGTCACTTTTGGAGCCCATTTTCCCCCTTGCTTTACTTTTTGATTTTGCTCACGGGTCAATGGTAAGAAAAAGTGTTGAAGACGATCTCCCATTTTTCTGTTTTGGCTTTTACATTCCTGGGTCCGTATCTCTTGTCACCAGCTTGCCCAGTGCCTGATTTACCCACCCAGGCAGGAGAGTGAGCAGTGCCTCACAGTGCTTCATGTGCAGCAGGGATGGTGGACATCTCCTGCTGTGTCATGATGGAGGCAGATGAGACTGGATTTTAGCGTATTGCTAGTAAAGTAGAGCCAGACTTGCTCTTCCAGCTCCATGTTTGACCATGTGTTTATAAGGGACACAGCCCAACAGAGGGGAGGGTTTGTCGCTGTTAAAGAATATGCAGCATATGTACACACTTGGCTAAGACCTCTCAGCTGCAAGAGCACAGCTTAGTGGGATTTCCCTACTACTTGCTTTGTAGAGCTGCTGCTTTCCCTGCATGTGAAAGATCAAGTCTGGGCTATTTGGCATCATCCCCACCTTTTTCTTTCCCCATGACTTTCCATGTTCTGTTATTTTTTTTTCTATAAAATCCAGCGTATGAAATAAAACATCACTTATTTCACTGAATTTTATTTTCATTTTATATGTAAGTACCTCAACCTGCTCATCTTTTTTACCTCTGTAGTCATTCCTGACAAGGTGCTAATAACTCCCTCAGGTGCCCTTGAAATATTGGACTTTACATACAACCCTGCTGAGCCTGTGCATGCAGTATAGTATTGCAGTTTATTTCCTTCGGGTTGTTTGTGGCTCTCTCAGAGCTGCCCATTGATACTGAGGCAGAGATGGTTAACAAATACAGGCTGGGAAAATCAGTTGATCTTCCGTTTGCTGAAGGCCTGATGGAGAGCTGTACTGCAGTAGCTAATGCAAAGTTCTGGTTAAATATTGTCCTACCGTTTGCGCTATACCGTCTGTTGTTTTTACACTAGGGGCTTAGCAGAGGTTGGAGGCAGTATTGACTTTGTAATTAAACTATTTTAACTTCAGGATTTTGTAATCACTGCACTTAAACCATCTGTTATGGTACATGGGCAATTTCCCCACCCCCCCGCTCCACCCCTCCTCTCTGGGAACAAAACGCCATCATGTTTTTAATTGCAAAGCCCCCCTTAGGATGGGGATAGAAAGGGAAAATGAGGATAATTTCCTTTTTCTAAGACAATGTGCAAAAGTGCGTGGAACTTGCACTCCTTGGAAGAGGAGATGCACATAGGACTTGCACTCCTGGATCCTCCTGTCCCAGGAGCAAAGTAGAGGGCTTCAGAGTGGGCACCTCCCTCTTCTGACTGACTACTCAGCCCTCACCAGGAACTTCCACTGGGAGAAGTAAGAAAAATGGATGGAACTCCAGATCTACCAGGGCAGAGCCTGGCAAGAGAGATTGCTCCTGTGGAGAACCACTGAGCTCTTTGTGCTTAGGGAAAGAAAAAAGAAGATGGGTTAAGGCAGAAGTGAGAGAAGCAGCTTTAGTGAAGCCATTTGTGTCTGTTGACCTACCTCTGTATGTCCCCTGCAAGGTGTCCCACTCCAACACCTTGTAGCTGAAGTTCTCAATGCTGCTCAAACACTAGCACATCTGCCTGGATAATCTTGAACAAATCTCTCAGGATTTGTCTACTCCTGCAAGTTGCACTAAATCAGTATAGAGCAAGTCATAACAAATTGTTCCAGGGGTAAAAAGATCTGGCAATTCACATCAAAATGAGCATCAGCACTCGGCAACCCCAAATTCTGGGCCTTCACCAGTGTAACTAAGTCAACACAAAGACGATTATCTTAGTTGAAACAGTTATGACACAAATATGTATGAATCTGTAATACTGACAGGTATTAAAACCTGGGCTATCTTTCTCTGCCTTGGTAAAACAATTTATTTTCTCACAGCTGTGTGGGATTCTTTTCTTTTGTTTTGTTTCCATGAGTTGTTTTGGTTTGCAGTTTCAGCAGACCAAAATGCTTGCTGAATGTGTATTGAGATGAAGTAGGGGTTTTGCTGGATTCCTGCTTCCTACTTTCCTGCTCTGAATTTAAATCAGTAGGTCAGGCATTTTTGTGCACCCCTTGGGTAAATAAGTCTTTTAGTTTTGATTCATCTTGCCTCAGTTTTGTGTATTCACCTGCATTCTGTTACTGGCAGTCAGATTGGCAGATCTCCTTTGACAAATACGTGAGAGAGACAAATGCACTCTCACATCTTCTAACATAGACCTGAGTTATTGAAAAATGGAGAGAGAGAGAATTGGCAGGGAATCTTCCTGGTTGTGTTCATCAAAATTCACTTTTTTTTTTCTCATGTTCTAGTTTGCCAAAGAAGAATTTTCTTTCAGGGCAGAGCAAAGTGCTAAATCAGGCAGCAAATGTTCAATATACCTAAATCTCGGATCCAAATGTTCTCCCACATATCATGTCCATCACACAGGTTGTGTAGACCTGTGCTTTGATCTCAGTCTGATTTTGTTTGGCATTACAGCTTTTGAAGCTCTTCTTGAGGGACAGTAAATAAAACAGAGCTTGAGAGGGGCAGATTTTTGCTGTTTAAGTAGTGTCAGCACTCCAGGACCCGAGAAGCTGATAAGGGCTGGCCACCCTTTGGTGTGTCTCAAACTGCCTGCCCCAGTGGCTCGCTTCATGAACCTCTCACAGGGAAATTACAAATCTTCAGAATTCCTGAAGACTGACAGAAAACTGGTCAATGCAGTGTGATTGTAGGTTGCTGAAAAATTCCATTTAATTCAATCCCATCTGACAACAATAACTACTGTTATTAGTTACACTGGGTTTCACTAATTTCAATCCCACTCTAGCTCTTTATTTCTTTTCCTAAACCAGGACCATTGTACCATGCTGTAGTTGTGGAAAAGTGTAGCATTTGACCCAGTGCTGCTGTAGGCCAGTGACGTGAAGTGAGAGCCGTGCCCACACCCACCCACCCCCACTCTGTGAGTTTTCTTTTTATCTCCGTGGCTCTCCAGCATGCACTTTCCTGGTAAAGCCATTTCATTAATGCCAGCCAGCAGGAACTGCTGAGTGTGCAACACTTCAGAAGAATTGTTTGCTTACTTGAGAAACTAAATGCAGATGTGGAAGCCTTGCCTTACCTTTAGAATTGTCAATAAGATGAAAGAACAAAGGATAGCATTTTCAAATGTGGGAACAGCAGTCTCAGGGGGGCTTTACATGTTTCCATGTGTTGTTCTGCTCAGCACTGCAAGGATGAAGATCAGTTTCTTTAAAGATAGATAAGTTTTGCTACAGAAGCAAGATATCTATAAATTAGATGTCGGGATATTTTTACAAGATATTTTCTATTACTTACAGGATTAAGGGCTGGATTCCTCATATGTATCAACAGCTCTCTGCACCCATCAGTGTTAACAAAGCTGAACTCTAAATGCCACTCAAAAATGCCCAGGCACTTGTTGGCTTATCTCTCTGCTCACCTCTCAGCTTAGCCACAAGGACATACAGCACATAGCCAGGTGTTGACTGAACACATCTGTTCCACTGCACACTCTCTGGACATCATCCGGTTTTATCTTAGAGTCAGTGTGATGTCCAGTTCAATCTGGTCTGCCATGTGGCCAGCATTTCTTGGAGGTCAGAGTTAGCTCTTATGATTAGCACTGTTGCAGGGCTGCAGCCAGCCTGGGCTGGGGCTCACAGAGTAGTCCAAGCAGGTGGAGAAACATCTCACCCTCATATTGCAGACTCCAATGAGACTTCCCAGGATCATGGAAAGCCAGCCATGAAGGGGCTTAAAGCTTGTCATGTACTAACTGCATGACTATTACACGACCTCTTGCCAACCAGATATCTCAGTCTGAGATGATCTCTGTCTTGTTTGCAACAGCTGAGGCATCTAGGATTCCCACATCTAGGATACATGGAGAGGCTCATGGAAATCATGTGAGCCACAATTCTAAGAATCTCCAAGAGCAGCAAGGGCTAAGGAAAGGGATTTGCTGAGCTAACGCGTTTCTTAGGGACAGCCACCTGCCAAACTCTATCTTGTCTGGAGAGGGATGAGAAAGGGACAAAATTCCAGGCCTATATAGTCCAGTTTTGCTTGTGAATGAGTTGTCCAGGACTCAGAGGCATATCACTTCTTGACTACTGACAGAAGTAGTGTGAACCTCATTCCCAGCTCTTTGGACAGAGCAGGAGATTTGGGAGGCTCCTCTTGGAAGACTGTGAAGGGATGGAGATCACATTGATGGTCTAGAGTAGATGTGGACCCTGCAGTGGACAAAATATTGATTTTATTTCACTCTTTTTTTGCACAGGAAATTGCTTGGCTACAGGCTGAAGCCTGAGTATACTCTATAGGGTTGACTGTCAGAAGATAAAGACCACTCTGCAAACAGAGTAACAAACCAAGCTGACTATGTTTTTAGTTTCTTCTGATAGCACCATTCTACTACATGTAAATTTTGGAGCAGGATCAGAGATCTGACTTTCCTCCAAATGAGCAAACACCATGATCAGCTGGAATAGCTCAATATCAAATTTAGCCTATGGCTTAGTTAGTAGTTATTTATTTGAAGTGTTACCTCCCCACTACAATGGACTGAGTCCATTTCAGTTTAATCCTCAATGTTTCACTCTTTAAAAAATTAATTTCCTTAGATTTTTCCACATACCTTTTATACAGAGTGAAACTCACTTTTCAGTTCTAGAAGGAACTTAGTTGTGTAGGAAACTTTTTATATTCTTTTCTAAAATTCCTTAAACATTGCCCATCCTATCAATCATACAATGAGAAGTATTTTGGTCATTTCAGAAGTGGAACTGAAAGAGAACTGTTACATCTAGGACACTGGAGATATTTCATCAGATCTCTCTCAGGAGCTGGAAGCTGGGTAACTGCTATCTTAAGCATGCCTGAAGATTGGCCATGTGAGCTCTAAAATGCAAGTGCTCAGAAAAACTGAAAGTTGGGGACTGTAAGAAACTCACAGCTGTTGTGGATTGGGTGTAGAGGAGCACAGATCCAGTAGGTCAGTCATTGGATGGCACACCTACATGGGAAAAAACATTTAGAGTCAAGGGAATTATGCTGTTAGAGGATTCAGTACATCTAGCATAGTGTTTGAAGGCTGATCATACTTTGAAGATGAAGCTTGGTAAAAACCATAATAGAAAGAGAGGAAGGCCTATTACTGTATTACACACAGTTGCTATTTTTACTGTGATGGAGATTATTTCTAAAAAATAATTGTAGTTGAATTTAGAGTGATCTCTCTGTATTTTGATGCAAAACAGGTGACTAATCAATTAAGTCTGAACAAAACTGAATTATATGGGAAAATTAAACTTGACAGAAATCAAAAAGGCATGTAGTACTCTAAATGTACAATTTCACTGTATGTCTCTTTTTACTGTAGCAACCAGGGCACAAGGGCAGTATGAACATGTGGTCCTTTATTTGATCAGGGATAATAATCAACTAAGCCAAAAGGAAGGGAAGTAGGTTTTCCTAGTTCAGCTGCTAATATAATCTTTTACGTGTTCCCAGTTGTGTAACCATTGCTCCATGCAGCATTGTAACATGCAGCCATTGTTGAATGGGAGAAAACTGTGCAAATAGCAAAGAACCCAAATGTAGAGAAATGGTATTTGATGTCACTCTCATTATGCAGTGGGCACAATATTTCAGATCACAGCCCTACTTTTTTCCTGTTTTGCCTGCTTATGCCTTGTTTGGCATAAGGCCTCAGGTCCTTTTAAGAAGGGATTCTGCTGAGACTTGTAGTTGCTGCAAATGTCTGGTGACCATGGCAGCACAGTGTGGTAGGATCTCCTGCTTTCCTGATCTTTCACCATCCCCATGGTGTTGGTTACTTGAGGTCTAACTGTTAGTAATGTTGCAGCATCTCTCTTGAGGCTACAGGTCCTACAGTCCTTCCACCAAAGATATCATTCTCATCTGAGGCTGTGAAAGATGCATCTCCTTTCCACCAAAGAAGTTTCAGCTAACTACTTAGACATGCATTGATCCTGTATTACACAATTACTGACCTAGTCCTAACCTTTTACTTCAACTCTTATCTGAAGATAGTGATTCTTATTAATTTCAATAATAAGCATAAATCCTTGAAGGTCTTAAACCCAGAACTAATTCAGGTTCATTGCTTCATGTTGGCCTGAACCCCAACCACAACTTCAGATTTCACAATGCCAGCCTCAGAAGTATGACCAGTAATGTGATCTCCGTCACCTAAAACTCCAAATTGTTGTTCCAAAAACAACTCGCTTGTTTCTTCTAGACCTGGCTTTATCCTAAATGGCTGATCGTCTTTTGTTTCCAAACGTAAATTTCAAACCAGTTCTAAGTCTAGTCTTAAGGCTAGACCTTGAAGGAATCATAACTAGATCATCTGGTCTGACAGTAAGCTTTGTGTAAGCTCAACAGCTTCACAGCTGCAGAAACAGCCCGCTTTTACCTGTTCCTGCCCAAGTAAATAATAATTATAGTTCTGAGTACAACAGTAATCTATATTGTTCTGTCTACATTCTGTTTTTTCTAGAACTAAGAATAGTTCGTGGGTCCCTCTAAGTAGCAGCATTAAGTCATGCTTGATGGCCACTTCTAAATCCAACATTATCTTGTGGTCTCAGCTTCATGTTGACCCAACCTCTGAAGTTAACCCTCATGTAAAAGATTACTCAGATTTAAGCTCCATCCTAAGTACATCGCTAGGAAGAGAGCATCAATTGTTCATGAATTAACTATATTGAGTTAAACACATCATGCAAACCTTTATGGCAAGAGTCATAAGCCAAGCTCAGGTATTGTGCAGCCTGATCCAACATGGTAGCCTGAATCCAAGCCCATAAGCCCAGTCATAGCTATTCCCAAATCCTACAAACAGATTTCATCATAAAAACTAGACCTATGACCTGTTGCAGACAGGAAATTTAGCATAGTTTTACCAGCCCTTATTTGCAACAGTTCCTAGGCCCACACCAACCAGCCCATCCTTGCCCAGACTACATCCCTTGGCTAATATCAAATTTACTCCAAACTTTAAAGTTAGGTTAGTGATTCCAATTAAACCGTAGCCCAAAACTATTCATACAAAAGTCTATTACTTACAACCTGGACTGCATCAAACCTAAAACTAATTCTAATCCATCCTCAGTTTTCAAAAGCAGGTCAGGCCTCCTGAATTATGCTGATCTAATCACTAGCAGGCAGCCTCAACCCTTTTAAGTTTAGCTTGATGGCCAATTTTACTTTTAGCACAGTAACTGTTGCTGTGGGATGCCCAGTCTGTAGCAGTACACCTCTGTCCAGAGGTATGCCATTAATGACCTCCATTGTTTCTTTAGTCCAAATACCTGCTTTTCTAAGACTGAGAACATCTCTACAGGTTTTCTCCAAGTGCTAAGTGTGGGGGTTTTTTTGTTCCACTGTTTCTTGCCCCATAAGCTTAAAGTCCACTCAGTCCTGACCCCATACTGAGGGAAAGAGTACTGTGCTGCATCATATGAGACATCTGTTCCTATTCCAGTATATCTGTGACCTTCTAATAGTCAGCCCCAGATCTGAGATTCTGCTAAACGGCTCCGCGCTGCAGACTTCCTTCCTCTCTGTGACCACCAATCACTTACATGAAGATGGAGAGAGGTGGCAGGATACTGATCTGACCATTTGGCATGTGGGATGACAGAACAATACACAGGTTTATGTTTTACAAGTTATTTCACTGTGTTTTCACTACATATTTAAAGGTAAAGGCCAACTTTCTCACTAATTTTGAGTTTGGAGCAATATTCCCATGGTCCTAATTACCTTCAGGGTCAAAGAACTGCACCTCTCTTCCAGCACAAATTCTGCACAGCTAGGCATGGGCTCATGGTGCACAAGACAAATGGTTCTTCTCCAATACTGGCTTCCTCTTGGTTGATATAATTTGTATTAGAATCAATTTTACTTTAGAAGTGGAAGCAAATTTGACCTGCTCACCCACCTCTTTTGCCTTTCCTAGCACTAGTTCAAAGTGATTGATACTGTCAAATAGATCAAAAGGATTTAATTTTTCATCTTTCTTTCTCAGAAAAAGAAAAGCTTTTTTTTTTTCCTTTAGGCAATATTCATTTGACACTGATTGTGCTCAATATGTGTCATTTTTAACACAGATTTTCAGGCATGCATATATTAAAACCAGAGTATTAATGCATCCACAAAAACGTAGCTGAACTAAGCAATACAAAACCACCAAATAGCTACTCCATTAATTCTTCATATAATTTACTGTAATGCTGGTACACAACAAAAGGTAAAAATCTTCCCATGGTGTTGCAGTGGGGATCCTGCAACACGCATATATCAAACCAGGAGTCCCGTGGAAAGGAAATATATATGGACAGACAGATTCTTGCTAGATGTTTCAGAGATGTTTATTTCTCCAGCCGCATGGCCGGAGCTCTGCTCAGGAACTGTTCCAGTCACGGGACCAAGGGTCCTTCTGCCCGCGCAGGGAACACAAACCAACCAATGGGAACGAGGCTGAGCAGGGGCAGGGAAGCCCCGTGTCTGTGCCCTCAGGGCCCCTCTCCCAGGGCTACACGGCGGGGGAGGGACCCCAACACCTCACCCGTTTTATTTTAATAAAAGGAGAATGAAAACAACTGGATAAACATAACAAGAACAGTTTCAAGACAAAACAAGCCACCCTCCTGAGTCTTTAAATGTCCAAACAGATTCTGTGGAACATCTTAGGGCTGACAGAAGGGAGACAGAACTCTGAGCATGCTTTGTGGGGAAACTGAGGCAGGAGAGGGTTTAACTTCTTCCCTCCCCCTTTTCATCCCCCACTCGGCATTGGAAAGGGATTTTTGGGGAAATAATTGGCAAAAGCATGGTTTTGTGAGGGAAACCATGGGTGAAAAAACGGATTGGGAATACACTGGGGGTAATAGGACATAGGGTAAAAGGGAAAGGTGGGATTAGGAAAGGGAGACTGTAGGGAGGGCTTACAATGGAGATATTGTCTAACATGACTACGATTTTTTGCATATATACTGCCTTTTACAGGAACACCATCAGGCCCAGTGACCTGCGATGCTTGTAACCCTTTTCTCCCTAGAACAATTTTGAATTCCACGACTTCTCCATCTCCCAAGCTTGGGATGCATTTTTCAGGGTTATTCTTTTTAATAGCAGTTCTATGCACGAATATGTCCTGCTGGTTGTCACACCTTGTTATAAAACCATAATTTTGCTTAACATTATACCATTTTACTATCCCCAAGATCTTAGTTACTATGATCTTTTCCTTTTTCCGAGTGGCTGCTGTTTTCTGTCTCGCTGCGTCTTTGCTCTCTCTTTCGGTCGCTCCCGTGTTGGAATTGTCGGGGCTGCTGGTGCCTGCGCGCTCTTCCCGGGGTCGCGTTCGGGGCTGCGCGGGCCGGGTCGGGCCGCGCTGCTCAGTTCTCCATGCGTCGCCTCCTCTGGTCGCAGCTTCGCTGCCGCTGCCGGGCGCTGCACCCACGTCTCGGCCGGGCCCCCGAGCGATGACTCCCCCGCGCCCTGCTCCAGCGCGCGTCTCGGCTGGGCGCGGCTCCGTTCCACCGCCATCGCCGCCAGCCGCTGCCCGCGCACCGCCCCTCTCGGCCGGGCATTCACGGGGCTCGCTCCACCACGCACTGCACAGGGCCGGGCAGGCACCGCCGGGTCCCGCCGCTCCCGCCGCGCCTCGCTCCGCCACCGACACTGTGGCTCGCGTGGCTCCGCCCGCGCGCGGGAACTGCCTCGCTGCTGCTCGCAGAGCGCTCGGTGCATGTGGCCTGGGCCGCACGGTCCCTGCGCCAGGCTTCCCTTCGCCAGGACACAGCTGACACTGCTCAACAGTCTCGGTAACTAAATAATATTCACGAAAATATTCTTCCATCGGCATATATTTTGACTCCAGTATTAACTGTGTCCAAACGGTTTTCCAAAAGCCCTTGGTAAGAATTAAATCCCAAGAAACATAGAAAAAGTTCTTAAACAACCATGCCAGGAAGTGTTTCAGTTCTTTTTGAGCTTGAATCAAGCTAAAATTTACAAATCGTTGTTCAAGAATCATTTTAAGTTTAAGATAAATGTCCATATGCGGCTCTGAGAGCCAAGAGTCTTCCCACGGTTCCTCCATAGTTTAGATATGGAATAGCAAAGCAAAACCAAGAAGAGGAATCCAAAGTTTCCAGGGTTTACTCACACAAATCAGTCGCTTAGGGATCGGGGATCGTTCTGCTCACAGTTCTCCACCATTTGTTGCAGTGGGGATCCTGCAACACGCATATATCAAACCAGGAGTCCCGTGGAAAGGAAATATATATGGACAGACAGATTCTTGCTAGATGTTTCAGAGATGTTTATTTCTCCAGCCGCATGGCCGGAGCTCTGCTCAGGAACTGTTCCAGTCACGGGACCAAGGGTCCTTCTGCCCGCGCAGGGAACACAAACCAACCAATGGGAACGAGGCTGAGCAGGGGCAGGGAAGCCCCGTGTCTGTGCCCTCAGGGCCCCTCTCCCAGGGCTACACGGCGGGGGAGGGACCCCAACACATGGGCTATTCACAAAAGCTATGAGTTATTTCATTTCATACAGACAAAACCTACTGAATTCATCAAACGATATATTTGATTGAATTGATGGGTCCTAAAATGGAAATTTCTCATTTGGTTTTGCTGGTTACAGTTATGATGGGTTTGTTTTGTTCTGCAGGACTATGAGAAACTTCTCTCAACTGGCTATTTGAATATTAGAATATTTTTATTGTCCTTTGCTATTGACAAGGAACTGCAATTTACAACTGTGGTACTTCATGCTACTTTGTGTTCTGCAGCCTTGTGGAGAATCTGCACATTTAATGACATATGATTGTATCTTATCTCAGATAATGAGCAGATACAGTAATTTATGGGGAGAAAAAAACCACAAAATCCCCCAACAAACCCCAGTGCAAAGTGGTTCACATGAAAACAAGAAAATTACTGGAAATGGCGCATATAAATCCTATATCCCATATGAGAAATTACATACACAAGGAGTTATTTTTATGTAGAGCCTAACGGACTAAGACCCTGTCTGCTAGTGATTGCCTACTTTCTCTAAATTCAACATATTGCCCTCACATACACTCAACAGTCTGGAAGTTTTGACCATAAATTAATTATTTGTGCCATGCCATTTGTCAGCAGAGGGAGCCAAGGATTTCAGGATAGTGACGTATCTCTTGCTCTGGTGGCATATCCCTTACCTTCATACTCCCCTTCCCCATCCTTGAAACAGGAGGTATCTCCTCTCCTGTCACTGACTACAGAGGTGACCTGCATACATAGGAAGGGAGCATGACTTTTATAGGACTAATTTTGGGACAAAATTTATCCTGTTCTGAACAGTCATGAAGAAAGAACTCTTTTGCAGTACTTACTTCATTTGCTACAAAGCTTTGTCCAATAAATATTTGTTCGAACCATCTGTGTTACCACTACACATCCTTGTGAATTTTTATAGAAACCAAAGCTTTCTTGCACCATTTTGCTCACAGCATAAGTCCTCATCCTGAATTAGGAAGCAACTGGGCTGAAGTCTTCTTAACACCTCAATTACTGAATTATGGTGTCTTGTTCCTACATGAAGTGTTTCATATCCAGAATTATTCATGACCTAGTCCAGTCAATGCCTTTGATTACTTTTCTGCAAGTCAGACTTCTCATGATAGAGAGATACTGAAGGAAGTTATGCAAAATTAGAAAGCAAGCTTCATCATGGTATCACCCATTTCTTCCACCAAAAATGCACTTTTCTTCAATTTCACAATATTCAGCATATATTCAATGGACTAAATGGCAATATGAAAATCAAATATCCTTAGAAGTCTGGATTTAAGTCCCAACTTGAATCTGATGTTGGGACAATCTGACTATCATATAACACCTGCCATTTCATGAAGAAGTTTGTTTCACAAGTGTGTTCCCTTTTCTGTCCTGTCATACCATTAGTGAATATTCTTGGCTTCTCCAGAAACATAAATAAATGTGTGTTTGTGCACAGATTATCACAGCACTTGTAAAACACTTTTTAAAATTAAAATAGCTATCTGAAAGGTTGCAATATTTTAAAATATTTTTTTATTACTTTTGGTCTCAGTTTACACAGTTGCCCTAAACCAACGAAAACTGATGAACATATTTTTGTGGATTTCCATCAGAAGAAACTTTGGGCTCATACCACAGGTAATTCTGAAATCCCATGATATTTAGTGGCATAGTTTCATTTCCTTCAGTTATCCAGCTACAGTAGCAGGCTACTGCAGTTAGTTAGCTTATGGTATTTGCATGTTTTGTTGGTTTTATTTTAAGAGGAAAAGAAATAAAATCTCTATAATATGTTTTATTTATTCCTGAGGACTTTCACTTACACAAGTAGGCACTAAACATTTGAAACTGACTTTCCAGAGCACAACAGTAAAAAACTTAAGAATTTGACTTAGTTTCATTTAAAACAGTAAAAATTGACCCTGTAAACATTTCCATAGGAGGTAGGATACATACATTTGACAATCTGTCAAATATGAGAAAGTAAACAGTTACTCTGTAGTCCTAATAAATAATGAGCAACACAGGCATTAAATAAAAATTTTTATATATAAAAAAAAAGATATAAGTGAAAGACTAAAATAGCATTTTTAATAAATTAGGAATAGATGCAATAATTTCTTTACAACTTATTCTGGCGTGCAAGAATCACTGGCTCTTTCTGCTTACCCTGAATTTCTAACTGAAAAGCTGTAATGGTGAGAACAATCCTGAGAGATTCACAAGCTGGACCCAATCTAAATATGGCTATTCTTTTGTGTGTGGAGGGCTGATAACATCTCTAAAATGGCCCCTTTAACATGTCTATGTAATAATTTTATCTTCCACCAACTTGAAGGGGATTGTCATCATAGCCTTAATGTCTGGGGTTGGAAAGTAAGCTTAGGGCACAGACACGTCTCTCCCAGTTAGGTTCCTCCAGCAGCTGCTCCCATGAAGACAGTGTTGATTGGTGGTAAAGATGACACCATATCTCTGCTTGGTGGGGCATGGACCTCCAGATTTTCCTGAGAAGGGAACTGACCAGATGTTCCATACATACACTGTGAAGAAGATGTGGTTTGCAAGTTTGAAGCTGTGGGGAAAAAAGGTTACTATCATTGCAAGTTTCCAAGTTATTGAATTTAACAGAAATCACAATCCAATTTCATTTGATGGAAACTCCTATCTACCAGGCACATCATCTGAAGGACAGAAATGTCTAATCTTCTGTGCAAGATTAACAGGTAAGCAGTAGGAAGATGTAATCTTAGGGAAAAAGAAATGGTGCCCTAGTTTATATCTTCCATGCAACCCTTTTTGGAATGTGAGACCAAACTCAGTTGCCATTTGTTTAAGGCATATACCAAAATAAACCCTTTGGTGTTGAGTATTTGTGCCTAAAATTCACTGTCAGTGGGAGCTTTGCTAATACACACAGTTGTTGAAGCATAGGATGAGGGACCACACCACAGGAAGTATATACTGAGATATCCCTGCCCCAGGGTTCATTTGCTCTGTTTGACAGTGAGGATCTCTAAGAGACCCTAATAAAGCCCAGCCTTATATTAGTTTACTTAATAGTTAGAAAGTGCTTCCTAATGCATATTTTTGTTCAACTCAGGCCAATCATTCCAGTCCTCATGGACAACGGATCACAGACCTCCTTGTGGAAGCCAATTTCTTAAATTCAATTTTAAGGAAAACACATCTTATGATACATCCTAAGTACTGGGCTGTCCTGGGGTGATGTTATAAGGGGTTTTTTTATTCCTCAACCATCTGCTTAATGCCCAAGGACGCTGTGTCTTTAAGATGGACCCAGGGGTTGGAGCCATGGGACCTGGGTGCGGGCCGGTTGAACGGCTGGGGCCCAAAGGCTCGGGGCTCCAAGGGTCTCGGCAGGGCTCAGGAGGGAGTGCACCAGGAGCACTGTGCTGCTCTTTGGGTTTTTTTGTTCCAGCTAGCTGCAAAAAAGTTGTGCTGGTTTTCCTTGGTTTTTTCTCCTCCCTCCCTCCCTCTTGCCTCACTGCCTTCCTTCCCTTCCCTCTGGTCCGGGGAGCCTGCGGGGTGGTCCTGGCTGGTCCAAGCCTCTGTGCCTGTTCCCTCTCTGGGCATTTGTTGTATTTTGAGGTTTGTTTTTTCCTGTTCTACCCTGTTTTGTTTTGTGTTAATAAACAGTCGGTTTTTTCTTCCCACTTTCACTTGCTGTTACCAATTTGTCTCATTGACAAAGGAAAAGGGGGGCCCTTTTTCCTTTGGAGGAGGCGCTCATTCCAGAGTGCTTCTGCCTAAAATTTTGTTCCCAAAACCAAGACATGAGCTATTTCATCTCTATGTTGCACTTCATATATTGTATATGTGAGCTACAGTTTAATACTCAGCATTTGTTAGGATGCTAAAAAGTTCATAGCTGCTCCTCAGTTGTTGGCTATACTTACTCATAGGGGTCCGGCAGACAATTGAAGGGGAGGACTCTGTGTAATATGAGCCTGTTTGTTTTCTTCCACTGTCATCCAAGATATTCAGTGGATCATGTATATCACTGTATGATGGCAGGGACCGAATGCTGCTGACACTGCTGATTACAGAAACATGTTGGTCCACCATTGTTCCAAGTCGGTGAGATTCTGAATAATTTATGCTGTTTCCATAATATCCTAATTGAAGATTGAAAAAAAAAGATGAATGAAACTCCTGGGCAGCGCATGAGCCTGTGATAAACTTCAGAAAGAAGTACTTGTTACCGGCTGAAGCCCTTGAGAATAAGAGTATTTACGTACACATACAGCCTAGGAACATAAGCAACATATGCAATGACTGACCCAAAAGAGAGGTGGTAACAAGGAATCCAAAAGATTGTAAGGGTTCAGTCACGCCTTCAGTACAGAAAATTGCTCTTTCCTTCTAAGCTCAGAATCAAACATAGCCTGCAATCAGTGGCCATAAGAGGCACCATGGGGAGTCCTATCCATAGTTCAGTGCTTCCTTCTGAAGCTTACAACCAAGGAAAGCATACATGGAAAGAAAATCTGCAGGATAGTATGTACTCACTGCATAGACAAATCCATATAAAAGTAACATTTCCACTGTGTCTTTCCTCCAGAAGAGGGAGGTGTTTTGCTGACTATACCTCTGAAGCAGTAATTTTACATTTGAAGTATGAGAAATGAGAGGGCCAAAGCCTCGAACTATTGGTAATGCACATTTTTATACTTCTTTTCACCCTGTGACTGGAATGGTCCATTATGCTGATTCCAGAGGCAAGCTATCTTGTGTCTCCTCTATTTCATAGCAAAGGTTTTGGGGGCTTTTCAAGAGATTGTTAACCTCATCCTGGTTTTGCCCCCTTTGTGCAAGACAGGGTGATGATACCAAAGGAAGATTACTATAGGGCAGCAGATGCATTTGAGGTCAACTGAGGATTCGCCAGAGGAAAATAAACCCTTGAGTAGCTTATTAAACTGCTTTACAATCTCTGTGTGTTATCAGAGAAGTGGAAAACAAGAATGTAAAAATAAAAGCTGAAATACATCTTCCAGAGGGAAAAAAAACCCAGAGAAAAAGAGTTTTACTTCAGCAATGAAAGAGAAACAAAAGGAAAAAGAAAGTATGTATTAATACCGTTGGAAGCATTAGCAGGATAAGCTGCTCCTGGACATGTAGATACTGAGTTGTTCACGAAATTGAAACTCCCGGTATTCAGAAACTGCATATTGTGTGTGGCCTGAGACATGCTGGAGGAACCATAGCTGGAAGGGGATCTGGCATTGTAGGGAGACACGGCACAACTGTTGCTGAAGTAGTCTCTGGAGAACTGCTGTTCACTCAAGGCATTGAATCGGCTGGGCTCTGCTCTGTGGTCATAAACTCCTGAAGTGGAATGGGCCTGTGTTCTGAACATAGCCTGGTAATTGGAATTGTTTCCATAATAATTCTGACTAGTCTGTGACAAAGTCTGATAAAGGGGTTCTGAGTAGGAAGAGCACTGTGAATGTGTCGGTAACATGGGACCTACACTGGGAGGTCTCACAGCCATTGGCCCCTGGTTGATGACACTTCCTCGGCTGACCACTGCTGGTGAAATGGGTGGAGTCATGAGGTGACCAGTGCTTTGAGACAGCTCCATTTGATCTGGAATAAATAAACATTAGCCGTGATTAGTGTCCATACCTCAGTACTGCTGTTAAGACACAAAGGCTCTGGGGAAGTGGAGATTACCATGTGAAACCTTTACAAAAGATATGCACTCGCCCCCACCTATTTAATTCACAGCTTTTATTTAATGGCTTCAGGCTGTAAAGTTTCTCCTTTCATTCTCCAGCTTGGAGGTGCCACATTCAGTGGGAAATTTCCAGCAGTTACAACCCTCATGTGCTCCAGGTGTTACTGTTCCTTCTCTCCTCACAAGAAACTCACCAAGCCAAAAGTTATAAGATAGTTCTACCATTTTTCCAAGACGAACTATTACTGGCAAGGTAATTACAATTGCTGACTTCTGTAAATCATCACAGAAGGTGACCTCATGAAATGTTGTTTACTAGAGGTCTTCATAAATGCATGTGGTCATCGCCCCTCCTACAGCAACATGTTACCATGAACGGAAAGACTAACAGGCAAATTAGGGAAGGAGATGCTGGAAGAGTTGATACACACCTGTCAGCTGCATACTCTCCCTGTCTCCTGTGGTGAAGGGGTTCAGACCAGAAGGTGCACTGCTGGGCTGGCCAGCTGACAAGGACACGTAGGTTTGCTCTCCTAGGCACTCGTTTTTGACTGAAGAGTCACTGGGCAGAGGAGCGGCTTTGTTGCGATTTGCTAGGAAGCAAGAGCTTGGTGATGCAGTGAAGGTGGCTTTGCTTGCATCTGGAAGGGTAAATGAAAGCTCTTGTTGGCTGTTATGTATCCTCACTGCACATAAATTCTCTTTGTATCATTTCCCCTGACCACAGATCTACATCACACAGTATCAGCTCCTTACTCAAGCCATCACAGTGAAGGTATGAATCAGATTTATTCCCTTGAATAAAATGTCAACAATGAAGTCAAGTAAAGTGCATTAAGAGTGAATCAGGATTGACACTTCACCCTAAAGAATTAACAATGGCAACTTTAGAATGCTTGGACTCTCTTTTCATATTGGTATCTAGAGAAAAGCATTTGTTATACTCAAGAGTTCTGCTTTTTGCAGACTATTGATAAAGTCAGTTTTGCTATTCTTCAATGGAAACCATGATTTTACTTTATGGTTTCAAGTTCTTTACCTAAACACACAAGGATAAGGCAACTGTCAAAAAGGCCAAGTTTTTCTCCTGGAGGCTGAATTAAAAGAAGTGCTGCATCTACTGTCAGACAAATTCTATGCAAGTTTCTTGCAGCAAATTGCAGATTTAGAGTAACAACAACCAAAAAGTTAAGGACTGATTGCCAGTGCTAATGCTAATAAAAAATAATTCTGCAAGTTTCTGAAGTTCCACCGGATTTTTAAGGATTAACTTGGACCAGAACTTGATCCAAATCAATCTTCATTCTTTTGACAGAAAAGGACCTGGAATATATAACTTCAAACCGTCTAACTTTGAAGAAGCCTGGTAGATGGAAAATGTTAAGGGTACTGTTTTCAAATAATTTTATTTCTCTTCCACATAGTAATACTTCAGCCACATGCTACATAGGGCTCCAAACTTGCGTTCCAATGTTGAAGGGATATTTGCATTTTGGTAATATTTAATAAATTCCTAGTTCAAGTTGTAATTACATACTTAAGCTTTGGAGAAAAATGGGATTAGGAATTAAGTAGCCCTGTCTGCTACCTATACCTCTTTTCACACTTCAGTTCATGGCCCTTCAGATGTACCTACAAGCCTTTGTTGCATCCAAGATAATTTCAGTGATCCTTAGTACTGACATTCCAACAGAACTGTTATGAACTGTGGTAGGTATGTGGGAATGAATTGCTGAGTGAATGGTCACAAACTTTTCAGGTGAATTGGATAATATTGTACGTAACTACACCTTCAGGAGAATACAGTAAACTTGCTTCTGCTTAAACAAATACATCAATTTCTAAACATACCAGAGTACACGCAAAAGAACCAAGCTCTAGTTACCTAAATTCTTCATGTATTTGTCCAGTAGATTCTGGAGTTCTTGTTCTTTGTCATTGTTGAACTGTGTCTCCATGGCAAGCAGGATGTACTCATCCAGTAACATGCGGATCAAATGAAAAGAACCTTTTGGAGAAGGAAGAGAGAGAGTAGCTGAGTTATCTTTGTGACCATCTCTCACCACTCCACAAGAAGCCAGTGAAACAAACAAATAATTGTGGACTTTAAATGACCTGGCAAGACCAACAAGAAATAGTGCCTAACTTCTAGCTCTAATCTTTCTTTGCACTGGCCCACCTAGCTCAATTGTTTACTGTCCTGTAGGCTATTTGACCACTAATTACATCAAAGAAAAATACTGATGAAAGTGAGACATGCTTTATACTTGAGGAGAGCACACAGTGGAACTAGATAAGGCTGAAGTCTGCTAGAATGCCTCTGCTCTATTTCTGTTTGCCTTGTGCTA
Source organism: Corvus hawaiiensis (assembly GCF_020740725.1). Classification (NCBI taxonomy): domain Eukaryota; kingdom Metazoa; phylum Chordata; class Aves; order Passeriformes; family Corvidae; genus Corvus; species Corvus hawaiiensis. The sequence continues at coordinate 50,701,833 of NC_063215.1, read as the reverse complement.
AATAACCAGACAATAACTGGTGAAGTCTTTGACCTTATTTCAAGGATATATCACATTAAAAAATATATGTGTCCCTACAGTCTTTTCAATTATCCTCTGAATTTTAGATAACAATGTACCTATGGCTAAACATATGAAATTACACGCTAGAGTTTGTTTCACTTGTTCTACCATCTTCTCTCTTATAAAAGGTTCTTTCTGAGTGTTCCCAAAAATGTAAACATTCCTAAAGATGGATGTGTGAACCTTAATTTTTAAAAGCCACAAACACTGTTAAATTGATTATCTGCTAATTCCAAAATTAAGTATGTGGTGACTACCAAATTCCTTTTGCTTTTATTGAAACATGCCATGCACAAGAACTTATATACAACAGTCGTTTTATACCAAACTGATCCACAGGTAAAACTAGTAATTTAAATCTTCTGTCTCTTATACTGAGATAGTTACATATATATGCAGTTACATTTCCACTGTCATATCAAAACAAAGTTTCTAGCACTTAAATGTCAAAGCAGTATCAAACCAGCAATTTAAAGGAAGAATACCTTTTAAAAATAAATCTGTGACACAGGTCACCAGCAAAATATTGCTAGCATTTACTGTGAAATGTTAGTTTGAAAAACACATTACACAGTATTTGTGGCTTTAATCGAATAATCTTTAAATTAGGATAGGTTCCTCAGCACAGGAAATGGTGAAAAGCTGCTAAGTGCTAACAAATATGTACAAAATATGAGTGTTTTTATAAAGCTCGGGTACCAAAACTTGATGCGTTGTTTAGAGTTAGGTTATGCATCACTCGAGCACCGAAAAAGCTCCATTTCAGAAGGAAGTCCTGAGCTCTCTTCTTTAAAGACCTCCCATTTTGCTTGCTTGCCTGAAAGAGAATAGTAAAATACTGTTAAGTATGCTCACTTGCTTTCTGCAAATAGAAGACCTGAGTATCCTTGAGAGTTCAAGGAGTCCTTGACTCAGGCTGATGTGGCAGAGTGAATCAAGCCGCCTGATTCAAGCTATCTTCCTGCTGTGTGACCTAACTTGGTAAAACAGAGCAGCCTTCACTCTTTCCAGTGCAAACATAGAATGGCTGTCTGTCAATGCTGGATGAAGCAAACTGCTCACTGCTTGGGCCCTGATGTACCCTGAAGGTACACAGATTACCTCATATTCTAGTACTAAAGGTGCCAAGTTGTTCTATACAGGGACAGAAGGAAGGGCAGTGGGATGGACAGACAGATGGACAGACAGACGAAAGAGGAAGGAAGGAAGGAAGGAAGGAAGGAAGGAAGGAAGGAAGGAAGGAAGGAAAAGAAAGAAAGAAAGAAAGAAAGAAAGAAAGAAAGAAAGAAAGAAAGAAAGAAAGAAAGAAAGAAAGAAAGAAAGAAAGAAAGAAAGAAAGAAAGAAAGAAAGAAAGAAAGAAAAAGGAAGCTCCCAGCCTCTGACACTATGGTATTCCACAAAAACATGGAGTAGAAATTAGTCTTTGTACTTTAATTTAATCTGTATAATACTGGTCAGAATTTCTCTAACAGAATGGTATGTTACAATCGTGATGATCAAAGTGATGCTTTTTATACTGTTCATTTCAAACAGTCACTTTGCTCTGGAGTGATTTGTTCATGTGGTAACATATGCCTTGTTACTTTCTCAAACAGCAAGCAGAAAGAAGCTGTTGTGTTGAGTTTAGCTGTGTGCTAAAGTAGCCACAATTTAGCATGAACAGAAGGCAGACAGCAGTGGAAGGATTACATGTTCTGTAAATTATTAGCTTCTGCTCTGGTCAACCTAACTTCATATCAGAACTTGTTGGTACTCTTCCCTTAACTACAGGAAAACAATGCCAGGAACCATACCTGTTAGCTTTAAAAATACAGTATCACATAGTAGATGATGAATGGAAAATTGCTTCATCTTTCCTGCCTGACTTGTTTATGAGGAATTGTCTTCTGAAATTGTGGAATGAATGGAATTAAATTTACATCATAATCATTCCAGCCTAAAATAAGTTGAGATTGCTCAGCTTCAATGGGGTTTTTTTTTGCCTAGGGAGTTTTCTGTGTATGTGAGGACTTGCTTTGGCTCTGCTGCCCCGAGTCATCCAAAGCTCTTCACTGTGCTGCTCACATATGTCAGCAATTTTTAGGAAACTCAAGAGTACTTTAAAAAGAAAGAAATTATCACTATCTCCATTGAAATTTGGGGAAACAGGCAAGTAAAGGAAAAAGGGCATGCTTCTGGTTTTCCTGTAAGTCACAGTCTCTCTTCTGCCAGCCAGTTGATGCTAACTGTACTGTCTCATCCTTTTGTATCCATTCATATCAAGATCCTACCTAAAATGATGAGTAAGATATTGCATTTTCAGATAGAAAAAGCCTGACGAGAAGACCAGTGTTCAGCTATTAGCCAACAATATGTAACATCTTATTGTGACAGTTTACAGTAATTAGAGTCACAAATTGGGTACATATTTCTTACTTAGCTGTAAGCCAAAAAATCCTTTCTTTTGTTCTGAGCTGTAGTTTATTAACCCCTACATAACTATATGCATATAAAATACTTGTGATGAAAATGCATCTTGTAAATTGGAGGCAGGCAGGAGAATCCCATCAAAACCATCAATTACTGTGTTAAGCACCTTACAAAGCTACAAAACTGTATCTTCCATCCTGGAAGGTAAAAATCCTTCAGGAGGCTAGCTTCTTTTGAATCCACCCCCTGCAGTAACTTATACCACATACAGTACCCCCTAAATGCCATGGAAAAGAGAATTGCTTCCCATTTGCTCACCTTACTCAGAGCAATTCCCCTGTGATTCTGCAGGCACACATAAAGTGGGAGAGTTTCTTTCACGTAGTTTGTGAAAAGTGCTGACTTTAGTGTTTTAGTTACAATGCTTCTTAGTTTGTCACACACATAAGATTGCTCAGCATGATTAATTAGAACTAATATCACTGGAATCTTTGACACCAAATGACAAACTTCTGTGTTACAGTAAGGAGACACGAACAGAGACAAAAATTCCTTGTGGAAAATCAGTGAGACTGCATAAGGATTTATGTAAGGAGTAAGGGGAGTAGGATTTGGTCTGGAGTCAGGACATTTGAAAGGTACCTTGATAACCCTTTGCTCAACCACAGTATCCAACCATTCAATAAATGATTCCACAGTGGCATTCTTCTTTAGAAGGTCCTTCAGTTCTTGGAACACTGTAATAGAGTCATCTACCATGTAAAAAGGAGAACATATCATCGCACACTATTCTGAACGTGAGAAAAAGCCACTCACCAGCCATATGACAATATTGTAGCATGGAAAGGAAAAGCAAAGAATTAGAGCAGTGAAGAAATACATAACTCCCCAGCAAAGCAAGCAGACACACATCCATCACACACATGTATTTTAATTACTTAAGCATTACAGTGACACAGGTTGTAAGATTGTTTATAAAACAATGAAGTTTTATAAGAAAATAAAAGTAAAAGGAGATTATTATATTTTCCATTCCTTTGTAGATTCAACCTTGAAAACCTTTTTAATACTAAGTTTAGTAGCAAAGCTTTCTCTGTAATATGGCAGATTTGCAGTATCTTATGTTTCCTTTATATTTTACAAGTTTCTCACAACAGGATATAAAGTTAACTTCCTCAATTCCCATTTTCAAAAAAGTGTCTGAATGAACAGTTATCTCTCTTCTCCTTTTCTTTTTTAACCAGTGTGAAAGAAGACAAAGAATAAAATAAAAAATAACTACACAAAAAAAGCAGGAAATGGGCAACTCAAATGAAAATGTGAATAGGATTTTGAACCATTAAAGAGAACAAACTTTCATAATTGAAGTAATAATATTTACAGGACAACACACTGCTATTCCTTTCAGCTCTTGAAACTCTGATCAACGTGACTCCTATGATAAAGTTATCTTTTTAATACAGAAAATGGCTATATCTATTTTCCAACAATGTATATGAAAATAACTACCTCAAAATTTATACTTTATTCTGTGTATGAAAAAAGCTGCTACACTAAATAGAAAATTACACATATTCTTAAAGCTCAACTTTCAGAAAAAAATCCGATTAATTAAAAAAAAGTAAACTAGTTCAAATACCCATTACATTAAGCCATAATTTTTGACAAATCTTTCAAGAACTGATATGTGCCCATATAATTAGGACCAAGTTTCAAAAGAGGTTTGAAGCTGACATGTAAATTTTTCAGCAACCATTTAAAGTCATCTGGCTGGGATGACTTCCCAGCACAAGCTTCTGTTCTTGGACATGCTAGGGCAACCAATTGGTTTTCTTAACCTACTGAAGGTTATGGTGAACTAGATTAGAGAATGCAGAGTCTATGGGTGCCTTGTCTCAATCAGTCCAAGTAGACTGGTGTGGCATGGAATGAAAGAATGAATTATTTTTAATGGTACAAATATGTCACCATGGACTTACATTCACTGTAGACTTCCCCATCAGAGTCTGTGCTCCCTGAAGCTGCAAGGAGGGCCTGAGAGCCAATACTATTCAAATCAACTTTTTCAATATCCGACACCATGGAATTCACCACATGCTGATCAAAAAGAGCTGGCCGAGCAATCTGCAAGAGAAAGCAAGATAAAATGCTGAGACCCTGTTGTGGTTTAGCCCCAGCTGGCAGCTAAGCACCACACAGCCACTCCCTACCCTGCCATGGGATGGGGGAGAGAATTAAAAGAATAAAAGTAAGAAAACTTGTTGCTTGAGTTAAAACCAGTTTAATAAATTTTTAAAAGAAGTAATAAAAATAATAACAATAATAATTTAAAAGTTTAAAAGAACCCCAAAAACAACAGAGAAAAATACAGTCCAACAAAGACCAGTGAGGCTGATGAAAACAATTGCTCACCACCAACTGACCAATGCCCAACTGACCAAGGCCCTGAGCAGTGGTCCCCAGTTTTATTGCTGATCTGTGGTATGGAATATTCCTGTGATCAGTTGGGGCCAGCTGTCCCAGATATGCCCCCTGCCAAATTTTCATGCACCTCCAACCTATTTGCTGGCACATACGGGAAGCAGAAAAGACTTCTTACACTCTGTGTGTAAACACTGCTCAGCAGTAACTAAAATAGACCTGAATTATCAATAGTTTCCAGTACGAATCCAAAATATAGACCCATAATATGAGGAACAAAACTAACTCTATCCCAGCCAAAACCAGTACAGGCCCACAGCTGGGGATCACCCAAAAAACTCCTCAGAGAAGACTCTTATTATGTTTAATTTTATTGTCATGGCTGGGTTTATCACAGATCAGATGAGACAATGTTTCCCTTTCATTAGACTCCTGATGCTCTTCTAATGTGCCTTCCTATCAGATTATCTTCACAATTTCATGCATATGCTGCTTTTGTATTAATATTTATGAAAGAGAAAATCAAGTCAAGATGAACAGGTGCTGTGTCTACAGTTATTCATGAGGACTACCACCTCAAAACCCAAGATGCTAGCGTGGAAGGAAGTTCCACGAAAGGCATTTTATCCTTTTGTATAAAACCATCACATGGAGGTGACTCCTAATTGCAGATACCTGTATCCTGACAGCACAGCCTCGGAGTCTCCAACTACCTGTCACTCCCGTTTTTTCTTCTCACTCAAAACTCAAAAAAGAAATAGAACATCATGGACAAAGCAGCGAATCTTTGCTAGGCAAGAAGGATCATCTGATATTTTCCAATTTGGTACTAAACAAAATACACATATATTCCACTTCATCATTTCATTGAAAAAAGTTCCTGTGATGGCAGTTCATTATAACCATGGCCTTTGCTCTCTTTTCTGGTACAAAAGTTTGAAGTCCTAATCAGATCTATCTATGGTCACTTTCTAATTTCACAGTTAAAACAACAAGATATAAGTCTTTCATGGACAAAGGTCAACCTTGAAAAAATAATCCATTGTATTTCATAGACAGAAAGGTACACTGAATACAACTGACAAAATTTTGAATGTATCATCTTACTCTGTTTACCTGTGCTAGGTGTAGGAATGACGTCTGTCGTTTCAGGGAGGAAACAAATCTTCGTGCAATAGGCAATTTCTTATCTATCAGGCTTTCCGGTAGATTTTCCAAAGAGGAAGCAACCCACTGCTCCCAGTTTTTTGCAAAGCTTCTTATATCTGCCAGTAAACTGTAAGGGAAACAAAAAGTGATTTAGAGAATCACCAATAAAAATTGCCTGGCATTAGTTTAAATAACTGGGTTTCAATCTATGGCTAACAGACTTCTGAAGATATCTGGAAATTACTCCTCAGGTGTTACCAGAAGAAACAGGAGATGACCAATCATTGATCTATATATTGACTGCATATTGATATGTACCTCCTCTGGGAAAAAATTGTAAGCCAATTGGGACATTAAAATGCTATCTAATATTTTAAGGCTCTTCTATAGCTGCCCTCAGAGCTGACAACTATTTTGCCATACATACTCTACTGTTCTAAAAATGAGCATAAATGCTGTAAGGAAATTTCTCTAGAATATAGAATTACTGGTATTTATCTGGAATATGTCTAAAAATCGGAACATACCAATATTAACGTCAAATACCTACCTTTCTGGCATTTCTTGCATTGTTGCAGGGATGAGTACATCTGTAAGAACCTTCAAAAAGTTAACAGAAAATGACATCATGCTTCCACTGGCCATTTATTCATTCATTCATGTCTGTCTTGTCTACTTAGATCGCAAAGTGATAAGTACAGAAAATTTACACAGAATAAAGCCATTCAACCTACTGTCCAGCTATTTATATGCCTGGATTTTTCCAATCACTATTAGATAGGAACAGATGAGATATTCATATACTTAGATAGCATCCATTCTTAATGTATAACTTCATACCAGTAAATTGAGAAAAAAACCAAACAAGACATGCTATCCCCCATGTCTTAGATTAGGGAAATCAGTAGAAGCGAGATGGATAAGCACTTTGTCTTTTCTAGCACCACCAAGTCTCTGTAAAGCAGATACTCAAGCATCTCCCATGTCCTTGAGTGCTGTTGACTCTTCTTCCTGCCAAACTGGACACGGCACTGCAGGTATTCAGAGTTTAGCCAGAGAGTTCCCTGTAGCTAAGTCTGGCGTGGAACAGTTTTGGCAAAAAACTGTGCCATCTGGCATGCTCCCTAGGGAATGTTATTGTGGAGGACAAAGTTGTTAGACTATATTCCAGAAATCTCCTTTCACTTTTAATGTAAATAGTTTGATAACAATCCAATGTAATTCCTTCTTCCTTCTGTCAGCTGTGATCTCAGGAATATCTAACATGATTATAGGTAAGAAATAGTGAGAGACAAAGAAGAAGCACAATAGTAAATTTATGAACTTTTGAGAAATTCAGTCTTACTCAATTTATAATTTATAGCTCCTCTAGTATTTCTTCTTCTGTCACATTAAATCTATCATAAATAAAGTTAATATTAAATCTATTGAGACAGCACATTTAGAACAGGAAAAACCTCATAAACTCAAGGTACATTATAACCTCTACAAGTAAATGAGGCTTAATGACCCATCTCCTGGGTAGTAATTATGATTCTTGATGCTAATTACCTTTGCTTTGCTATGCTAACTAAAACATTTCTTACTTTACAGCTTTATATGCTTCTAAGAAAAAAACATTTTCATCTTCTCTGGATTTTCCCCCCATATTTTTGTACAGTAAAGAATAACAGATTACAAAAAGGCATCAGAGCTTAAAAGCCTCAAGTCTTTTGCTTTGATTGGTTGGTGTTTACTGTTAAGCCAATAGTTATTTCTTCTCATCAATATGTGATGTGAAATCTGTTAGAGAGACACCTATATGACAATCCTTTTCTATTTCTATGGCACATCCTATCAGAGGAACTTTAAGTACTTTGCATCTACTAAATAATCATCTTATCTGACTTTCCAAGTGAAAAACTCAGGAAACTGTGGTGGCATTATTTTTTTTTCCCCAATGCTCTATAACTTACTCCTGACCTTGCAACACTCCTAAGGGTCACTTTGTTTCAACTATTTATGTCATCATGCCATGAGCTAGACCAAAGAACTCATATGGTACAAAAGCTCTGCAAAACAAGTATTGCTTAAATTTTTTTTAAACCCAGAGCAGTTTAGAGTGCAGCAGTTTTCCTGGTACCTCTAGCAGCACAGGAACAGAAATGAAAGGCAGCAGGCAGGAGAAGCAAGAATATCTTAACCCAGGATTGTTCCAGCTTGGTAACATGAAACCATGGCCTGACATAACCTGTGAGTAGAAGACTGGCATGTGGAATCACCTTACCGATGTGCCACAGACTCTCTTCCCTGGCAGAAATTGCAATAATCTTTTCAGTGAAAAAAAGGCTTCAGTTTTCATCCAGGATTACCTTAGTCAGCCTTGTCAATGAGCACATGAGCATTTCTTTTAGCTACATTCAAGCAAGTAGGTTGGGGTCTCACTGTTAGTGTGCTGGCTGTGGTCAGGTGTTCAGCAGAGCTGAGACTGGAGTTCAGCTCTTATAGGCACCCATTTTATTTCTTGATTTCAATGATTTCCTTGGTGATTTACAGCAGAAAGCAGTCATGGCATCCTGTCACTCTATCTTTTTACAGATACAAAAGCTGTACTGCGGGCAAAATTATTCATGTAGTTAAATGCTTAACTTACCTTATACAGTATTGAGTCACAGACACAGAAAATGTCAATGATAATGGGATTTTCAAGCAGGGGAAGAAGATGGTCAGGCATTCCTTGCCAAAAATGTAATAGGAAATGCTGGATCTAAAGGAATAGGAACCAGATTCATAGACATAAATCATGCTGTCTTGGCTTCCCCTGCATATGTACCCAGAGTGCATGCTCAAACAACCTTACCTCTTCAAAGTTCCCATTAATTGCATTGTCAAGGACACACTGACAGTGTGTTTTGTACATCATGATAAGAGTATCTACCTGTTTTGGAAGAAAGAAATATCAAACAGAGTTTCTTGACTCCTTCCTTTACTGCTATGGTGATATAAGTTTCTGCTTTCTGCAGCTAGTATGTAAACACATAATATAAACTGTATTGCAATGCATATTTACAAATAGGCAGCCTGTATATCCAGAAGTGATGAGGATGTCACTCATCGCTAGTTTTAGCAACAGCTTTACGTCATTATTATTCAAGCATTATTTAAGTCATTATTTAAGTCAAGCACTGATGCTGTTGTCAGAAATGTAGCATCTGAACCTGTATACACTGTGAAAATGTGGATAATAGAGTAAGGCAATAGCTAGATTAGTCAGTCAGATGGTAAATTTGCCTCTCTGAAGCTAAGATTAATCCCAAAGAGCAGTGCAAGTTAATCATTAGGCTACTATAGGCGTCTATGAGTGTTCTGAAACATCATCTAGTTGGACAAATGAGAAAATAGCTGCCAGTCATTTGGTCAAAGTTTAATCACTGCCTCACATGAACTGAGCTTCAGAAAGCAGAACTCCCTTTCATGTCATCAGGCTACTTTATCTGAGTGGAGTGCTCCCTTATTTAAAAAAAAAAGAAAAAAAGAAAGTAAGTATTAAGTTTTAAAAATTGTAGCAAATTATAAGACAAGAAATATGCAAACTATTTTAAGGAAGGAAAAGTGCTAGCAAAACCATTCTCATGGTCCTGAATCACAGGTTTGCCACAGCTTGTGAACTTCTCCAGCAAACCAGTCTCAGATTTTGAATGAAACTGGTGCCATCTTATTGCAGTAGGTTCAGGATGCAGATTTCTTTGAAAACGGACCTTTCTGACTCTCAGAGCTGCTTTTCTAACTACATATCTTTGAGAAGTACTAGCACAGTGTGAGACTCAAGAACACTTTAAAGAACTGTTTTTGAAAGGAGTCGATGGAAGTTTAAAGATTGGGTAAGTTCTGTCCAGAAACATTAAATGCAGGAATTACCCATCTATTTTAGTGCAGACTGCTGATTTATGGACTCTCCAGAGATTTGAATTGCAAGCAATTCCTTAGGAGTTTAATGCAGGAGTCAAACTTCACGTATGGGCTGTCTTCAACAGAGTACCTAAATATCTTAGGTTCAATAACCTTTAGTTAGATAAGCTGAAGGATGGAAAAGGCAGTATGAAAAGAAAACAGGAAATAAAAGAACAAGAAATGAGCAAAGAGCAGCAAGGAAAGAGAATGCAGGAGACACACAGAAATTCATCTTTCCCACAGTCTCCTCATAACTCAGTAAGTCTGTCCCCAGACGGTCATGCACAATGCTGTTGCCCCAAAAATGAAGACAGAATGAATTGCAGGTTTTTCTCCATTGTTGGAGCAGTATAAATCAGTTTATACTGCTGTGTTGGATATTCAAGGAACCTCAAACATTTGTCAGATTTAAATTTAATGAGAATGCTGTCTATATTAGAGATGTCACTTCACTGATGGAGACTATAGCAGCAGGTGGTGCACACTGCTGAGTATACCAGTTCTTGGGCTTTCTTTACAAATGGTAAGATTTCCAGCTAAGATTTACAGCTAAAATGGCTCCTTTTGTTTAGTTTCTCCCTACGGGAATCCTAGGCTTCACTACTTTCTCAGAACAAGCTTAGGAGGAGGGGGTCATAAAAAGTTTTAAAGCAATGTGTCTCAAACCAGTCACCATCACCACCCGCACTGGAGGTTAAATTGAAAAGTTCAAAATGTCTGTCAAAGGATTTCTAGCACAGTGCAGGGATGTAGCAGCCTGTAATATGACCAGAAACAACACAGACGTAACACATAAGCAAAGAGACAAGGACATAAAACATGAGAGATACTTCCAACTGAAGAGCTATCCTTAGGATAAGCAATACCAAGTATTGATTTGAGGAATGATTTAAGTAATTTAAAAAAACCCCAAACATGTTCAAATTTACAGTCTCTTTTCAAACAATTAATGAAGGAGAATAAAATTCATCCAACTATTTGTTGTGCATTATTTGTTCTGTTCTAATCAGAACAAAATTTACCTTAAATACAAAGGCATTTGTAAAGAACACAACTCTCAGTTATTTGTTTGTTTTGCTCTCCCCGTCTTACATACCATCAGTTTGTAAAATACTGGGTCAGTTAATAGGTAAATAATTCAACCACCTTTCCATTGGAAAGCCAGTTAATCGGTGTTAGTAAAGGTTTGCCCCCTCTATAAATCAGTCACCTCTGTTTGATTATGGACATTTCTGGCTCTTTCATGTCAATACCTCAAAGGCTAAGATATGAAGAAACATTCTATGGCAAATTTTTGATCTCTTAAGACAGAAGAGGAGTTCACATTTTACCTTGTCTTTAGAAATGCACCCTTGAAGCAAAAGGTGTTGAGCACTTGGAAACTCTGGGAGGAGTGTTCCAGTTTTGGAACTCAGAGAATATTTACGAGTAAAACCACCCTGAAAGGGAAGGGAAAAAACAGGAACATTGAAATAGCTAACGTTGTTACATCTGAAACCAACAATTCATGCTAAACTTGTATTTTATCTCATGAGCCTCTCAATGCTCCAGAATACTTGCATTCAGATAATCCTTCAAAAATATTGATGCTTATCCAGATCTGGACACCAGCTCAAGAAGGTTATTGAGTATGTGTCTAGATCTAAACTCCACCAAACACTCTTAAGGTCTCAAATGATACAATTAAGGTGAAACCCTCATCCTCAAGAAATACAATCTGTGTTATGGTTCTGTCCTTACTGGCTGAACTGTACTTATTCTCATAGGATTGCACTCAAACCTAAAGACCATTTGGCTGAAACCCTTCATTCTATTTTAGCCTAACCAGTCCTTATGTCAAGTCAGTGTGCAGAGCCACGAGCTGGCCTTCTGTGGAAAATCTGTTACCTCTGTGCAGGTTCCCTCTGTACTAAGGGAAGAAATCTATGATCATGCACAAGGCATTTGAATGGAACGTGAAGTGACCTCTTCCTACCCCTTTGCCTACAGGTAGATTTCACTGAAGTGGGAATGGTAGGTATATAGTGCAACTTACAGTGTAGAAGTGTGCAAATGAGACTATTTTTCTGTAAATGTTGACTCATTACTTGGACACCAGCTTCAAGTGAAATTCTCTCAAATACTGATTTCAGAAAACCACAGCTGTAACTGACTTATTCAACATATAGCCTTATTTTTATAAGGGGATATGTCTGACAAAACAGACAGCAAAACACCAAAAGCAAACATCATGTAAACTAATTTTGCCAGTGCTATCTATTATTCAAACACGTATAAAGCTCTAAGTAAAAGAAATTGTAGAAATTTAGAAACATTAGTACTTCTTCATGTAAATACTTTCGTAGTGTTATAATGGCCTATCAATACAAGGAGGGTATTTTTTTTAAACAGGAGTAATCTTAATGATTTTATTATGCAATTACCCACGAAATATATTAAAAGCTCTGATTAAAAGGGATTTGTTCATTTAAAAGAAGGCAGTGATGGTGGTGGGAGGTTTAAGAGAAGATAATCTGCAATGTTTTTTACCTTGCTAATGGACTTATATGACTGTGCCTCAGTTCTAGGCTTAATATTTTAACCTGCTGCCACTTGCCCTTTCTATTTAATGCCATCTGTTTCTAATGGCCATTTAACATTAAGATAATGACAGTAATATTATCTGCCTAATTAACCATGCAGACTCTAATGGTGCACTAACTGGTTTAGATAAAAGAATTTGCTGATATCTCCTCCTACAGAGAGAATACTAGAAAATGTGATAAAACATACCAGAAGTAAACAGTGTCCCTGGCACTCAATAAGTGTTCATTCAAATGCCATTTACTCAGTATATTTAGACAATCAGTGCTTTAACATCTTTTCAATGTCTTTATGTTCCTACTGAGAATTACACCTTATGCAATCATTGTAAATCTTTTTGGAATACCTAATTACATGTACTTTCAAGCAAATGAAAAAAGATGTATCTATCACTCATTCACACTAATGAAAATATAATGCCAAATTTTCAGTACAATGAGATTATTCTAATTCAGTTTTGACCATGAAAGTATTTTTTTTCTCTTAAAACCTGTCTGAATAATTTCAGACAATACAGAGCTAGACAATAAAGAACTCACAAGGATGTGCCCTTTCTCATTTATTTCCATTGACTTATCTGTGAACATTTTTTTCTGGGAGGACAAAGGAACTTTGGGGCAGAAACAAGACAGATTTGTGGAATTGTCAATTCCAAGGCAGACTGGGAATGCCACATCAGAGATAGAAGAAAATATACCTCCATTTATGCCAAAGGAACCAGATATATTCAATCCCAAAACTCTGAACAAATGAATGCCACAGTAGTGCTCATGAGTAATGCTGGGGATATCCCATGGCATAGCACTATCTTTTTTTGATAAGATAGCTGATTATCTGAACAGGAAAAATGCAGCAGATGTAATCTATCTGAACCTCACTAAAATACTTGACATGGTGTCACCATGGGAAATGATCAGTTATGCTGGTGAGAGTGGGGATTAGTAAAAGAATGTAAAAATGTTTAAGAAACTGACTCCAGCTGAAATGCTAACAAGCTGTGTTGACAGGGAAACTACTGGGTTGAAAAGGGATTGAAGTGAAGATTCCTGAAGATCAGACTTGGGGCTGAATAGATTAAACTGGTTGACATGAGCTAATGAACTCACCAACAGAGGAAGACCAAGAGGTCATGTAGAAAGACGTGGATGGCTTTGAGATAATGGTAATAAGGGGGATGAAAATCAATAGAGCAAAGCTACACTCTCAGGGACCAATAAAAATGCCTGCTATCAGCTAGGAGTCGCTTATCTGGAAATGAAAAAGGTGAAAGGCTTCCTGTGTATCAGTTGATCGCAGAAGGTATATTTAGTCTAGTAAATTAAATGGTGTCAGGAAACATTCCCAGGCAATACTGGAACAGTATTACTCAGAACAGCCTCTGGCATTCTTTTGGCCCATGCCAATTAGCAGTATCCCAAACACCTTCTAGTCATATTTCAACAGGTACTGCACATTAGGGACATTTCTTCATGGCAATGTGGCAGAGATGTCCCTGTGTTGTCCTTTTGCAGGTTCAGGAGTTTAGTAATACGGATGCAAGATATTCCATGCTAGCTGAACTCAGTGTCAAATAAAAATACTGTGAGCAACCCTTAATCCTTAATGTACAATAAACCATAATTTTCTACTATAAATACGACCAGAATGACAATGACAATGACTATACTGTAGTATACAGCAGTAAAAATGTAGACTACTTGTGGGGGGCTGGAGAGCAAAAACCAACAAAACCAGATCCAGTTCTAGGGTTCATCAGAAGGGATATTTCCAATAGGAATTGGAAATATGTCATTTACAAGACTTTATGATTTATTTTACTCTAAAGATATCAGAACAAGTACAGTGGAAGGCTATAAGGCTGATAAGACGTTACTAAAAGCTGCTTTTGTCCCATCCAGCAAGCAAAAGCAGCAAAAAGGCATAGCACAACAAAATGTCATGAAGAGCAAAAAATAGAGAAAGGCAATCCTGACTAGGAGGCACCAATTTCAGTTTATTTTAAAAAAATTTCTTTTCAACTTCCAGTCAGACAAATGAGATTCTGAAAAAGCCCTCCTGCAAAGGTAACATGTAAAAAAAAATAAAGCTAGAGCTTGATCCTTTCCTTAAATATGGTGATGGGTAACTGGATTGCAATGGGAACCCTAGAAGGTGTTTTTGAATCTTATTTTTCTTTGAATATTTAGAGGAGCAAATACTCAGCTTTGTTAAAAAAGGTTATGCACTCAAACATATAATGAAAAATAATGTTCCAATTTTCAAAGAAATTAATGTGAAGGAAACCACAGGTCACATAATATTTGGATTGTAACAGAAGTAAAAGGAAACAGACTACAGCACTTACCTCATTCTTTAGCTTGCTTCCAGAGAACCTTTGAAAGTGAACACACTTGATTATTTTTTTCCTAAGCAGAACATTTGTAGAGATTATATATCTATATACATGTCTGATCTATTAGAAAAATGATCACATTTTTCCAAATGCAATTACAGGTTTTAATAGGGTTTTAATGGGTTTTTTTCTTAACTTCTTCCACTGATTTTCAGATACCTGGGGATAACAGAAAACCTACTGATGTCTTATAAAACATGAAGATTAAGACCACTGACTAAACAGTAAAGTATAAAATCCAGTTTCAGGTTTTTGGTTGGATCTTTGCCACTTCACAAATAGCAAAAGGGTAGCATAGGTGCAAGTCCGTAACATCTTTATAAGGAAACACATACAGTTTTTGATAGAGATAGTAATATCAGAGTAGAAAAAGTATATATATATATATATAACTTACATTTCTAGGAAAAATTAAGAAATCATAGTGATTTCCCATTCTTTTTCACTACAGTACTAGTTTGATGCAATGAAATATATTTCTGAGATAAAAGATTCCTTAACTGGCAAAAATGTGTTGCAGTACAGTGAATGTCCTATTAAGAGTACAATTGAGAGATTCCCAGTGAAGCCATTGGACTATTAGACAACCCTTCAGTGCAGAAATCAGAAAGAACATTTTAAATTGTAACTACTAAAGTAGAGAATGTGTAATAATAGCGATTCTAATGGATCAGTATAATGATAAATGTTGTTTGACTATTGTTATTTCCTGTACCACTAGCTGCCAACTGATAAGATACTGTGGGCAATATGAAGTCTCATAATTATTAGTGGCAATATCATGGTTTCCTGCTGTTGAGATGCTCTCTGGCTGTTTCCTTCTCTCTGAGATGCTCTCAGAAGTCCAGAGGCTGAGCAGTTGTGGAATTCCTCCTGCCCAGGCCTGGCACAGGTGCCTGACAGTTCCCATCACATGATAACCCAGCATATGTTACCTAGCCAGTTCCCTTGCCTGTTGATAGATGAAGGCATCACTCAGCTGATTACAACGTGGATCTAATTAACTTCAAGGCTAGATGTATTTGTTTTGGACTCTGGATTTTCACATGTTCAGCAAAATGTACACGGAATGTACAGCAAGAATGTGAGGCAGCATCTGCTAGCACTGCTCTTCCAGAGCCTCACCTACTAGAAGAGACATAAGGACAGATTCCATGGATCACTATAAGCAGCAGCCAGGAACTGGGAGATTCATTTTTGAATCCCTACACTGCCTGATTCTTTCCTTATCCAGAAGCTTATTCTTAACCCCAGGCTACTGCATCATTCTCTTCACACAGAAAAATCTAATCACCATGACAGGCCAGGCTGTGCAAAATAAGTATCTGAGCTTCTGTTTTAATTCAGCTAGGGAGGCAATTGAACTGCTGGACCCTGAAAATTCAACATCTCATACAGGACAGCACAGGTCCTAACACAGACAAAAGGTTCCTAATTAGTGAATCTAGTCAGTAGCCCTGAAAATCTTAGAGAGTATCTGTGTCATCTTTACATGAGTGTATGCTGTCAGAAATCCAGCTGCAGGGAACTTTGCAGAACCTCCACTTTCTTTGCACTCATTGCTTGCTGCTACACTGTGACTGCCTGACATAAAGCTGAGGAGTAAGAATTATTATATTCCCTTAAATGAAAACAACTGTCTTTTAGTCAACAAAATGAACAATTTGTTCAAAGTAGTTCTGTATTATGAAAGAAAAATACACTGTGTACCAGCAACACCTCCACAGCTCCGGATAAATACCAGACAAAGAAATAGAATATTCCAATCTATTACACCCTAAGTATTGCTGTGGAGAGAACTCTCTCTTTTTAAGCATCATTGGCAGCATTACCCTCAATTTTTACACTTGTCCTATTGTTTGGAAAAGGTCTCTTTGGATATAACCGAAATCTGTCACCAGTCGAATTTTCTATCTGTGATTATAAACTCATTTATTCCTTTCTTTTCTCAGAGTCCTACTTATCCAGGTATACTGCCACAGACAATGAAAGCCGTCATTCAAGCCATATGTGAACAGAGACATTTGCTTTACGAACTATTAATCTTTGGCAAACCAACAGGCAGCTATCGTAACATATTGATCCTGCTAGCTGTCCCTTAAATAAATATAATTAGAGCTTCCTGGGTTAGGTTTAAACTGATATTAGCCAGTCAAAGGACCTGTAAATATTAATCTACACTGACCGCTCCCTCCTGCCCCACAGGTGCCAGCTTCACACCATTCTCCAGACGTTTCATAATGGAAAGCTGTCCTGGGGAAAAAACTCACAGGGTGACACACAAGCAAACAAAATTAGCCAAGTGTTCTGGAAATGGGATTTTTCTCCCTCATACAAACTTGAACAAATGGTCTGCTGTTAAAAGTTGATGCAGCTCTACACTGACTGTGATGAGGTCAAACTGGAAGACACTAGCAAAATATATAGATCAACCTCTTAAAACACTGAGATAAGCAACAATACTAGTTCTTGTAGAAACAAAAATTAGAGTCTTACAAATACCTTCCCAAAGGAAGGTTATAGTTAGACTTTCACTGTTAAAGTCTCAAAAGTTATGCTATTTTACCTGGTTAAGCCCTTTCCAGAATACACAGAGTGGTAATATGCACTGCTTTCTTTAATGCCAATTCCATAATAGTGATACCTGCAGAAAAAAAAAAAGAGTGTTTATGAGTGACAGGAGAAGTAAAAAAAGCTGTCAAATTGATTTTAAATGCTTTCTGAAAACTTTTCTATACAGTGTCTAATTATTCCTTTCACTGACATGGAACAAAATCTGGTGTCATAGAAAAGAGTATTGTCATGATTTGATCCAAAATTCAAGGGTTAAACTTAGAATACTTTCTCTCTTACAAGAATGTAGCTGGAAAAGAAAATCCAGAAACATATTACATCTCTTTTCCCTAATATGCATTCTGTTTCATTTTACTTCATTTGTTTGAAAGGGTTTGATCCACCAGATTCATTTTATCTTGCTAGCCACTATTACATTTAGACAGTCTCTCAGAGCCATTCTCAGTTGAAAATAGCTTGCCAATGCACCTTAGAACTTAGTGTTCTGTCTCCTATGACTAATAATGACAATTTGTCATTCATTCATTCTTCTGTCAGGTTGTAGGCTGACTAACGCTAAATTATTAAGCCATTTACACACATCTCATCCACATTTGTCTCCCCTGTTGCTCTCCTGGAGATTACTGCTCCCAAATAGAGCTTGAAAAAGGAAAGATTGCTTGGCCTTTGCAGTGCTCACACCCAACACTTTAACCAAAGACACCAAAGATGCTAAAGAGGATGGGTTGGTGCTAAGAAAACTGGCTGTGAAGTAGCTACTTACTGCTTTCCACTAATTTTGCTACAAAATAAGTGACCTCTGAGAGAAGGGCAGGAGAGTAAGCTGGGAGGAGCTCTTTCCTTACTGATCATAGCAAAGTTTGCTTGAGTTCATCTATCAAAGGTAATAGGCCCTGTCTTAAAAATTCCACTCAACAGATTTAAAAACTGATTGTGTTAAATAAAATTTGTCTAAGACTGTTATGGATAGAATACGAAGGTTAATCTGTTTTTTACTAAAATTAGTTTGAAAATACCATGGCAGCTGGTTTAACTGAGCTGCTTCAAAGTAGCACTTTGCAACACACTGTATTGATTTCACTGATACTCCCCAAAAGCTTGAAGAAACGCATTCTTGAGACACAAAGCCCCAGCAAATAGTTCATAGAACACATCAACAAAAGTGTTAATCTCATCTCATCTCTGCTGATCCTGGTAATGACCATTAAAAAAAAAAAATCACAATATTGTTGGGGTCCCTCCCCTGCCATGTAGCCCTGGGAGAGGGGCCCTGAGGGCACAGACACGGGGTTTCCCTGCCCCTGCTCAGCCTCGTTCCCATTGGTTGGTTTGTGTTCCCTGCGCGGGCAGAAGGACCCTTGGTCCCGTGACTGGGACAGTTCCTCGGCAGAGCTCCGGCCATGCGGCTGGAGAAATAAACATCTCTGAAACAGCTATCAAGAATCTGTCTGTCCATATATATTTCCTTTCCACGGGACGCCTGGTTTGGTATATGCATGTTGCAGGATCCCCACTGCAACACAATATTTTGTTTATTCTTGTATGGAACTGTCACAGGTAAGAACAAAACCCTCACGTGCTTTATATTTACAAAGCTGGTTAAAGGCATTAGATACAAATTATGCCTAAGAGAATGTTCATTTGGATGATATATTTGCCTAGCCTAGGTAGCTTTGACAATCTCAGCTGAAATGGTTTTTCTGTTTCTGGACAGTCTTTTGTGTGCCTTCAGGATTTTACAGCCAAGAAATGCGACAGAAAGTGGCACCATCACTTTTACTGCTTTCCTGAAACTGATGAGTCTACATAACACTGCTAGGTCACTGTGGCACTTGCCAACCCCTAGGAAAGCCAAAATTTTCTCCCCTCTTTCCTTACTGTGATACAAGAGGTATTGAAAATACACATGTATGGATTCTTTGAAATAACAGCATTTACTTAGTCTTTACATTGCAAAGGGAGTCCACTGAACAGGATGTAAAACATAATAGAGCTGTGACTGCTTCTTTAACAATGTTATCAGCACATTTGTCATTGGCCATGTAAGCAAGCACTTGCCCACATCTCATTCCAACAATTTAAATCTCCCAGCTTCAATCGCATGCGATTTTTAAATTCTAAGAAAAATACTTTTACACTTTCACCATAAATTTGGCATCCCCTCTTGCTAAGGTCGGAGTGGACCAGAGGCAAGGAAAAGCATTATTTCTTTACAAAGTTAGGATTCAATATCTAGATTATTCAACATCTAATTCAATATTCATACATTTGGGCTAGGAAGAGGGACTGTTGTATGATTTAGATCCAGTGGTAGACAATATACTTGCTCCTGCTGGAATGCCCCAAGATATCAGAATTTATCACTGAGACATTTTGTTATGTAGAGAATAGATATTTTTCAGTACATATTCTGTGTGTATTAAAGGCACAGCTGGTATCATTCTGTTTTTCTTCAGTAATGTATAGCTGAATTTTTAGTGCTAAAAAATACAGCTTTCCATTCACGACACAGAAACAATTAAAAATAATGTAATCTTACTTTTCAAGATCTGTCTAGTATATTCCATAGAGTAATAACTTATGAAGATTATTATTCTCTTACTAGCCAAAGTCCTTAGTTGAATAGCTTATTTTAGGCTCCCTCTTGAAAGTAGTATACCCATCCCAGACACATTGATAACATCTTTAACCTACATCTTCAAATGCCTTCCTTGTGTCTCTTTACATGCATATTTTTATGTGTATGTACAGTATGTTTGTATTTTACTATTTATTATTCCTATTGTGCAATTAATAAAAGGTAATCAGTCACTACAAGGAATTTACTCTCAATTTTTGAAACAAACATTTTATAAAACAAGCTGAACTAATTTTCTCTTTTAATTTCAGTGGTTTCTTGTAACATATGTTCCTACACAACTTGTAGCTCTGATTTTAGCATACACTGACACAAATGATAGCTGATAAGGAAATGACAGGCTTAAGCTGCTCAGGGACTTGCAATAACTTCTTATCACAGGGCCAGCTGCCATATCAGTTTTATTAACCCACTAAATCACTCCTAATAAATAAGATAATAGTTTTCAGACATGATGGATAAAAGCTAAGATTCATCATTGATCAAAGTCTACAAAGAAATTAAATTGTAACTTGAGCTCAAACAGTCTTCCATGTGTATGGACTGAGCAGTTTGAATGTTTTCCCAAATAGCTGCTTCAGGTGGTTCATGTACTGTGAAAGTTACACCTGAGTTCTAGTACTGACCACAGTATGTTCAACATTACCAATCAAAAAGGTGGATTCAGAACAGAGAACTGTTGCTTATGAAATACTAATCTAAGAGAGCAGTTTGCAGTATTTCTGGTGCTGCATCTTCTTTCACTCGCAGTAATATAGAAAATTTCCCTTACTTTTAGCTATGTAGAGTGATTAGCATGGGCATGAGAGATTAATGTATTTTGTTTACGAAATTGTGTCCAATGTGTTGGACCTTCTTGGTCAAATGTTTGCAGGAGTTTTAGTATTGACACTTTTGTATAAACGGGTTGTTGGATGTAAACACAGAGAAAGAAAGATTCTGACTTGAATTCTAGGAATCATTAGACTCAGTTTTAAGTTTGTCCTTTGCCCAGAACTAGACATGACAGATGCTGTTTGGGAACAGAGGAGGAACTAACATTTGTGTATCACACACCTTAGAACAGCAACTGTATTCCATATGTTAGTGCAGGAGCTTTTCCTCAAATCCAATTTGTGCTCATGTGGATGTTAGAAAGAGCTTGAATCAGTGTGGGAGAAAAACAATTTCCGTCACCTTGAAGATGATGGAAAAAGGAAATTATTTTCTTTGCTTTCTTCTGATCACGGCCAGGCTCTACCAATAGATTGCTGTGCATGCTTGCAGTGTCCAGGAAGGCACTTTTATCCCGGGGCGTTAACTTTTCTCTACAATATAAGAACAATTATTCCATTGGAGAAGAATTGTCTTCTTCCTTTTCATGCTTTTGCAGCATCTGACTCAGTAAAGTCCTGGACAGTGATGCGAGCTCCTAGGCAATATTGCCATATAAAACATCACTGTCAGGAATAGTTAGTACTAATACTGCTCCTACTAGCACTATATTGTAATAATGATAGCAGCAATAAAAACAATACAATGTCACTACACTATCATGCTTCAAAAAATATGATTTAATTGCTAGTAAGAGCTCTCTTAGTAGTCTCAGTAACCCAGAAACAGCCTGTAACGTTTAAGGTCCATGCTGACATAAAAAAAGTGTAACTAGTAATTTACTGAAACTAATTACAGTCCTTTCTTATTAATTTAATGGAAACAGTTCTGTAAATGACATTCGTGTGACTAACTGCTACCTGGTGAAATCAGAAATTCAACTGCTCCTCAGTGAGTCTGTAGTTCTGAGGGGCCCGCAACACCAGAGACAGAAGAATAGACTATCAGAGATCATTAAACTGAGAAAGGGTAGATTTAGATTAGATACTAGGAAAAAAATTCTTTACTGTGGGGGTGTTGAGGCACTGGCACAGATGGCTCAGAGCAGCTGTGGATGTCCCATCCCTGGAAATGTTCAAGGCCAGACTGGATGGGGCTTTGAGCAACCTGGCCTAGTTGAAAATGTCTCTGCCTGTGGCACACGGGTTGAAACTAGATGATCTTTAAGGTCTCTTCCAACCCCAACCATTCTATCATTCTATTCCTCTATGATTCCATGATTCTGTGATTTATACTGACACTTCTCTATGACTACTTGCTGCTAAATTTGGTCTCTGAACTGGAAATATTGTCATCTATGCCTTTTGTGAGGTCCTTTTTAGCACAGCAAGATCAAGGTATATGAATCTTAGCAGAAATGAGAATTGCAGAGAAAAAGCCTCTGAGGAAAACTGATGAAAAAATATGGAGAAACAAGTGCCAGATGTTCAAATAAAACCTGCTGATGCCTTATTCCTTTGAGGAAATTGTTCAAGAACAGTTAATCCATATGAAAATATGGCACATAATACCAACAAGGTCAGTAGGGATATAGAATCTTGCCAAAGAAATGTTGGGCATGAGTTATTTCTATATTAATATTGTTTAATGTCGTTGAGAAAAGGGGAATATAGTCACACATGTTCCAACACAATTAATTTTGTAGATATATACATATTTGAAACATATTCATTTGCTTAATAAAGGTTGACTTACTGTGCTTAAATCATGCAGACACATGATATGTTTTGGAAGTTTGGATCCTCATTGGATCCTATCTATGAATCTGTTAGATATGTCAGAACAAATATATAATGAGCATGTGGGAGACTTCTCCCTTGTATTATCTTGTTCATTGTAACTAAGTGGTTCACCAAATATGTTGGGTTATGAACCCAACTAGGAATTCACCAAGGCACTGATGAATTAGGACGTTGTCAAATATTCCTGCACAAATTGTGAATGCCAGATCTCTTAAAATCTTAAACACAACACCAGCAGCAAAGCTATGTCTACATCATCTTATGCCCGTAATCACATCTTAAGTTCATCACAGCAGACAATACAAAAATTCCTTCTTTTCCCTAATAAATAACCTTTCCAATAATTGCTCTCCTCAAAAACCCTCTACTCAGCATCTATAGGTCACCTACAAAAATAGAAATGAACTTCAGTTCCAGTTTTCCTCTATACATTACACACTGAGTACTATCTCCTAAAAGAGATTAATGGATTACAAATTTGTAAGACTGTGATAGACACTATGGAAGAACTATCCTCTGTTGAAACCAAAAAAAAAAAAAAAAGGAATAACATTCCATGAAGACTGTATTTCCTTTGGATTTTATTTTTATTAATGGTTATTTAAAATAAATGCTTGAGACACGCTTAAGAAACAGAATGTCTCGGCAAAAATTTGGAATTTAAATTCTTCCCCAACTTCATTTTTTCTGCAACAAAACCTAAAATTCACAAAAAACATTCATTCTTCAGCAAAACTAAGGTGGACTCAACTATCTATTTCTTGTATTTCTAAGGCAGGAAGAAAAGCAAGTAAAACAACACTTAACAACCTCCCAAAACTATGAGTGTAAAAGTTTATCTTTCAGACATTTCTAGTATCACTTAGGAAAACGAATCTTGTAGGTTTTTTTTTTCCTTTTCAGTCTCCCTTTGTTTTGAGTTTTGTTTATAAACTACTGAAAGACAGGAGTGACTTTGTCTTTCAAGGCTAAGTAGCTCAAAATTAAGAGTTTTCCAAAAAAAAGAGAATGTTTGAGTTTCTTCTGTTACTATCATTATTCCGGTTTTCTATCTTATTCATTAGCAAAATGGATGTGAGGGAATATGTGTGTTACTACTCTTCATATCAGTTTTACATTAAATTACTCATGGCCAAAAGCATAAGGCCAGAACCAGAACTAATAAAAATTTTACCACCAGGTGATATAGAATTGTCTATGATCTATTCCTACAACCTAATATTTCACAGATCAAATATACAAATCAATAGGATACATTATTTATTAAATGACTGCACTATAAATTGTGTACTTTTCAGAATTTTTTAAGATACCTACAACAATGAGCAGAAGTATACCTTATTACCAATTTAAAACAATCCTTTTTTTGGTGGTGTATTTAAGTGAATCCATATTGTTATGTAGAGAACACAATGAAAGTTGTTAGGCTTGCAAAAGGGAAATAAAATCACTAGTTATAGAAAGATGGGCAGCTATAAAAAGATGTAGGTATTATAAATGCTTTTTAGATCTAATATTTTGACACATATTTGCAACATATGCATGGGTCTATAAATGCAATGACAAGATTTAGAAGCTGTATCGGTTTAATTTTAGAAATTATTCCTGCAGCAATGTTTTCAAACTTAAGCTCTTGAATATGAGCATCAGTTTCATCATGTACATGAAAGTTATCACTTGTAGAGTATCATCTGAATAAAGCCCCCAGACAGTTAGCACATATTAAGGAGACATGGAAATACTCATCATTCCTAAAATTAGCTCTATAAGCAGATACACACGTAATTGTGCCTTACTTTGAATGGCCCCTTGTTCCAAGCCGCCTTGTGGTAAGGAGAGGGAACTTCTGGCGAATGGTCTAAAGAGAAAATAACTGCATTAATTTCTAACACCGGTAAAATTTCGTAGCAATCTGTTTATAGAAAAATTGTAGTGTAAATACATGGTCTAAGATAGTTCAGTAAAAAACCTTTTTGATACTTATGGCACAACATAAATGATTAGGTCCTGTTTCACACTGCAGGCTTTCTTCCATCCTTGTCCATCCTGCTGTGTATCTCCAGTCTTCCCACCTATTCTCCCTTTCTGTTTTCACTTTTACACTTTAAAATCTAGTTTTCTTCACCAGAATTCTATTATTTTCAAGTTCCTAAAGTACAACTGCATCTCTTGTTTCAGAGATCTAAACAAAACCAGGGGAAACTCTGTCATCTAGCTATTCGGTTTTCAAAAACAACAAGAGATAAATTGATTTTTTTTATTTGAAAGTGTGATCTAAAAAATTAATTCAGTAATAGAGATAGATCTAATAGATCTGTCTAAAAGACAGATCACTGTAAAAACAATGTTTAAATGGAACCTATTGTCTTTTTCATTTATACTGAAACTGTATATGAAAATTAGATATCCACTTTTTTAGTGTATCCAATTTAATTAGAATAAAATAGGAAACAAACATTTTATGAACCAGATTTTAAATCCATTATTATTATTTAATTAATGCATTTTGCTATGTATGAACCATTACTAAATCAGTAGTGTTTAAAAAAAGATGATCCTTGATGCATTTTTGGTTTCCTGTTTCACTAAATACTCAGGATTTAACTTGGTGAGTTCAATTCTTCCTTTCATTAAGTTGCTTCAGGATTAATTGTAGGGAAGGGCAGAAAAGAAATCATTTGGGAGCTCTCTGTGTTATTAATTTCTTTTCCCTTCTAGTATTGCTTGTGTCACATCTCACTTTACATTGCCTTTAGTATAAGTGTCTTCCATGTCAGATCTGGTTTTGTGGAAAGAACTTATTAATGTCATCAACAAAAAGGAAAAGAAAAAAGCTCTCAGAGAGAATGCCTTTTTTTTTTTAATAAAAACAACAATAAATCAAAGGGAATTTCAGCTTCAATCTCCTAAAGGTGATGTTAAGAAATTCCCCCATAGGAGACAGTGTAGTTATAGTTAGTCTGACTCCATGTACATTTGCAATAGAAAACACGTGAATTTCAAAAGATTTTTTTACACAGGTGGACTAAACTGTGATTCTATCAAACAATCGATCTAAGAAATGATGAAGGCATTTACTTATTACCTTCCCAAAAGTTGCAGCACAGGCAGGTTCCAGCTTCTCTTTTCTGCAGAAGTCTAAATAATGTGCATAAAGGATGCACCTTGGTAAACAAACTCCTTCACATACAATGTAGTTTTCTTCCAGCCTGTGTAGAGAAAGAAACTGCCAGAGTAAGAAGCAATATGCCATTTCTCCTGATTGCATTTTCCAGTTTTTGGTACTGCTCTTTTTTTCAGTTCTTCTTCTTTTTTTAATTTCACTGAAGAATTCCATCAGATCACACGGATGAGTTTCTCCCGAACATGACAGACACTACAGATTGACTCCACACTTGGTGCTTAGGCTAGCTGCAGAATATGGAAAAACTGGAGCCAGATTTCTTTTCTTAATGAGTCTTTTTCAATGTCTGGACTTCTTTGCTTTACTTAAATAACTAAATTATCATCACCTAAGAGCCAGCATTAGTCCAAAAATAAGCGCACTAACTAAACTATGAAAGACCTGGATTTAAGTCAGTCCTTTGAAAGGATTTAAGAACAGGGACTTGGACTTGCATCTTCTGTCCCACTGTATCCTCGACACCTGAGCTAATGTCTCTTTTCTTCCTCCTTCTGCTTTTTAATTTCCACTCTGGACCTGCAAATGCTTCAAACCACAGTGAAAAAACAAAGAAGAGCGATTTTTGAAGGAGATGAATTTCTGTGTAGCTTCCCAATCAGTTTACAGAATACAAGTGCTGAGTGATGGTCATTAAAGTAAAATTTTTAAAACCGAAGCAAAAACCTGACTGTCTTCACTTGAACAGAACCCTTGGTAACAGCTGAGTATTTCACTGCTGTCCTGTTGTTTTTTTTTCTTTATCATTTTACATTGTTCACTACTCCTGGGATGAAGTTCAATAAATTTGTTTCTCAAATTACACAAATCTGTAAGAAAATACTGTGTAGTAAGCGCTGCATATTGAATAATTTTGCACTGACTCACCAGACTTAAATCCTTAACTATTTACACTCAGACGTAAACTAGAAAAAGAAACTGAATAATTTGGATTAGTCTAATTTTTCAGTTAGAAGGAAAACCAAAATCTCTATTGACAGTCTGCATTTGGTAGTTAAGTTCCCATTTAATTCAACAGCACTCCTTCCTAATTTCAAGTGTACTTTAATAGAAACATTTATCAGTTAAGGTCTGCAGAATTTGACCTCTTAATTGGTTAACTTTTTTCCCCAGATAAAATAAACCAAAGTTAGGGCCTCAGCAGGTGGGAGAACACAAGGTAAAAGAAATGCATTATAAGACTGTGAAAATCTGTCACAGCCTTAAAGAAAAATAAAAGGAGCAGCCATTCACAGACGCAATTCTTAAATGCTCATTTCTACATTTTGATGATACATTTCATTAATAGCCACATAGTGTGAGAATCTGACCGAGACTTCTGTTAAGTGACAAACTTCTGATAATTTCAAAACGCAGAAATTTGGGGATGGGTGTCCTTATTTGTAGATAAGACTCATAAAAAAAAACCAAACCAAACCAAACAAACAAAAAAACCCCCTAACCCTCGAAACAAAAACAAAAACCAAAAAACAACTAACAAAACACCCCAAAAATGACAAATTCTTTCTAAAAAAACTGTGAGATGTCGTCCTCCTTGCCGGCTCAGCTATTAGAGAAAGGTCCCTTTGAGTGTGACAGACAAGCTGGCTCAGGCCTGGAGCCCACAGGGCGGGCAGCGGGGGCTCTCCGAAGCCCTACCATTGCAGGGTGAGCTGCGTCTGCTTCTTCTTGTCCTTCATGATCCGCGTGATGGTCTTCTTCGAAGACGGGCTTTGGTCGGCGGCTATCAGCGCGCCGTCGCGAGCATCCGCATCCTCTTCGTCCGAGGAGAGGGCTTCGCTGCCGAAGTGTGTTTCTGAGCGCCGCGGGGGACAAGAAGAGAGACCCAAGGGCATCGTTACGGTCCTGCAACACGCCGCTTCTCCCGCCTGCCGCCCTGCCCGCCGCGGGTTGAGCGACGGGCCCGGCAGCCGCGTCCCCGCCGGACCCCGAGCAGCGGCTCCCGCTGCCTGCCCCGGCTGCCCGCACCTGCCCGCCGCGGGCTGAGCAGGGCACGCTGCCGGCTTCCCGCCTTTACCTGCCTTGATGCCGGCGGACAGCGGCGGCTCGGGCAGCGCCTCCCGGGCGCAGGGCAGCAAGCCTCGCCCCAGCAGCCCCGCGTAGCGTTCCTCTTGCGCTTCGGCGGGCACCGCCTGCGCGGCCGGGAGGTGCAGGAAGGCGTCCCCCTGCTCGGGTCCCCTGGCCATGCTCCTCAGCGGCGCCGGCTCTGCCCCGGCGCGGCGCGGGCGGCGCCCATGGGCGGCGGGAGGGGACGGGAGCGGGCGGACGGGGCGGGCGCGGCGGCGGCGGCCTGAGGGCGCGGGGGGCGCCGGCCGAGAAGTGGGCCGGGGCTCTGCCACAGCGGCCGGAGATGGTGTCGGCCAAGCGCCGCCGTGAAGGGGAGGAGAGGCGATGCGGGGGCGGCAGCGGGGGACAGGTGTGCCCTACGGCGCCGTCCAGGGCGGCTGCATGGCTCCCCTGCGGGCAGGGCTGTCCCACCCGCCCAGGGGGCTCCGCCTCGCACGGCGGCCCGGAGGCGGCTGTCGGGCGGCGGCGGGGAGGTCTGTCCGTCCGTGCCTGCGCTTCCCCTCCCGCCGCGGTGCTCGGTCAGGCCAGAAGGGGACAGGGCACGGCTGAAGGCTGAGGCGGTTCAGGGGAGCCGGCCAGGAGCGGATCTGCCGGGGATTTAATGATTAACTCCCGCCGGCGGTAGCTCCGGCTGGTGTCAGGGAGCAGCTCCTGGCCCGCCGCGGCCAAGGCAAGGGGCGGCCGCGGGGTCCCCGCGTCCCTTCAGGGCAGAAGGCGGCCGCGGAGGTTCTCCTCGTTCCCCCCTCCGGGACAGGCCGAGGGCTGACTGACGGGCGCTCTGCGCTTCGCAGCTGCCTCCTGACAGCCGCAGACGTGGGACCCTTCTGGGCACTGGCTGTCACTGGCCGTATTCCCTTAATTCCTAGTGTAATTTTGTGGGTGATGGAACAAAACATCTTCATTTTATACATTCATCTGGCGGACGTGTCTTTGCTTTGCTCCTTTTCAGCATGCTAACTGAGAGATGGCAGGAGAGAATCACAGAAGATGGTCCCTGCTTTTTCTAGGGAACAAAATTGTCACTAGGATGGAAATTTAGTCTGATCACTGCAACATCCACTGTTTTAATATATTCTCATTAAAGCAAAATCTTAGGTGTTCTGCTCTTCCAGATAAGGACTGGGAAATTGTAGTATGACTTGTGGTAGCAAGCAGCCCTGAAATGTTATATTCAATTGTGAAGCATTTTTCCAGCCATCAAATAGTGCTGGACTGTCACAAACATAAAGTTTGTGAACAGCTAGCTGTTTTCCTTCTACTCTTCTACTCTCTTCCAGTCTTCTGTTGCAGCTCAAGTCATTGATCCCACCAACACTACAAGGCAGCAGAGTATGACCCCTTCCACTCCTGCACAGATGCATTGTCAGACCAGCTATCATCTATCAAATCCATATTTAACAAAACCCCAGGTGTGCCTATATCTGCCAAAAGGCCCAAAACCTCATCATAAGTATAAATGATGGACTTCAGACATGAGGCAGACAGACCTGTGAGAGGGTCCCAGAATCAAAAATGGCATTTAACCTGAACTTTCTGCTGTTTTGCTTACACCTCTTCCCTGCACTGTGTAAAATATATTTCTTTCCTTACCAGTTACTCCATTCAAACATTTCTTCACTGTTTCCATGTTTCCTTCTTAGTTCATTAAGTGATGCTATGTATGGCTTTGACCTCACATGCCTGTGTCAGTTCTTAGTGAAACTCACTGAGACAGTTCGGCTTCTGGGTCCAATTGGCTTTGTTTTGAAGTTGTGGTAGAATTGCATTTGACCCTCTGACTTTTGGCTGGCCTGAGCACTTCACAAGTTGGTCCACCACGACCAGTATTTCCATGGTATAGTAAAACCACACAGCTGCTAATTGTTGCGTTGAATCTTTTGTGAGCAAAATCCAATGTGACAGTGGACGTGGATCTTTTTATTATTATGGAGCTAAATGTAGCTATTTGTTCTTAAAGGGCAGGCTTCTGGTTTGCTATGATGCCAGAATATCCTCAGTGACACTAATGAATTCTATCCATCATCAACACAGGGATTAATGGAGTAAGGGGTCCAGCCCAGGGACCGGTTAGTTTCCACCCTGGTGCAACAACCATTAGTAATTATGCTGAAGTAAAGGAGAGATGCCAAAAGCTTTGGTAGGTGGACAATCCTTCCCCCCATTTAAGCTCCCGCTTGCTGGAGTCAACAGTCCACCTGAATGTATGATTTCAGTCTTTGGGACACAGAGAGGATGGGGCAGGTATAGAATCGGGCTAGCTGGAACCACAAGTACCATGGACATTACAGCACCTCTAGAGCCTAGAAATTTTTATTATCGTTCTGTGGTGTGTCCATTGAGAATTGTGGTCCTAACCATATTGCTCATTACTGAACAAAATCTAATTATGAAGTAGAACTGTTAAAACATATATCCACATATATTTGGTTTTGTAGAATTTTCCTATTCAAAAATTGTGCACACACAAAGACCTATACATATATATGTACACACACGTAGATAAATGCCAAGATGGGTGTATGCGTTGTCCCTGAAAACATTCAAAGTAAGGCTGGATGGGATGGGGCTCTGAGCAACCTGATGTAGTTGAAGATGTCCCTGCACATTGCAGGAGGATTGAAATACAGGAACTTCAAAGGTCTCTTCCAACCCAAACTTACCTATGGTTCTATAATTTGTACTTGAAGTATGCGACACCTCTTGCCTGGCTTTGTCTCAGAGTTAGTTTTCTTAGTCTAATCTGTTCACCTCAGTCTCCCTTTAGAGTCAGTGGAGAAGAAAAGGTGTCTCCCAGGGGTAATTCATACCAGGCAGATTACCCAGCAAAACAGATCATCTTCTCATAAATATTTCCCTTCCTGATCTGTACTGAGAGCCTAGGAAGCCTTGCTTGGTTTTAGGTGAATTTTGTAATGATGTAATCCCACAAAAACTCAACAGAGGCTGTTATATAGCCTGCAGTAAATGATCACACACATGTGCTCTTGAGGACAACAGAATTATTTGTTTCTATAACTTACATGTGAAATATCTTTTGTATCAGCACTCAGGTATTGCACCATTTCATCTTGGTGCAGCGTTCCTTTTTCTTGTTGCCAACACAGCACATGAAAACAAAATGTTTTTCAACTTTATTCATATCAGTGTGACTTGCTATTAACAACAGTCTACCTGAGTGGTTCTCTGTTTTGAACTGCAAAATGTTTGGAAGATAAATGCCTCAATAGAAATACAATTTGTTATTGATCTGTTCCTGTGTAATCCTGCATGATGTTTACTTAAGCGTTGGAAACTGTTTCACCTCATATCCTCCCCAGACAAATGAACCACACAGAAGCCCTGATAGAATGTTGATGCCAGGACTATTTGGTAGACTCTAACACCTATTTTTTTCCAAATATGCTGATAGTACAATAACCATATGGTATGGTACATACCAGTATTCCAGAAGGATATAATAAAGTTATTTGTCATTACTGTCAGTGTTTGTCATTCTCTCTGCTTTGACATAGCACGAATCTATTTAGCTCTTCCTGAAACTCCATTTCTGTTTTTCTGCAAGACACAGTTCTAACCACCACCAATTCAAACAAGATAGCTTTCCCATTTATTTTGGTCCTTTCCACATCTCGGTGTTTACTTTTTGAGGGTATTTTTGTCTTGAAAATTAAAAAAAAAAATCACTACTCTAATCTAAGACCTCCTGAATTCCTGCATTTGACGCTGTCAGTGGCAACAACTTTTGAAAGCATTTATCAAGGAATAGATTTTTTATCACAAAAATTTCTTTAGATAAGCATCTCTCTATTAATTAAAGAGCCAAAGCATTGAATCATCCTTCAGAATCTTGGCTTTATTGTTTTCAATAATTATTGAATCATTCCTTTTGATGAATTAACTGTAATGATGGCTTGAGGACATCATTCGGAACATCTTAGTTTTATTGTTTCTAATAATTATTGAACCATTCCTTTTGATAAATTAACTGTAATGATGGATTGAGAACATCACTCAGTGATAAGGAAAAATTCTTTGCCCTTGCAGTTTTTTTCTGAGCTCTTCTCAAGGTTCTTATACTTCAGCAATTTTTGCTAACTAATTTCTCTAAAGAATTTGCTTATGTCTGGTGTCTTGAGTCGCCAGTTCTGTGAATGCAACCAAGTGAAACCTTAGAGAAAGCAGAGGGGGAAAAAAGAGTAGGGGCCTCAAATTTTAGTACTTTTCCATTGGATTTCTCTTCTACCACAGAGGAGGATACTTGTATCACCCCCTGCTGCCACTTCATGCTGTGGCTTCTCTAGTGCTTGTAGAAGAAAGAGGTAGAGAAAGAGGTAAAAGTGAAGGGAGGGCACCAGGCAAGGAAAGTGGCATCCTTAAATGTGGGGCTGGGAACTTCTGCTCTCAGTGGGGAAGCTAAGGAGCATCTTTCATTGCCCAGCTAGTCCAGCTTAGCAGCTATAGCAGGGGAGTGCCTGCACTGGTGCCTTTCAACCTCAGCAAGCTCTGTGAAACCCACTGCCAGTCCTGATGCTGTAAAATCACACAAATATGGTTGAACCTTATCTCTGCAGCCAACAGAGTGAAAAGTTAATATTCAAAACTATGGAACTGCAGTCAGCACAAACTACCCAGGAGGACAGCCTTTCAACTGCATGGGGTACACGTGTGTGTATCTACACAAAAATACTACAAGAAAATAAATTGATTACCCAGAGGATGCTATTGCCCCCATGCCTGACTATTCCCACCTTCTTTTTGTAAGTTCTCATTCTGCCTTATTAGCAATATCATAGCTTTTATTATATCACCCTGAACTTTCTGAATTTTCATAATGCTGAAAATCTTTTCCCAACTTGGAATGGAAAAGATCTACAAACCTCACCCTGCCAATAACTTTACAAGCAGCACCAGATCTGTGAAAGCAGTGGCTTGTCTGACAAGTTAATTCAGTGTAGAAGCTTGGTTTCCTTTGTAAGGAACAATTGCTGGCATCCAGTAGATGGTGATGTTTAATAATGTATTTCCTGCTCTGTCTCCAGCTGATAAAGCCAGACCTGTCTGTCTCTTTACATTTGGGCATTTTACTCACTGCTTGATCCTATGATATTTAAATGAAAACCCATTCTGTTTTGTATAGAAGTGGGCCCTTCTCTTTTTCTTCCCAAAGAACAAACTTCAAAATAAATAAACCATATATTACACTAAACCCTTCACAGTTCACATGTCTCTATCCTCTACAAACCCAGGGACACTCTACACTCTGTAGGTAGTCGAGGTAAACTGTATAGTTCTGACCTTATGTAGTACTTACATGTAAGTAAAAAATTTCAGTGCTTACCTCTCTCTTGAGTTGATGTTAAACTGTTATCTCGGGTTACTTATCTTGATTTTGAAATGACATTTTTCAGTATGTATTCTTTTTTCGTGTGCCAAACTGGGAGAAAATGTTTGTATTCATATAAGTACATGTTTCTACAAGCTTACAGACTGAACAGCCACTTCACCCTTCATGTATTTGCACTGTGCTTTGGTGGGCAGCATTCAGGAAAAAAATAGTAAGGAGGCCAGCCAAGTTTTTACACTGGGCAGCTATACAAACATCTTGTGTTCCTCTATGAATGATCCAAGAATAGAGCTGAGCTTAGAGGATATGTTCACCCTTAAAGAAGTGATTTTGAGAGTTTCTGCAGATACTCCAAGCAGCTCTAGCAGCAGCACTTCTTCTTGTATAACTAGCCTATCTGCAAACAACTTCTAAATAGGTGTTAACAGAAGCAAACCACTAAAGTCAAGGGACTATTCTCTCTATGCAAAGCTGAGTCCTGAAGGTTCTACCACCAGCTGGGTACAGCTCACAAAACTGCTGCATTCACAGATTGCTCACCACTACTCAAAACAAGTTTTTTCCCCTTCTGTGTCTCTCTGTCCACCCTATTCCTGGCCACACACTGTCTCTGCTAACATTCAGCACTTGTAGACACTTCTGTGTCAGTTTAATTCACTGAAATAACAGAAAACAAGGCCAAGATAAAACAGTGAAGAGCATTCTGATATTTCAAATAGTTAAATCAGCCCAGAAGTGTGATCAGAGACAGAATGTAGTGGGGATGGTGCCACTGGGACTGAGGGAAAGGGAAAGAGGATAGGCAGGATAGATGAGGGACAGGATATATAAGAATGGAGGGGAGCAAGATTTCCTCACTTTTGCAGTAATGAAATCTGCTGAACTGCCTGTGGAACCACAGACCTATTAATGAGTGATGTGCAAAAGGTGCTTTTTAGATTAATGCATCTACCTTTGAACAAATAATCTCACACAACAATTTTACAATTTTTGTGCAACTTTACAATTCTGTCATGTAGAACAAACCTCTTCCTTTTTCCTTCCTTTTTGCTGATAACAGATTCTGGAATCTTCTCTGGAGGAAAATTAATTCAAATATCTGCATAAGAGCAGTTGCATTGCTTACTGTCAAAGATGCAACTTCAACCACAAAGTGGTCATGCTGTTTTCAGCACTTCTGACCATGAATCTTGGCCAAGGAAAAGATCTTTGGGATAGCTGGGATAGTGGACAGAAACACAGGCATGCCCTGGGGAGGGCACAGTATGAAACCTTGCATGACACAGAGGATCTCAGTTGCTACGGGTTCCTTGGTAAAGAGATACTGGATGTGCTGAGTAACATTCAGGTTCCTGGTGGTCAGGGCACTTCCCAAACCACTGACATTAAAAAAGCCACCTTGCCTATTTCCTGCTCTGTTTAACACACCAAGCCAAAGGAGGCCGAGTATCTCCTCAGCTCCAGCCAGCCTGAGCTAGTCCTTTCCTTCACCCGGAACACCTTCAACGCCACCTGTTCCACCTGCTACATGTTTTGAAAACACCAGAAAGGTCTTTGCTGTGTCTCTTATCAACAGATGGATTCTGTGATTAAGCACACAGAACATTTGTGCAGGATTTAGCAGTACATCCCACTGCAGTCCGAACTAACTCGAGTTAAGGGCATCCTGAAGCGATGCCTGGGTTACTGTGATGGTAGTAAAGGGTGCTCCAAGAGACGGGTTTTATTCCGTGCTTTTAGCATGGTGGATTAGCCCTTCACCAGTTCTGTTGCCCTTGTTTGGACTATTTTCATAGAATTATAGAGTCATTAAAGTTAAAAAAAGACCTCCAAGGTTATCAAGTCCGACCTTTGACTGAATACCACCATAGCCACTAAACTACATTACATTGTGTCAACAGTCAGGGGAATTCCACAGAGAAACTTTGTAGGTGTCATAATACATTCTGTTTTGTGGTGAAGAACAATAACACATGGCAACAAAGACCAGCCCTTGGTCTTTATCTAGCTACATTTTTAATTTTTCATATATTTGCATGCAAGCTTGCAGAAAATATGCATGGATTTATCTGCTCGTTTATCTAAATTCCAATCAAATACTACTGCTACACTTCATTAAAAACAAGGCACTTGGAAATGCACTGTTTACAAATCGGAAATAACATAAATAAACCAGACTGAATAAGGGCTAGACCTTTAGACAAAGAGAAAGCTCTCATGGGAATTAAATTCCTGATGAGAAACTCTGGAGACTATGGGTTTTTTTCAAAGTATTTTTTTGGATCTCTGGGATTAAACTATTCTGACCCTAAAATTCACTTTCCATTTCTTTACTTTCATGTTTACGCTTACATTTATTTTGTAGTAATGCAATGGATATGCTACATTGCCATGTATTAAAACTTCTGTCTTCAAAGACCTTGGTACTTAATAGATCACACTGTGCTTTGAGTTGGAAGGCATATTGGGGCATTTCTAAACATGACAGTCTCACACTTAGTCTGGAGATGTCATGTTTCAATCCTGAGTGGTACAGATGAGTATAGCCTAAACATCTCTGCAGAACTGGGCTGTAAATTACTCTGGTGTAAAGCAGAAAATAATTTAGTTTTCTGTTTCCTAATTTCTCATTAATGAGATAGAACTGGATGTGGCACCTGTGCAGAGACCTTTTTTACTGCCTCACTTCTTGTAATCATGATATTATGAATCACCTTTCATTAACCTACAGATATATTCACAGACTCTAATGGGAACTATGCTATGTACCATCATCATCATCATTATTATTATCATCATCAGGTTTTTATTGTGCCTGGTTGATGATTTGGGAATGCTTTCATGTGGAAATAATGATGTTACCTTTTTTAACAAGGTATTGTCTCAGGAACAATGAGAAAACATTTGCAGTCTTTCAGGACATAAAGGGAGCTTACAAGAAAGATGAAGAAAGACTTTTAAGCAAGTCTTGTAGTGACAGGACAAGAGGCAATGACTTAGAAGTGAGAGAGAGTGGATTTACATTGTATATAAGGAAGACATTTTTTATGTTGAGGGCAGTGAGGTACTGAAACAGGTTGCTCAAAGAAGCTGTGGATGCCCTATCCCTGAAAATGTTCAAGGCCAGGTTGAACAGAGCTTTGAGCAACCTGGTCTAGTGCAAAGTGTCCCTGCCCATGGCAGGAGGTTTGGAACTAGATGATCTTTAATGGTCATTTCAGCTCAAACCATTCTATATGTCTAAGAATCTGCTGCCCTTATTCAACTGCTTAGACAAATGAATGTGAAAGAATTCTGCAGCCAGATAAGTACACTTATTCTACAGATTTAGAAGAAGCAGCATCTGCATTTCAATGTATTAGAGGAAGGATTTTAACAATTTGGATGTTAGATGCCAGGAAAAATATGATTTTTTGTGTCACTAGGAGTGACACTGAAACAGAGCTTTCCCAGTGGGTGAATGAAATTTACATAAAGGAATTGATGTGTGAAAAGAAGGAAACCATTCTAATGTAAAACCAAACCAAACCAACCAAACAAAAAAACCCAAACCAAAGCAACAGACAAAAAAGCACTATATGCATTGGACTCAAACTCCTTAAGTTCTTTTTTCTTGCTGCCCCTCTGGATTACTTATAAATTATATAAAACCTTTTTTTCTGCTGGAAGAAGGGGAATCCTTAGAACAACGTGTAGTACAAGGTTTTATACTTATTCCTTCAGACTTTAGAGTGGCCCCATGTAACAGAAAAGACTGGTACATATCCCTATCTTTTAAACATGGAAATATTTAAGTATACTTCTAGGAAAATACTAACTTTTTTTTCTTTTTTCAGATAAAATTTCCTTGCTTTTCTATGAAATCATTAAATTTCTGTCTGGCAGTGTGGCAATAACCATTTCATCTCTGTAGATCATGATGGAAGTACCAAAAAATTGCAGAAAATTGAATGTCTGAAGATCTACTGGAGAAAATATCTAAAAATCTCTGGCAACAAGTAAAAGAAAGAAGCTGAAAAATTCACCTAGCTAATGTATTTTTTACTCTGTTCTTGGTTGATTCTAGTAAAATTTTGCTGTCTTTTGACTAGCTGCTGACATAACTTGTTTCTTCTTCCAGTTAGTGGAGGTCATGATAGTTGTTCTATCACCCTCAGCTTTAAAGACTGGGTAATTGCAAAGAGATTTAATACCAAACTTAAGATCAGCTGTGGGTTTATGTGCTGGTAGCTGTTTCATATTGTATTTCTAAAAAATGTGTATAAGTGGAATGCTTGTGAGAGTAACTGCAGATTAGTGGGTTTATCCATCCTTGAGGTACGTCTTCAAAGACAGTTTCTTGTCAGGGAACAGAAATTACTTACAGCAAAATTTTCTTTCCTATTTTCTTGTTAGTCAAAGTCAGTAATGCAGTATTTTTATATATGTAAGCTGTCCTTAACCAACAGTGCACAATATTCTGTAGGAAGTGTGTAGACCGTTATGTTACTCTACAAAATTAGAACAGTGAACTTTTCAATAGTAAGAATTCCCAATAGTTTTAATATGTGAAACTTTTTTTTCTTTTTTTTCTTTTTTTCCTCAGTCTTTGAATCTGAAGGTTGAAGTCAGCCTCCAGAGTGACTCGTGGATTTGCTGTTTTGGGTTCTTTTCCTTATCTGAAAGGAATTTTTATGAGTGTCACCTGTTCTGCCTGTACTCTCTTTGCAGGTGTATGTTTACTTTTATAACACAATCAGTTAAATCTTGTAAGGTGAACTGAAATCATTTAAGATCTGAAGAGAAAACCAAAGTAAATTAAAAAGTCCAGAATAAGGGTGACAATGACAACCTTGAATCAATAAGCATCAAACCTGGACTGAGCTAGCTAAGGCATAAAACCTGTTTACCTCCCGGAATCTTGTTCCTGGCCTGCAGAGCTCCTCCTTCCTCCTACAGAGCTGGGTAAGGAGCTCCTGACAGCTTATCTCCTGTACAAACATAAGGAGATTTAGGTTCTCAGAAGCAGAGTTCCCCAAGACCTGCTGTCTGAGCTCAGGACTGCCTACAGTAGTTTGTCCTAAGAGGAGCCTCAAATCCTCCATAGATGCCAAACTTGTGTGTACAGTTTGGCATCTACGGATACCTATACTTCCCAGACACTACTGAGTGCGTCATTATCACAGAACTACGTGATAGATGATGTGGGAAGGGACATCTGGAAATCCTCCAGTCCAATCCCAAAGTAACTTTCTCTGTGTCAGATAACTGAGTATTCAGGGAGAAGCTTTGTACTTGCTCAGATATGTGGTTTCAAGACAGTGACAAGATGAAGATTTATGAAATCGGGGAAGTGAAGACCTGCTCTTTTCCTGGTGTGCCCTTCTAGGTCCTGTCAGCCAGCACATTTGGGAGACATGGACTTGATTTTCTTCTCTATCTGAAGAGTCTTAAATCCATGTTTTCCAAAAGTGTTCTCATTAAAGTATGCTGAGGGAGGAAAGCAAATTATTTCTCTCTTCTTTTTATGCTGATCTTTGCATAGAGTTGAACATTTGGGTGAGTATTTTCATGATACGTTTAATTTCCCTTAATTTTCATTCCATTAAAATTTGGGTCCACCTGACTTTCAGTTCCTGCTTCCAAAACCTATTTTCATTTCTTTTATTCAAATTATTGTTTAATACTACCAGTTCTGTTTTACCTCCAAAATTACTGAAGAGAAATTATTTTTAAGGGAATTTATGTGGGACAAGCAGTGTAAGAGTTAAAAAATCACTAAGTGCTATTTGCAAAAGTGATTTAAGGAGAATAAGCACAGGGTCACCAAGATGGCTATCTCAATTTATGTGGTTATCTGTCCCTTTAACAGCCAACACTCTCAGATCCTCCACAATCAATACCCTTGGAGATGTCTAAAAACTGTAACCACTAACATTTTAAAATTCTTATCAACCTAACTTTATTTTGAACTGTGTTCCTTATTAATAATGCTGAAATGCTTGGCACCAACTTCACACCTGCTTGCCATTGGCATTTTTGTGTGAGATGATCTCCAGCTCGACTTTCTTGCTGATAGGCATTTCCAAAACATGCCAAATATACTAGGCAATACAAGCCCAGGAATTTCTGAATATGCTGAGTCTCTTAGGAGGGTTCTTACTGCTCAGGCAAGAAGGGCTTTCTCAAACAAATTGTCAGTGACATTCCCGTAAGTAGGGAACACTGGGAGAAGAAAGATTTGAGCTCCCTCCTTTATGTAGCAAAGATCTCACTCTAGTGTTGTGAGCAGTCACAGGCAGAAGGACCCCTGGCCTTCAGCCTCTCAGGAGAAAGCCCAAATACCTAAGCTAGAGGTTTTCTTTCCCTCTGGGTGACCCTTTCACTACAAGCTGGGACCAAATATTTGCATTGTCAACAGATGAATGACATTTTTGCTCTCTTGTTTTTCAATTAAGAGAGGAGGAGATGGAACAAAGGAGAGAAATAAAAGCTGGTGAAAAATTCTGAATATGTCATCTCAAAAATAAGCTCATTCCTACCATGTTGGCTTTTATGAAATTGTCCTGCATCCAGCATATGCAGCTGACTGTCTTGGCTGGGTGGGATAAGATCAGCATTGCTTTATTATTAAGAAAACCCTAAACAAACAGGTAATTTACAAGTAAATTCAATTTTGGAATGGCAAAAAACATTTTATGTCTACATCAGAAAATTCAAATCCCCTTGATTTTTCACATCAAAATTGTATTGACTTGAAATTTCATCTAAATATATTCAAATACCAGAGAAAAACTAAGTGAAACAAACATACCTGAAGTAAAAAAAAATATAGGTATTAGTTCAAATGTAGGCCCTTTCACAACTATGTTTTAATTTCTTATATCCTTTTTCTAGGATAAACAGCAGAGGTGCACTGAACTTGCACAACATGGACTATTGACTGAAACCCTTTTCGTAAAACAAATTGCTGTCAGACTGCCCAGGATGTCCTTGACAGTCCAGGGAGGAGGTTGAAGGCACTGCCATGCCCCAGCATCTCAGTTTTCCACCAGAAGTGATCCAACAAGGTTATTTGCATCAGGGGAAATTCAACTTTCAAGGAACATCAGGAGGCACATTACAACATTGTGACCTGATAAAGAAAAACAGGATTTGTCCTTCCCATCCTGCAGCTCAGCTGACATCCTCTAGAGGACAAACCCAATGAACTTGAAAATTGAGTTAGTTTGTTTCTCAGGAATTAATGTGAACTGTTGGCTTCTATCCAAATTCCATTTCACTGTTGATGTATTTTTAATTTTTATCTTTGTTTATTTTTTATAACATACCACGAATCAAACAAATGGATATTTGTCTTCCCATTCTTTAATTTTCATATTTAATATATAGGTCCCAATAAATAGAAGAATTTTTTAAAGGTACTTGAAATTAAGTAATGAAATACCTGCTTCTTTTGGTTCTTTCCCCACTGTTTAAACTTCCTTAAAAGAAATTTAGTAAATCAGAATCACTGGGTTTAACGCTATGGTTCTATTGATCAAGAAAGGTGGCAATCTTAACCAATATTTAATCTTCTTAATGCAAATGATGGGATTTTATTTGAATGTTGCTGACTTCTTCAAAAAGGACAATTTCCATTGTGTCAGGGTAAGTCCTGTCTCAGTGGGGGGGAGTTACCCTACTCCTCTGAATAACGGTGAGAATATCCAAATTATTCCTTTCTTCCCTTAGCTATTGTGCATGCCTGGCAGAGGATTTTGCTATCTGTTCTATGTTGGTTTGGAAACAGCACAATTAACACCAGTTTAAAATAGAAAGTAATGAAAAATGTCTTTCTCCTTTAACAGTATCTGACTGAATGGGCTTCAGAGAAAAGATATTCCTGTTGGAACCTAAGCTATTATCTTCTCCATGAGAAACAACAGCTAGCACAAAGAAGTTCAGCCAAAATGTTGGTCTTTGTTTCATGTACAGTGTAGTCTCTCTTTGCTGGACCAAGCAACTGAGAGCTGCAAAAATTCTTTCTGCACAAAAGCCGTAACCTGTCCAGGTCTAGAGGCTGCAAAGACAGGAGGAGCAGGTGGTCCATTTACAGGTGTCCCCTGCTGTGAGGGTACACTCTGTTGGTCTCATACTGAAGTCCCCCAGCTTCTCTTGTACATTTTGAATTGTGGGTCCTTTCAACACTTTGACAAAAATTTATTAGGCATAAATTTACAGGAAGCCACCTGAAGAATTAGTGCTGAGGTCTTGACAGGGCCATCCTCCAAACCCCACCAATTCTGGTGCTTCTCAAATTCCAAGTGGAAGAAGTAACCATTTTGGCATGGCAACAGGTAACTTTGGGGCTCACAGTGATACTAAGAGGACCTCTTTGTCTCCCACAAGATCCTCCAGAGTCTCTTACTGTTCCCCTGTGGCTCTCACAGTGGCTTTGGGATTGTTAGGTGCTGTTTACTGTCTTTGCACAGTCCACTAGAGGCAGCTTTCAGGAGATGATGGTACTTCAAGAAATTCCCCTGACTCTTATGCTTGAATCTACCTGCCAGGAAATACTCCTATGCTGACAAATGTGAAAGTCTAGCGTTATGTCCATGATATGCCACTAAATTTGAAACAAGGAACACTTTGTACTATACAGTTATTTCTATTGCATTTAAGTGCCAAAGAAAAAGGATATTTGCAAACAGTTGAAGTAAATTCTGTAATACTAGGTTAGGCTGAGGTATCTCAGTAAGACTGCTGTGTACTTCTCATCACTAGTAGTAATTATGAGATATAGGTCTTGAAAACAAACAAAACCAATAAACCCACTTTCTTTTGAAAATACGCTGTGACATAAAATCTGTTTAGTTGACTTGAAAGTACACCTCTTTTTATGGTGTTTTTATAAATAACATGAAATTATGCACCAATTATATGTGATGTTTATTTTGTCAACTTCCACTTTCCGAAATGACCAAGTAAGGATTTTTTATTTGTAGGTAAAATCCTCTTCTATAGAAATCAATAGGTTTTTAAAGACTGGCCAGAGTAAAGTTCCTTTTCTGCTTCTAATCATAAATTGAAGTTTCAAATGATCGGTACTGTATTTCAATTGAGTCCTTATTACAACACTTAGTGTTAAACCCTTAGAAGTTACATTTTATACTAATATTTCTCATGACTTGCTTAAGGAAATGTCTAGCTCCAGTCTTATGCTTTAGTTACATCTAAATATACACAAGTTTTATATACAGAATTACATACAAGGTAAAGGAAACACTAGAGTGTGTGGAACCAGGTTTCAGGGTGCATTGCATGGCTGGCAAGGAATGAGTACATGAATATTTGCAGGCCAGCATCTGACTACAGTTAATGCTGTTATAAGTCAAGAGGAAAACCTTTGGAATAGTTGGAATTTTTGTGAGTCAGTGCAGAAGCTGAATAAACTGGTATCAACATCTGCCCATAAATATATGTGGTCAGATACATTAAAGAAAAGACAGGATGATGTTTACTACTTGCACTGACCCAGCAGTGAGAATGTCACATGGAACGAAAGAAGGCAGATGAAAGAAACACAAGCTGTTATATTATAATAAAGAAGACAAATGTTTACTTAACTAGGGATTAACATTTGCACTTGCAAGTATTTTGTCTGTTGCATTTGCATTTACAAGAAATATCTTGGTTTAAATGGATACTCCTACTACAAAGAGACTATTGAGAAAACAAGCAAAATATAATAATTTGAATAATTCATATGGTATGCATTATGCTTATCAGAAAGAATACATAACAGATATCCCATTTCTTATTTTGTTTGCCAGTAAATAAACTTTGGTTCAAATTTTCTATGTAAAACCTAGATTTTATACAATCACAGACAATAAGTATTATGACTGAACCTGTTCTTTTGGGAGTGTTTTGACATACTGCCAAAAGAAGCAAAATCTGAAAAAGCCATCGTAAGAAAACAGAGAAATAAACCAATGTTGGAAACAGAGCAGGGTTATTGTCAGATCTGTGTCCCTGACATGAATTGGTATTGTTTACTAGTATAAGTTGTGTTTCTGTCCTAAGGATTTGATGTTTAAGGTTCGGGTTTACAAAAGCTGAGAGTCCAGCTTCTGCTTCTCTTTTCCCCCAGTTCCTTTCTGGCACAGTATCTGATTCCTGTGAATCTGATGGGAGCAGTGGCGGTGAGAACAGCCACTTCCCATTCCTCCCACAGCACGGGAGCTGCTGTTTGTGTGCTGGTGTCCTCAGTCAGCAGGGGAAGAAAGCAAAAACTAGGACTAATGTTATTGTTTCCCACTGTTCTGTGTTTATCTCATTAACCAGCAGCAGACTTGGCCTGGTTCATAAATACAGAACCTGATCCAAAGCCCACTGAAGTCCTGAGGACATGTGCCTCAGAACCATGAATATTAACTTATCCAAACAATTTTTATACAAAGATTTTAAAACATATAGAAAAGGGTTGAGAGAAAAGCAGTCTTTTGGTAGTTTGGGGCTGGGATTTTTGAACCAGAGTCTGATATAAAGGACACTGTGACAAGGGGTCTTTTATATTTTAGCATTCTTCAGACCAGACTCTTAAAACATTGTCACAGCAGCATCGCTATTACCATATTACATAATTGCTTCTTTGCACCCTGCACTCAGTTGTAAGGTATTCAAAACAAGCCAAAATTTATACCAAAATATTTGCCACATGTTTCAGATAAGATATCATAAACTTTGAACACAGCATAAGAGATTTAATGTCCAGCATTTCCTTTTAAACTCATTTATGTTTCTCCTTCCCTCTTCACTCTCACACCCCTGCACCCTCACGTTTTATGTGGCAGCACTGCTTTAGTACCTTCAATAAAATAGCCTTGGCCAGTGAGGCAAATACAAGCACCTTAGAGGTGTGACCAACTTTTGAGTGCAGCCTTTGTCCTTCACTGCTCTTTACAGATGACACAGAAGCCCGTGTTGGTGCTGCAGCTTGATTGACTCAAAGCTGGGAGTGAGTGAGGAAAACAGAAACATGGCATTTGTTATCTTT
Source organism: Corvus hawaiiensis (assembly GCF_020740725.1). NCBI lineage: Eukaryota > Metazoa > Chordata > Aves > Passeriformes > Corvidae > Corvus > Corvus hawaiiensis. Next base: position 50,657,446 of record NC_063215.1, on the reverse strand, counting down.
TTGATCCCCTGCTTTGTGATCAGCACCGACATCGCTTTCTCCTGCCAGAATGCTGACGATTTCGTGGGTGCCAGTGCTCCGGGGGACATCATTATTGGAGGTTTGTTTGCAGTTCATAGCGAAATGCTGCATCCAGAAGAAGATCCCATCAAGCCAGTGATTCAGAATTGTGCTGGGTGAGTAATCACACATATGGCAAAGAAGAGAGTGCTGACATTGGGCATGTAGCTCTTCTATTAAGGTCAACAAGTTCTGGTTCTCTTGCTTTGCTTACTCTTAAAAAATTCTTTGGACATCAGATACATTTCATGTAAATTAATACAAAGTATGGCAAAGTTACAATTAAAAATAGTGTGGCTGACTGAGGAAGGGAATGAGCATTTTATCCTATTTCAATCTTCACAGATAATCAAATAGCCTTGGAGGTTTCTGCTATCATCTGATTACCATGGAAATGCTAATTTGCTATAGGTCTGAAGGACTCTGCTGAGCAGCTATTCATTATTTGTTATGAAACTGAACCTACATGATTTGAACACAGGCTAACTATTCCATTTTACCTAAGCCTATTACAGTGCGGATACTGCAACACGTGTATCAGACAAGGAGGCCCGTGGAAAAGAAATATATATGGACTGATTCTTGATAGATGTTTCAGAGAGATGTTTATTTCTCCAGCCACATGGCCGGGATCTGCTGAGGAACTGCCACAATCATGGGACCCGAGGGTCCTTGCCCACACAGGGGAACACAAACCAACCAATGGGGAACGAGGCTGACCAGGGGCTAGGGAAATCCTGTGCCTCCCACCCAGGGCCACTCTCCCAGGACCACATGGTGGGGGGGAAGGGACCCTGACCTTTCACCCGTTTATTTTTAACAAAAAGAGATTTAAAACTTAACATTGAAAACAATTGGATAAACATGAGATAACAAGGAAAGTTTCAAAACAAAACAAGCCACCCTCCTGAGTCTTTAAATGTCCAAACAGATTCTCTGGAACATCTTAAGGCTGACAGAAGGGAGACAGGACTCTCCGGACATGCTTTGTGGGGAAACTGAGGCAGGAGAGGGTTTCTTCCATTTGTATCTGTTGCAACTCTAAACACCAATAGTTAATTTCTTCCCTCCTCCTCTTCATCCCCCACTCAGCATTGGAAAGGGATTTCTGGGGAAACAATTGGCAAAGGCATGGTTTTGTGAGGGAGACCATGGGTGAAAAAACAGATTGGGAATACACTGGGGGTAATAGGATATAGGATAAAAAGGAAAGTGGGATTAGGAAAGGGAGACTGTAGGGGGCTTATAATGGAGATATTGTCTAACATGACTACGATTTTTAGCATATATACTGCCTTTTACAGGAACACCATCAGGCCCAGTGACCTCTGCGATGCTTGTAACCCTTTTCTACCTTGCACAATTTTGAATTCCACCACCTTTCCATCTCCCAAGCTTGGGATGCATTTTTCAGGGTTATTCTTTTTAATTGCAGTTCTATGAACGAATATGTCTTCTTGGTTGTCATATCTTGTTATAAAACCATAAGTTTGTTTAACATTATACCATTTTACTATTCCTAAAACCTTAGCTATGGTGATTTTTTCCTTTTTCCGAGTGGCTGCTGTTTTCTGTCTCGTTGTGTTTTTGCTTTCTCTTTCACTTTCGCTTGCTCCCATGTTGGAGCTGCCAGGGTTGTCAGTGCTGCTGGGGCCGCCGGGGCTGCTCGTGCCTGTGTGCTCTTCCCGGGGTCACATTCGGGGCCATACGGGCTGGGCTGGGCTGTGCCGCACCGCTCAGCTCCCTGAGTGCTGCCGCCTCTGCTCTCAGCTGTGCTGCCGCTGCCTGGCGCTGCACCCACGTCTCAGCCAGACCCCTGAGCAGCGGCCCCCCACGCCCTGCTCCAGCGCGCATTTTGGTTCGGCACGGCTCCGCTCCACTGCCACTGCCGCCACCCGTGCACCGCCCCTCTCGGTCGGGCGTTCACGGGGCTCGCTCCACCACGCGCTGCACAGGGCCGGGCGGGCACCGCTCCCACCGCGCCTCGCTCCGCTGCCAACACTGCAGCTCGCGTCACTCCGCCCGCGCGTGGGAACTGCCTCGCTGCTGCTCACAGAGGGCTCGATGCGTGTGGCCTGGGTCACACAGTCCCTGAAGCAGTTTTAACTTCGCAAGGACACAGCTGACATTGTTCAACAGTCTTGGTAATTAAATAATATTCACAAAAATATTCTTCCATCGGCATATATTTTGACTCAGAAATGAACTGTGTCCAAACGGTCTTCCAAAAGCCGTTGGTAAGAATCAGATCCCAAGAAACGTAGAAAAAGCTCTTAAACAACCATGAAAGGAAATGTTTCAGTTCCTTTTGAGCTTGAATTAAGCTAAAATTTACAAATCGTTGTTCAAGAATCTTTTCAAGTTTAAGATAAATGTCCATATGCAGCTCTGAGAGCCAAGAGTCTTTCCTCGGTTCCTCCATAGTTTAGAGATGGAACAGCAAAACAAAAACAAGAAGAGAAATCCAGAGTTTACTCTCAAATCAGTTGCTGTCTTTAGGGATCAGGGATCGTTCTGCCCACAGTTCTCTACCATTTGTTACAGTGGGGAAACTGCAACTTAAGCCCATACTGAAGTCTGCCTCCCATCTCTCAGGCAGCTCAGCTATAGTCTATGATAGTACCGTGCTAATGACACTGTAGTTCTTTTTCAAATTATTATTACACTTGGAATTATAATTGTGGCTTTATGTTATAGGATAGCCTACATATAAACACCTCATCTTGCATGCATTCTGTGCATCAGAATATTTATTCTGTTGGCTCCAAATCCTACTGTGCTTGAAACATCCATTTTTCTGGAATGCATAAAAAGGAAACCTGGTGAAGAATTTAATTTTGAGCACATAATAAACCTTTCCTAAGACCAGGAATTCCAAACATGCATTTTTAAAAATTGAAATACTTGTCCGAATCCACAAATTTTATTTGAATTTTACAACTTGATCCCACATCTGAATCTAATAATCAGCTAGGCATGCAGGTATCCATCTGGATTTATATCAAAATGTTAATTAAGTTGATAATTTTGTCTATCTCCCATTATTTTTCTATGGAGACATAAATTATCTTAGGTCTATCTGAAATTTAATTTAGTCCACAAGATTTTTAATCTTTAGAGAAGCTTGCCTGAGAGGACAGTTGGTTACATTGCAGACATTTCATGCTAGCACAGTTCTGATTAATCATCTGTTATAACAATCACTGGAGATGAGGGGAAATAGCTGGGCTAACTTTATCAGGTCTGAAGAGTATTTTAGAAACACCAATGCAACCACTGGAGACCTGGATCTCTGAAATATTTTCTTCTATTCTGAAATACTTAGTACTTCCTTTTCTTTGCTTCATGCTTTTAGTGAAAGTAAATACATTTTTTTAAAAGATTTTGCTTCACCCTTGCTTCCAACAAAGTTTTTCTAAAAAATACCGCCTATGTTTCCTGACAGCTTTGAAATTCAAGTTTTTCTTCAGACGCTTGCAATGATACACGCTATTGAAACCATCAACAACTCAACACTGTTATCCGGAGTTACTCTGGGCTATGAAATCTATGACACATGTGCAGAAGTTACAAAGGCCATGGCATCTGCTCTGAGATTTCTGTCTAAATTCAATTCTTCTGAGGATGCTGTGGAGTTCAAGTGTAACTACTCAGACTACATCCCGAGAGTCAAGGCAGTCACTGGAGCCAGCTACTCGGAGGTGTCGATGGCAGTGTCAAGGCTGTTGGCTTTGCAATTAATCCCACAGGTAGGTCTGAGGGAATTATTTTATTTTGGACAGAGGTTCAGATTTACCATGCTTAGAATAAAGGTTCTGATCACAGGAATTGCAAAAGCCACCTATTTACTACGGGCAGGATTTGGTTTAGCCTAAGGACAGCAGGACAGGTGAGCTTCAGCTCCAAGTGGAGGGCTTGATTCACTTGCCCAAACAAAGGCAGTAAGGGATATTTTATATACCTGAGGCACATTTATCCAAGTGCTCTTTCAGAGTGATGCTGGGCTCTTGTCAGCCTGGCAGTGCCTTTTGTCAGTCCTGGTTACTCCAATGTACCTCAGATGACATTCAAGGACTTTATTCAGGCAGCGAAATTACAGCTGCTGTGTCCAGTCTGCCTGGTGGAGAATATGAAAATACTCAAGCTAAAAAAAAAAAAGAGACCAGGTCAGATCTGGCCAGAAATTCAGAAATTCTCTCCTGCCCAAGAGAAATTAAATGTTGGAGTCAGTTAAAACTCTGGAAAGGGAAGTGAGGAAGATTGCTCTAAACCAAAGATTTACTCCTAATAGTCTTCAAACAATTGTAGACGTGAAAGAATACAACAGTTTAGATCCACATTGGTCCTTCCCAAAACATCCTTCTCTATTTCTGACCTCTCTAGGACTAGTACAGTCCCACACTTGTGCTTAGGCCCTTGCTTACGTTCCTACTTTCACCTTTGTAAAAGAGTTGGGGTCAAGGCAAGGACTAACAAGGAACAAGCAGATCCACTTCCACACACCATCTTGTCTTGCACTTTGGTTTTGACAATAGGTATAAATTAACCAAATACATGGAAAAGACATAAAATTTGAACTAAATATAACTGCTAACTGAATCTTCTCCTCTGCAATGGTAGGAAGTAATTCCGACCTCCAACGCCACCCCAGGAGCTGTAGTAAGTATGAAAACTAAAATGCTACACTTGAACATAATCAAAAGGCAAGTGACTAAAAAAATCTGCATTAGGTAATAGATGGAAAATGGGACCCAATAGATTTTTCTTACCAATAGCATCTGCAATGTTCTGACACAGTAAGATTTTGGTATCCTCTCCAGACAGGTGACTCTCATTTCAGAAAACTTAAATTTATTTTTTAAGAAATGTCAACGATATAGGGGAAAAAAGTTCCAAAAAAAAAAAAAAAAAAAAAGGATTAAAACTGGAGAGATTTAAATATCAAAGTTCTACTATTTTTTTTAGCTACATTCACAAGAAAAATATAATAAATCTTTTGTATAAAAGAATTATATCATTCTGTATTATTGTTTACTGTTCGTTTTTCTGTGAGGTTCTCCCAACAGATTTAATGATCCTTTTGAAATATAATAATTAAGTCTTGGAAAGAAAAAAAAAAAAATATATATATATATGGATGAACCATACTAACACACTCAGTGATAGGAAAATAGTGCAAAATGTAAGAGCACTAGCAATTTGAATAGAGACTCAAAAAATAGCCAATGTTTTAAATATTGCTTTGAAAAGCATGCTGATGGTATTTGCACAGACTAAACCAAAATCTTTATACCATCATTACTGTCATATCCATTTTGAAAAGTTTTGTTCTCGACCTTCACTGAATTATGCAGAAGAGAGTGAAAGAAAAGGTGTGACTGGTACTGGGCAAGAGTCTGCATCCCAAGAGCAGGGAGAAAGAACCTGCCCCCTTTGGCTGCAGCTTGTTGATGCTCACTTGCAGGAGGAGGGAGCCCAGGTCAGATGGGAAGAAAGAACAATCATGGCAGTTTTGGATCTCTTGGCATCCTTTGGAGGACACCACATCTGTAACTGAATTGTTCACTCTTCCTAGGTCAGTCCTGCATCATCAGCTGAAATCCTCAGTGACAAAATCAGGTTTCCTTCTTTCTTCAGGACTATCCCTAGTGATTTTCATCAGACAAGAGCAATGACCCGCTTGATCTATGAATCTGGGTGGAACTGGATTGGAGTAATAGCCACTGATGATGACAATGGCCGGTTTGCTCTGGAGAGCTTTGGGGTCCAGGCCATGGCAAACAACGTTTGCATAGCTTTTAAAGAGATGCTGCCAGCCTACCTCTCTGACAGCACCTTTCACACCAAAGTTGATCATGCAATTGAGAAGATTGTCAAGGAAACAAGAGTAAATGTTATTGTTGTCTTTATGAGACAGTTCCATGTGCTTAAACTATTCAAAAAGGCAATTGAGAGGAATGTTAAAAAAGTCTGGATTGCAAGTGATAACTGGTCAGCTGCTTTCAAGATCAGTACTATTCCCAATATCAGACAGCTGGGAACCGTTGTGGGATTTGGATTTAAAAGTGGAGACATCTCCTCATTCCAAGAGTTTCTGAGAAACCTTCATGAAAAGCCCACTGAAAACAACAAGTTTTTACATGAATATATTATGCTTTTGTCAGTTTGTGCATACCTGGAATATCATGATTTTCAAACGTGCATTGCAAACCAGTCCCAGGATGATCTACTGGAAAATGCTGGCAGTAAACCTCAGATCTGGAGAGATGATTTTTTGAATGCTAACATTGAACAGGGATTTATCCATAGTACTATACTTGCAGTATATGCTATAGCCCATGCCATTAAAGGGCGATGCAAAGACAGAGACTGCAAGGATCCCTCTGCCTTCACTCCCTGGGAGGTATGATGCTAATTCCTTCAGGTCTCATTCTCTCTGCCTAACTTTCATCTCATTTTAGCTCCCATATTCCTGGAGATAAAAGCTTGGTCCTTTTAATAAATGACTTTTTACCAGCTATTTGACTACTAGTGGTTGGTCGCATTGCTGTAAACCACTGTGATACACATAATGAGTGCTCTTGAGAGATGGGGATACTGCAGGATAGGAGCATTCATCAAAGTTTCAGTTTTCCTCTCTCTCTTTTTCTGACCATTGTATCTGTTTTGTCTTAATTCAAGTATTTTCCTCTATAATGAGTCTCTACTTGAAAATGAAAATGCAATACATTGTTCCTCTGTGTGATCTTGACTTATATGTAAAGACATAATCTTTAAGATGGGTGAGGTACTCGTTATCACACTCTACTGGGTGGGAAGAGACGACGAAAAATCAGACAAGTAAACCTGACCTGACCTTTTACCCAAGAACCTGCTCAGGACTATTCACTTTTACACACTTTTACTCAGAGGATTAAACAAATGTTCATTTAAAAGTCAAACAACCTCTGAAGCACCCTGATTTGCACTGACCTCTTATCGTAGGTCAGGGCAGGTCAAACCAAGATACAGGATTTGAAAAAAAACCAACCAACCAATAACCCAGTCACAATCAGACTCTTACATGAATTAGTAAACACTAATGGGACAAATTCAGGACTGCTTTATAGGAATGCAGCTTTGTGGAGCTACATTTACATCATTACTGAACTAAATCCCATACAATCCAAATTAAAACTCCTTTTATGTTCTTAAGCACTCATGAAGAGAACTGAAAGAGATAATTAATTTCCCTGTGATGTTTTCATAACATGTTTCTTCTACATGAAAATTCAACCCTCTAGGAAGTGAGATATATATGTACAGAAAAACCTCAAGATCCAAATAATCTGTATCACACATGTCCGTATACAGGGAAACAATAGAATGATTGGTGTTACAGACTTTGCAAAAATAATAAACAGTTACACCAAAATGTTGCTAAATATTGGCCCCTTCTGTCTGAAGCTCAAGATGTATTCAAAAAGCTCTGGTGTTCTCATATTGTTAGAAGAATTGGAAAAGTGGAGAAGAGAAAAATTAAATGAATAGTCTGAGTATATACAATTAAAAAATCCTGTTCAGTTCCACACAACTATGCAGCATCCAAATCAAATTGGTTAGAAACACACTGGTTCTTCATAAGTTATATAAACACTGAAAAAATTACATTATATATGAAAAAATGGCATATTATATATACCAGATGTGTTACATGAATTTGACAAAGCCTATTGAGGTAGTATACCTGTCAGCACATTTGTTAAATGCTGTGAATATCACAAATGGACTCATGTAACAGCATGCTTTTCAAATGCAGTTGAACTCAGCCTTTCACCAAACATCGACTTTTTTTCTTGTCGGTTAACTACTGTTGCTAAAAATCACTAGGCCTACAAAATAATAAAGCTTTTGCTTCAATTAAGAACCATGGTAGTTAATGGGAGTCCTCCTATGATCTCCCCATGAACTGGGAGTGGGTGATATGTGCCTTAACCCATCCTTTTCTAGATTCACACAGATCTTTTTGATCTGTCTGTTTGGAATGAGGGAAGCAGAAATTTTTCCCCTGTTGAACAGAAGGAATTGCAATATGAAGCTGGGCAGTTGCCTTACCAAAGCATCCTTGGTTTGGTATTTCCTGTGACCTGTCGAATACGGCCTTCCTGTTCATTGCCATTGTGCCATTGATCTCCCCATCTGAACAAATTGGCATATGTTGCTCATTGATTATTAAAAGTTCTGAGTCTCACCTTGCCATACACAATTTCAGTCAGAGTCACAGTTGGGAACAGTGCTAGATACTCCCAGATGTGCTGGGGGAATTCACTCTGGAAGCAAATGTTGCCCAGATTGACTCTGCTGACAGTAAAGTAACAACAGGAGCACCACCCAACCCTGTTCTTTACAAGAAGGGGTGTGCCAAAAGACTCTTAGTTTTTGCAAGCAAAAATATTTTCTCTCCAAACATCATACCAAAATTTTCAAGGCTGGAAAAAAATACTATGAATATGATTTTATGAAATTATAATTTTTTTAATAATAGATTTTTAAGGCCAACAGAATTGTCTGTATAATGTAATTCTGTAAACAAAATGAATTTGAATTTTAATATTTCCCTTAGTCCTAAAAGCATTTCTTTTAAATTCGGTATTATCATAAATATGTTAAACTACTCAGTTCGTCACTATGTTATCATTCCTTACGTTTATGTGCAGCTCCTAGAAGAACTTAAAAAAGTTGTAGTCATTGATGATGATAAGGAAGTAAAGTTTGACCCCAATGGAGATATGAGCACCAGTTATGATGTCCTTCTTTGGAAAGAAATTGATGGCCATGTGGAAATCACCACTATGGCAGAATATGATGCAGAGAAAGGTGGCTTTATCTTTGAGGATGAAGAGAAAAAAAAAGATTTTCTGGCTTTAAAGGTAACTTTTAATTTGTTGACATAGCATGTGAAATTCATTCCATATGATTTCTCCTTCCTGCAGGACTTGTGACTGAAGCATGTGTCAGCTAGAAATCTCTTGTGTGGTTTCATGTTCTCCTCTAAGAGCAAAAACTCCTGTCTGAGTTTATTCAACCCCTTTTATGCACCCCAAGATGCATGTTAGCCTGTGAGCAGGCTCAGTGATTTAAAATTTATTTATTTAGCCAGAATGCCCCTAGAAGGTTATGTCTGTCCTAAGGATGCTATTCCAGAATCTTACAAAGGGATTTTAAAATAAAAAATTATATTGTATAAAAAGCCCTCACTTATATACCACCTCCTTTTTTTTTTTTTTACATGAAGATTCATGTGTATTGACTTTATTGTTTGAAAAAAAAAAGAAAGTTTTGTTGTTTATTTGCTCCTGTTAAAGCTGGGGTCAGCAACATGAGTAGATAGTGCGACCTGGAGCCCCAGCACAGGTGTAGACAGGACTAGTGGGTGGCCCTGGCCAGTTCCAGCTGGACAATCTGTCCTCTGTGCATGGGTGAAGGTCTGAGTTCATGGTGCAGCTCTGTGCTGCAAGGCATTCCCCACTCATGGGACAGGGAGAGGCTGCTTACTAGGTGGACGTGAGGTGCACAGAATTCTAGTCTCCCCCTGTGAACTCAACTGAAGACAGAAGGAAATCTCAAACCTTGTCCCTCTATGGCACAAAGAAATGTCTCCACCTCCTTGTTAGCACCATCTTGGAAAAAGAGGAGATTGCAGTGTGCTTCAGGACAGATCGTTTGACAAAAAATTGTCTTTGGAAGGAGGACCTGAGGTGAGACCTCAAGAGAAGGCCCCGATCACACAGACAGGAGTGGAGCTTCATGACTCAGGGATAAGCTGGCAAGGGTCAGGAATGTCAGTGCTGCAGTACAGAGCACCCTCCAAAGTGTCTCCCTCAGGCCAAGGCATCCTTCCTGGGCTCAGAGTGGCTGAGCAGGGTTTCAGGATCTCTTTTGTGAAGCAGTTCTCTCAAATTCCCCATCACATGCTTCTGTGTGTTCTTTGAAAATCGTCCTCTGCAGTCTAAATACAGGTTCAAAGCTGAATGAAAGACTTTGATCTAGATTTTAAAGGCACCTACAAATCCAGTGACTGGCACTCAGGTCCCAAAAATAAAATTATGAGGTAAATAATGCCCCATTCTAATACTCCTTGACTGTGTGGAGGAAATACAAGAAATATGGACCTTAGAATGTCTCTTTTTCAACATCATTTTCAGATTTCCTTAAAATATGTATGATATAAAAAAAAAAATACAAATTGCAAAAATTCTGGAGGTTTATATTAATGTTCCTTTGTAATTAGCTGTGCCTGAGATGATGATCCTTTTTTTTTTTTCTCCCTCTGCACACTGCAGAAGGTTCAGTCAACATGCTCCCAGCACTGCAGGCCAGGCCAGGTGAAAAAGGTTACAGAAAGTCCACACACATGCTGCTATGAGTGTATTTACTGCCCAGAAAACCATTACAGCAACCAAACAGGTAAAGAATTGTGATCCAAATAGAGGTTCATTTATACATCAATGCAATTGTTTTGCTTGGATATAATTTGCCTTGACAACCTTGGGTTAAATTTTGGAATAATTTAAATATTTAAATATGCTCAGTTTCCCATAAAACTTGGTATAAATGCTTCTTAAAAGGCCAAATTTAAAGCAGTTAGATTGTCCAGCCAACCAGCATTACCCTTTGCCAGGATGGAAATTCTGGCTGATTTATCGCTGAGATTGATTCTCATTTAATAGAGCCTTTCCTCCCTGTCTTTCCATAGTATACCCAGTCCAGTAAGGAGCAATTTCTTGACTTTGAGGGTGGTGAGGCACTGGGACAGGTTGCCCAGAGAAGTTGTTGTGGATGCCCTGTTCTTAGAAGTGTTCAAGGCCAGGTTGGATGGAGCTTTGAGCAACCTGGTGTAGAGGAACGTGTCTCTGCCCCTGGCAGGCGAGTTGGAACTAGATGATCTTTGAAAGCCCCTCCCAACCCAAACCATTATACAAGCCTATGAACCTATGAAGTTCAAGGGTTATGTATTTTGCTTAGCAGCACGTTTTGTGTCTTACCACAGAGTACTGTGTATTTTGATATAACTGTACAGTAATATTTTCTAGTATCAAATCTGATGTATACTTTACTGCTGGTTCATTTATATATATTCATATATATATATTCATTCATATATATTCAATATATATTCATTTTATATTTAAGCAAAAATTTTTAAGGGGAAAATTATATATGGAGGAGAGAGATGGAATTGAGAAAATTAAGGTAGCATGTACTTTTAATATCCTAAGAGCAGAAAGAAAGTAAATTTTATCTTCTCAATCAATTAATTGTGATATTTCTCCATATCAGAGGATAAGAATTGCAAAGCAAAAGTACCTTTCAAATCATAATCTAAAGCAATGTCTGTTCTTGCTGTTGTATTTTAAAAGCTATCTGTAAAGAGAATGTTAGGATGTTTTCTTCTTAAAATAGACAAAAGAAAGAAAAGTAGTTCAAATTTTTGAAAGAGAATTGTTTACTCTCGAGTCATTGTGCAGGTTTCAATTAAAGTTTGCCTGTCCAGAGCTCCAGCCAGCTCACCTTTCACTGGTCAATGATGAGCAAGACAGTTTTAGAACCCTGGTCATTTTGCCTCCTTGCCCCTGGCTGCAGGCAAGGCTCGCTCCCAGCTGGCAGGGAGCTCCAGGCACTTGTCCTTTGCTCGTTGTGCCACTGCCACCGCAGCCACCGCAGCCCTGCAGCTCCTCCGCCTGGACAGCGACAGCAGGAGTCAGAAGCAGTCAGACCCATCTTTTCTCTTTAGCATCCCTTCCCACATTGCTCCTGTATCTCAAATCCCTACAATCCACTTTGCAGTTTCTTAACTTTGGGTTTCTAAGATATCTTCCCTTTTTTTTCTGCTTCCAGATATGGATTACTGCTACCGATGTAACAACAAAACCTACTGGGCTCCCGTCAACAGCACCACATGCTACAGAAAGACAATCTATTTCCTTGCCTGGACTGATTGGTTTGCCATCTTCCTCCTCCTCCTCTCTGCTTTCGGGGTTGTGGTGGTTTTGTCAATTTGTATAATATTTACCAAAAACTTAGACACACCAGTTGTAAAGGCATCTGGTGGTCTGATTGTCTGCTATATTATTCTCTTCAGCCACTTCTTAATTTTTTTAAGCACTGTCTTCTTCATAGATGTACCTACAGATTTCAAATGTAAAACTAGGCAAGCACTCTTTGGCATAAGTTTTACGCTCTGCATTTCATGTATTTTAATAAAGTCACTAAAAATTTTACTAGCTTTCAGCTTTGATCCCAAGCTTCAAAATTTCCTGAAATGCATGTATAAACCTATTCCCGCTGTGGTCACCTGCACTGGAATTCAAGTTATCATTTGCACCTTCTGGCTAATATTTAGGACACCCTTTGTAAATCAAAATTTCTCAATCCCAAAAGCAATAATTCTGGAATGCAATGAAGGGTCTATTGTAGCTTTTGGGATTATGTTGGGCTACATTGCTGCCTTAGCCTTTATATGCTTCATATTTGCTTTTAAAGGTAGGAAGTTGCCAGAGAATTACAATGAAGCTAAATTCATCACTTTTGGCATGCTAATTTACTTTATAGCATGGATTGTATTTATCCCTGTCTATGCAACTACATTTGGCAAATACTTGCCAGCAGTGGAAATCATTGTTGTTTTAATATCTAATTATGGAATCCTCTGCTGCACTTTTCTTCCAAAATGCTATATCATCATTTACAAGCAAGAAACAAACACAAAATCTGCATTTCTCAAAATGGTTTACACTTACTCTTCTAAGAGTGCAGGCAGTGTTGCTGTTAGTCAGGCTTCTTTAGATTCAAAATCATCCAGCCTCCGAGCTACTGTCACAGACTCATGTAAAACTGAGAATGACTCTGTGAATGGAAACTGCCATTTCCAAGTGCCTGGGCAGCCACTAATAAAAGGCAAAGTTCTTCCTAAAAATGCTGCAAGGACTATGATCAGGAAAAGAGTCTCCAGTATATGACTGGCCAGTGTTAAAGTACTGGAAGTTAAAAAGCCATTTTAGGGAGCCATTTCTCTTTCAGATCTCTTTCCTTCTGGTATCCTCAAGGAGGGCAGGCCATGTGAAACACCTTTTCCTGTACTTAGACAGTTATCCATTACCAGATCTGAAAGGCTTTCCTGAGTCAGAGAGTCCATCCCTTGCTCCTGCAAGCTCCCTAATGTGCAGTCCCTTTCAACAGCTCCCTTCCTTCCCCATCCGGCCCACACAGGCTTGTGGGAACCTATTCTGCAACCTCCCTTCCTCAAGTGAGGCAGAAGCAACACAAAATTATTTCTCACAGTCATGTAAGTGGGACCACATGAGTTTACCCACTTCTTTTGCCTCTTTGATGCCCAGTTATTTACGGAGCTCTTCTTCTCATCTGGCCTCATTTTATGGATCAAAGAGAACCTTGTCCCAGCCTTTGTTTGCTAAGATAAACAAGTCCAGTCCTTTAGTCTCCACTTTTAAGATAGGCTTTCCATTTTCCTGAACTTCCAAAAGTAACTCTTTTCATTTGGTATCAGCGAGTCTCTTTTTTTCCTCCCCCAAATTGCACACCTTATTCCAGATGAGTGCTGTAGTAACATTTAAGGTTCCTTGTGTTTATCAGCATGGTAATGAACTAGAGACAGATCTATAAAAAACTTAGAGAATTATTCTGGAGCTCTGTAGCTATACATATGTTCATCTGCCTCTTTTCCCCATACTCAGAAGAAACACACTGATTCCACTCATGCACCTTTTCTGATGCAAGAGGAAAGTGAGCCCCAGGTGTCCTCTTATTTGAGAGTGTAAAGTCAATGTGTAATGTCAAAACTTAGAATCACTAACTGATTCCTCTCATTAGCATAAATGATGTAATGACCAGTATCAGCACGACTGCATCCTAGAAAATTCAAGGGGTTTGATACATGCTTAAAAATTCTGTTTTTCAATAAGAATATGACAATGCATCATTACAGTATACAGAAATAGCACAAGGATGACCTGGCATGATCTGCACTGAATGACTCTGCTCTGTAGAGAGTGTGTGCTCCATGAGCACAGTTGCGCTGTGCCTTCTGTATGAGAGGCAAAGGGCACATTCAGAGAAGGAGGAATGGTAGTGGTACTACGGAGCTTTCTCAGACAGACCTCAGGCAGCAGAGCTACATTGTCAATACAGGAACAGGAAAATACTTTTCCATATTCCTAAAGCCCAGAACATAGAAACTTTGCTATTTTAAGTTCTGCGCCATATTACTGTAAAATAATACTAAAATCCTGGATATTGTGTATCTATGAAGATATTTTAAAGTCATTTGGAAGGCAAGAGTGCAATTCACATACAGATTTGTGTAATTACATATATTCTGATGCTAATTGGAGGAATGAAGGGTTATGTGTATATGTTTATATGTTGAATGCTGTTTATATGTTGAATGGTGTTTATACGTCCATTGTTGCAAATACTTTTTTGCATATGAGGTTATGTATTATAAGGGTAAAATGCCTGCAATTTGACTGCCAGTGCAGCAAGAAGTCTTCCCCTAAAAGAGAGAAGCAAAACTTACATTGCATGACTGTCAGCAATCAGCTAGTTAGAAAAGTTAATTTGACTGGAATGTTGTACCTGTATTTGTTGTTTTCAAAAGTGTTGAGTGTAGCACACCTTGAAGCTACACAGAAGGGAATGATTAAAGCCATATTGTTATTTAAAATTGAGTTTGCTTACTTAATTTCCTTACCTCTCCCCATGAGCTTCTGTTAGACCTTGAACAACAGCGATACATGCACCTGTAAAGTGTTTCTACTGTAGAGCTCAGCCTGCTTCTTAGAAACATCCTTTAGATTGAAAGCTGTGTGTGCTGGGGGATTTATCCTGCAGGACACTGAGGAGAGTGTCTTGATGAACAGGGCCTGGTGACAGCAGTGAAGGTCTCTACCGAGGTATCTCTGAGGAAAGACATCACATATGGCAGAATTTCAAAGGAGTCCTACATGCTACATCTAATTCTCCAGCTACTCAGGTCTTCTGTGCAAAGCACAGTCAACAGTGGCGCAGAGAGGATGTAACAGGTTTGTGAGCCTGACTTGGCAGCAAAAAAGAGACATTATACCAAGATGCATTACATGTTTTTCAATGCCTTGTCTGCAAGAAGCAAGTGATCATATGTGAGTAGAACACAAAGGGATTGTGCTACCCTATACAAAGGATATGAAAAACCTTAAAATAGGAGTTCATTATGCTAAAGGAGTATTTGTGCACATTCCCCTGCCCAGTGCAGTAAGTATTCCAGCAATGTAACTACTCCTCTTACTAGACACGAGGACATTAAATGAGCCTGAAACAGATTTTCATCCCCAGAGCACAGAAAAGGAATCACCTTCCAGAGCCATTGCAAAGTCTTTTCCTGGTTCTCCTAGAGCCATGGCCCATAGGTCAGGCTATGTGAGGCCAAAGGGACCAGCTCTTTTTTTCTGGCTCAGAGCACACTCTGCTTGCTTACTTTGGAAAGATCCTGAAACCACTTCCCAAAACACTAACATCCCACAGGCATGTTTTCCATCTCTGAGAGCAGTAGAGAGAACAAATGTCTCAAAATACAGCGCTGTTCACAGAGAAATCAAATGTGAAAATGCTGTTTGTTGAGGTCAGCAGGAGGCTGCTCTGGATGTAAACATTATTATCCTTGTCAGGGCTTATGTCATTCATTACTATTAATGCTAAATGATGCATTCTGAAGATACTATCCTACAATGTACAGTATCTTCAGAGACAATGAAGACTATGAAGGCCACCAAGTGTTTGAAGTCCTCCAGGGCATAATTCCCTCAAGATTTCAGTAGCTCTGGCTGTGTAGATGCCTTCCAGCTGCCCACAATCTTTAGAGCAGTTCTTTGGCAAGTGCTGGAAACTACGTGAGCTCCAAGCTACCTCCCAGCAGCTCTGCTGATGACCATTGGAACTACAGCGACTCTGAATGTGTGGGTGACCATCATGAGTGGCAACTAACAGCAGTGTCTGGGATGCTGCTCATAATGTATGACGTTGAGCCCAGCCCAGATGTGCTGACTCTGTTTTCAGGGACAAGGAGCCCTGCTTGACATGATGCCACTGTCTTGGAGCAAAGGGAAAGTATCATCCCCTAGGTCATTTCTGTTGATATGTCTTCATCTCCTTGACAACATTCTGAAAGAGGGCACAGGTGCTTAAGGAGAGTGTGTGTGTGTGTGTGTGTGTGTGTGTGTGTGTGTGTGTGTGCAAAGAGATGCATCTCTTCCCTTTTGTTATATGCTCTGCTCCTGAAAAAGATAGCCAGTGGTTTTGGCTACAAACAATTCCAAACCCCTCTTTAGTGCTGTCACACTGAGCACAGGACTTAAGCTGTTGCCAGACAGCAGACAGTGATCCATCCCTGGGGAGCAGGACTTCCTCTGTTCATCTGCAGCCATTCTGGCTTTGGCTGATGCATGTAAAATCTTCCACTACTTGGTGCATCAGACACAGTTCTGTTGAGACAGTCTTACAATGTCACGAACATCATGCTGACACAGGCTGTTACTTAGTAAATGTCTACTCTGTGCAGACTTCTCTGAATATTTTTTTAGGGGATTTTTTTGTTTAGTTTTGTTTTTTAAATAAAGTCTTACTCTATGCAGGATTTGAAAGGGAAAAAAAAAGTTGTTCAGTTGAAGTAGATAGTGTACCATGAGAATCAATATGTTTGAGCCTTCTGAAAGCAGTAAAATGATAGAAACACAAATGTGGGCAGGTCTGTGTCACAGAACTTATACTCTACATAGATCCATAGAATGGTTTGGGTTGGAAGGGACCTTAAAGATCACCTAATTGCCATGGGCAGAAACACCTTCCACTAGACCAGGTTGCTCAAAGCCCCATTCAGCCTTCCAGGGATCAGCCATCCACAGCTTCTCTGAGCAATCTGTGCCAGTGTCTCACCAACCTCACAGGAAAGAATTTCTTCCTAATCTAAACCCACCCTGATTCAGTTAAAAGCCATTACTCCTTGTAATAGGGGTATAGGAATCACTACATGCCCTTGTAAAAAGCCCTTCTCCATCTTTCTTGTGGGCCCGCTTTAGGCACTGGAAGGTGCTGTAAGGTCTCCCTGGAACCTTCTCTCCTTCAGGCTGAACAACCCCAGCTCTCTGTTCGTCTTCACGGAAGAGGTGCTCCTGGCCTCTGGTCGTTTTTGTGGCCCTCCTCAGGACTCACTTCAGCAGCTGCACGTCCTAACATGAAGCTGAACTACCGCGTCTGTTTCTTTAACCGAGTTTTGTCTTGGACGCTGACCTTTCCACACTAGAGTTGCAATCCGTGACCGCGGTAGGTGAGCAGGATGCCTCCTCCGGAGGACCGATCCCCGCCGGGTGTCGGCAGCCGTCCCGCCTCGTCTCGCCTCTCCTCCGGGCGCGGCTGGAAGGGTTCGCGGGCGGGATGGGATGGGGTGGGGTGGGGTGGGGCGGGGCGGGGCCGGGCCCGGGCCGGGGCCGGGGCCGGGGCCGCTCCCGCTGCGGCAGAGGGTCCGGCCGAGGCAGAGAGGCCGGCCGGAGCAGACGGTCCTGCCGCTCCTCGCCATCCTCGCCATGCTGTCGACGCGCCTCCGCCCGGGGCGGCTGCTGTCCGCCACGCCGCTCCGCCCGCCCGCACCGCGGGGAGCCGCGGCCGGCGGGGATCCCGCCCGGAGCCCGGGCACCACCCGCGGTAAGGGGCTGCCCGCCGCGGCGGGGGGAAGCGGAGCGGCCGGGACCGGCCCCGCGGCAGCGTCCCGGGGCTGACGGGGAGATGCGCGAGCGGGCGGCTCGGGACCGGGCGGAACCGGGCTGGGCTGCCCGGTGGGGAGGCCCGCCGGTGGCACCGCAGCTCGGGTGGTCCCGAGCTTCTCCTGCTGGCTTGGGTACCCACACCCGCGGGCGGCGGGGAGGTCGAACCAGACCCGCAGGAACACTCGCTGCATGCGGGGATGTTCCAGAGATTGCGCGGAGGTGACTGCGTAGCCGAGACCTGAAGGTCTGATCCCTAAATTACTCTTCCAAATACCTGGATGGGCAGGGTTTTTCCCTTCCACCCGTTACTACCAGTTGTAGTTCTCTCGTAGGGCACGGTTTACAAAGTGGGTTTTTTTCCTACTCTTTAAGCTGAGCAGGCTCACAAGGTGGTTGCAAGTTACAAACCTTCGAAGTTTGACAAAAAAATCCTCCTCTGGACTGGACGTTTCAAGACAGAAGAA
Organism: Corvus hawaiiensis; assembly: GCF_020740725.1. Taxonomy (NCBI): domain Eukaryota; kingdom Metazoa; phylum Chordata; class Aves; order Passeriformes; family Corvidae; genus Corvus; species Corvus hawaiiensis. The sequence goes on along the minus strand of NC_063215.1, from coordinate 50,639,130 downwards.
GAGATTCCTCTGAGGATCCCGTAAGTGCGCTGGCCTTGTCCAAGGGTAACATGGAGCTGAAGGGAAAGCAGTGGTGTGATCCCGATCCTGTGGAAAAATTAAAGCTTTTCCACAGAGTTTAAAACAGTCAGTTTTACAACACTGAGACTTGGAAAAAAATTGGAGGGCAAGAGAATTTCCTGTCCTGGTTAGAGGTTAAGATGAGAAAATGTTCCTTGCTGGAGTCCCTAGAGCCTGGGATTAAGAACTGGCTCCATTTGAATAGACAGCCTTGGTTACATTTATGTACTGGCTTGTTTGTTTTGCTTATTCCTAACGTGCAATCAGAGAAGGATGCTATTGGTAAACAATATTTTCTGTTTATAGCTTGCATAAACTATTCTAAGGGAGCTGTCACTGAATGATTACATACAAAAAATTATTTTTTATTATAGAATTTGAGGAAAAATAGGGAAGGAGGTAATGACAGGAGCATCCCTCATCAAGGAAAACTGAGTACTTGACATAGCCTCAGTCTCCCATTCTTGCTGATGCACTGGTCTAGATGATCTTTGAAGGTCCATTCCCTCCAAAACCACATGGATTTTACAGTTCTCTGACTTGCTGAAAATTAGCAACCCCTAAGGGAGTCAGTCACTAAATACCTGAAACCCCTCTAATGCTTAAGGCTCCCTTTTCTTACGATGTTAGATAGCATGTTAGACATCTCTCCAGGACACTACTTTTTATCATAACAGTATGTCCCTGCCTTGGGTGACACGTTGAGAATAAGCAGTGTGCAGAGCTGTGTAAAGCAACAGGTACATCCTCTGCCTGTTTTTGTTGGTTCCTGACAGTTTCACTGGAGTTTGCTGAGCTGGACAGTGGCTTTCTGGACAGTCTAACCTCTCTTGCGCTTAGTTTCACCATCTTCCTCTAGATGAAGGTTCAGATGTCTCAGAAGCTGTAAACGCTATTCAAGTCGTTGGGAGTTGTTTATAAAGACACATTGCATTTGCCAGTCATACACATGCACAAAAATCACTCCTTTCTGGCCTGGCAAGTGCGTGTCACCACTTCGTGCTTTCTGGATGAGCAAAGTATTTTTAGAACTCTAAGACCATAAATAGTAATATACTAGAAGTAGTTAATTGTGAGATATTGAAGCTGAACTGTGGCACTGTTTTAATTCATGTTAAAAAAAGAATTGCAAGGTGGTGTTACCTGTGAACACAATCTAACCACTGAAGATTGTACTATGAAACAAATCTACAGTCTTTATTCAAGGTTGTTGTGGTTTGTTTTTTAAAAAAACCTCAGCTGTTGCTGACTTCAGCAGAGGTTTACCTGGAGTCTTGATTAAGGATTGAATAGCAAAGCCCCTAATATGCAATTAGAGAAGAACGCTGTGAGGTCTGTTTTCCTTAAAGCAGATGCAGAAAGCAGGGAGAAAGTGAAAATCTGCCTCAGAGGAGTTTCAATTAGTGTGCTGTGAAATATAATTAGGCTAATACATCAGACTAATAACATTTATGGTTTTGCTTTTGTTGCCACAAATGGATTATTGGATTAATGATCCTACGTGCCAGTCTGATGTACAGTTTGTTTTGAAGATGATTTTTATCACTGTACAAACCAGAAACAGGTCCTTAGAACTGCAGGCATTGTTAGTCAGCTCAAGAAACACAGCGTGCACAACGTGCTCCAGTGTGTGCTGGCAAGGAAGGGATGGCACAGCACTGCCACTCATGGGACCTGTCCTCTTCCACCACACTGAACCTTACAGAGAAGCACTGCAGCCCTCAGCCTTGGTGCAGGCTTTCACGGGCACCGTAAAATCCCCAGCTCTGCCCCATCCCACCACGCTACTCTAAAGTAAAGCTAAAGGTGCTTTGGAGGAAAGAGAGCATTACACCATCTTTACTTAGAACACAACATCAATTCCTTATGCAACTATTCTTTTTACACGTATAGTTGTGGGTTTATACATACGTATAAAACAGGTACTTATATCTCACAAATATATATTTATCTATATATATATATAAAGCATTCCCATGATGAATTATGAAAGGAAAATGGTGCACAGCCAATACTATTATGAACATCTTAAAAACTGTACTCCCAAGTATAATGTCTGACTTGGAAAAAGACTTAGCTGAACGTTTTGGGACAATTTGCACGATTTCCTGTACTGCTGGTTCTCAGGGCCACGCCGCCAGCTCGGAAGAGAGGAGGGTGGAAATGGGAGCTGTACCAAGGCAGATTGCCGGGCTGTAAAACGCCTCCTCTGCACCAACTACTGCCAAACAGAGGGCAGTTTGCACTACTTTCGCCTTTGATGACCAGCAAAAATAATCCTGTAGATTGTTCTTGTTTATTTGTGCGTTCCTGAAATAGTGAGGTGGCTGATATCAGCTGCCCACTTTCTGTCGGGCTGCTGCTTTAATAAAGAACTAAAACCTCTAACTCATAGCAGTACAAACTCTGCTTTAATCAAGAATCCAAGGATGTAAAGACCTTAGCCTACAGAACACCACCTGAACAGGTTAGATATAGCAGTAACTGATTTCTAAAGTTAACTTTGAATAAAGGGAACTTGCTTTTACTTCATCCATCTGACACCACGTATACATCTCCATCTGTTTTAAATAGATAACCCCCCTTAATTTTCACTACATTTAAAGTATGATTTCTGGTCTATTTACCCCAAGCACTGAAATGCAAACATTTATTGCCTGAACAATTTTTCTTTTTCCAGCTTAAAAAAAACCCCAAACAGTCTAAATCCATTAAATGTTGCTTTTCCAAGAGAAATGGATTAGCATCAGAAAATGGCTGATACATAACGAACCACAGCAAGCTGAAGATGCTTGTTTCAGAAGCTAATTCTATATTTATTTTTAAACTGTGATGTTATGTCTGCAGTGCTTTGAAGAGATACTTTGCCGTTTTGTAGTGACTCAATTCAACCACTTTAATTGCAGGCCAGAGATGCTAGACAAGGCAAGAAACAAAGCTCGAGTGAAAGCCTGTTACATCATGATTGGTCTCTCAATTGTTGCCTGTTTTGCGGTGATTGCTTCAGCTAAGAAGGTGAGTACGACCTTTTTAAAGTAGCACACTTTAAAATGATGGGCTTCTGTGAAAAGCACACAAACCTAAACCAAGAGCAGGAGCTTACAACTGCTTGAGTTTTAGCTAACCTAGTCTCTGCCACCCCCCCAGCAGATAAGTGGTTGTTGCCCATTCCCAAGGTTGGGTAGCTTTCCCCAGGCGCATCCTTACTCCTATGCTGTTACTTCCTCAGGCTGCTGCACGTCACGAGTCCTTAACAAGCCTGAACTTGGCAAAGAAGGCCAAGTGGCGGAAGGAGGCTGCACTGGCTGCGGAGGCTGCGCTGGCCGCGGAGACGAAGACAAAGTAACTTCCTCTGAAATGCTGAATGTCCTCGGAAGAGCAAAATGAACAGCTGCTGAGAGCAATTAGTGAGTTTCACCCCTAAATGGACAACTGAAGTATGCACACTCTGGAGCCAATATGGGCAGCTACAGCAACACAAAAAAAAAGGGAGGGTCTCTTTCATTAGGGAGATATTTAGGGTACTTGTTGCATGTAATTAAAATTACTTAGAATGTTTTGCATATGATTAAAAGCATTTAGTTTTAAAGGAGATGAGGTAGTTTCCTAAGAATATCAGGTATCAGATAACCACAAAACATTTAAACCCAAGAAATTTTCTGTCTGGTGACAGTGCAGTTTTTCAGTGCACAAATCTGCCAGTTTGAATCCATTAGCATCAATGCTGTATTCAAAATGGCACTTGCATTTTTTAGTTTTAAGAAGCAACACTTATTGAATCACTACATAAATACAATAAACATCTGTAAAATAGGTTTTATTGGTTTCTGTATGGTATTTGGAGATTTAACATTCCATAATATTGCATACTACTTATATGTGTTCTGTTACAGTAAAGGGCCTTTGGCCTGGATTTAAAGGTGCACTATTACTGTCTGAAGTTAATACAGGTAATTTAGCTTCCACACATTATATGAAGACATTGCGCCAGAAGTAACTGAAATTTCTCATTCCAGATTTCAGTGAAATCTTGAGGTCACAATTAAGTCCACATATCAATTTGCAGACCTATTACAAAAATTCTCAGTTGTACAATTTAATAAATTTAAACCAACTGAGAATTAACCACGGAAGAAAGACAATAGTGCATCTTTACTATTTTTTTAAAGACAGGCCCAACAATAAATAGTTTCCAGTTGCAAACTTGTTCTACAGCTAACATTTCTGTGCCAACATTATTACTATATTCTGATTGCTGCTAGCAACAGTGTATAAAGCAAATACTAGAAAATTAAAAAGCTGTATTGAACCAGTCCTCAGACAAAAGTGCAATGACAAAAGAATTAGATATGATTCAGTGTAACAAGAGTAGGGAACTAATAAAAAAAATTTTATGCTCTGCATAGTTGCATAGATTAGCTAGTTAGTATTCACATTTAAGCAGAACAAATGGTACCCTTTTAATTAAACCCAAACTCCTGTATTTTTAAACAGACTTTGTAACTGATGGGACATTTCAGATTGCATATAAAATGCCAAACTCAAAAGAGAAATTAGTATCACAGTTTTATTTTGTTTTTCTCTCCATACTGGTTTCATCTGTTTAGGTAACATCATCATAATCATGCCCCTACTTGCAAATGAGTACACCAGAGCTGACCTTATGTCATAATCTCTTGTTTTATTTTGTTAATTAATGTGCTTTTAACAAAGTATGATATAAACCCAGTGATAAAATAGGAGAGGCCATCCTGTATGTATATCCTTTAAAGAATCTTCAATTTTTAACAACTTAAGGGTAAACCAAATGTTGAGTTTAAATAAGGATTTTCATTATCCCAAGTCCATCAATTTTAGTTCCCTTTCAAACTGTTCCATTCAAACGTATCAGAGGCATGAAACAGTTTGTCTAAATGCGTAAAGTGCAGTCACTAACCGTCCACACAGATAGAATAATATATCCACACAACTGAAGACATTCTTTCAAAACAAATGTAATACTTTAATGTCCCCTCTTTTCTTCATTTTCAAGTCTTTCAATTAAGATTTTCATAGTTCAGATTTGGTTTAAATAAGAGAGGCTTATAAACGTAGTTTTACAGGGTTCTCCAAATAAAAAGCAGGCACAGCTGGTTGTTATCAAAACAAGGTTGTTAGAAACAAAGGAATACCCTGTTACCTGAATAATTTTCTTACACTAGAACACTGAAATTCAGCATTTGCTAGTAATCTTGGTAGATTTCCATGATTGTTACCCTGTTCTTTGATAGATGGGGAGTGGGGGGACCATGGGAAAGAATGAAGGTTGGTGTATGAAAACCTAAAACTATGAGAGTAAAAAGGGCATAAGTACAATCACCTAACATTATATGAAAATTTGGCAGCTGTACTCAATATTATCACACTATTCAAAACTGTTGTATGCTGTACAAATCTAGGTTTAAAGTGTCATTTGCTAAAATATCTCATTGTTCAGAGTTCATAAAGTAACAGCACTCCTATATACACTTCTTACACTTCTATCTTCCACTAAAAAGACTTCAAAGGGAGGTTGCTTCCCTCCCAGTTACATCTTAGTCAAAACTGACCATTAATTTTAGAAAATCCACTTCAAGTCCCACATTCAATTACAATATAGAATATATTGCTGTAACATCAAAGTGAAACATCTTAGAATCTTAACTTGCATGTAAAAAAAATTCTAAATATAAAATGGTACTGTAAATGATACCACCTTTAACCTGTATTTTTCAGTGCATTAAAATATTTTTTAGTGACAAGCACAGTGCCGTGGGTAAGTGATTTGAAGTTTAAATTGCAGCTTTTTATGAAGCATGAAATGCTCTCATATGTCACAGATTTCACTTAACCCAGGAGTTTGATGTTAATACATTAATTACAGGTAATAAAAAATAGCAATACTTCAGAGTTAACCCAAAGTATTAATTTCTCCAAATGAGATATACTACTAATACACCAGAAACACTACTTATATGCAAGTCAAAGCAGAGCATACATTTTTCCATACTCAAAATTGTTAACGTAAATATTAGAATTCTATTTCTTTTAGTGTTTAACAGCAAACACTGTATATTGTAGAGCCTAAATATTTAGATGACAATAACTTCTAGTTAGTTTTGGTGTCCACATACTTAATGCTATTTACAGTACAACAACCTTTTCCTTCAACTGGAGTGATTCACTATTCATTCTTCACTGCAGTATTTCTATTGTCTTACCAAAAGCAAACCGAATTCATTAACCTAAGGAACAATTCAAGTGGCAGTAGCATACTTGATCAAAAATACCTACTGTCTAAACTTTTAAGAAGCTATTGTACTAAAAGGCAAACATTGCAACGTTTCTCAAACTAAAGTGGTGTTACCACATCGTGACAGAAGACAGCTGTAAAACATCAGCTTGGTGATTTGTGTGCGTCACCCTTCTGTCATTCCTAATTGCAGCCTTCTTGTGGTAACTGCAGTGGCTGCTTCCGCTGCAAAGTACTGCAGTTGTGGCTGACTTGTAATGCCATTTAGCAGCTTTCATTACAGAGCCAACATCAAATGACCAGCAAGGTCTCTGCTGATTCCAATTTGAAAACCTCTGAAATAGTCATCTTCCCACATAATTAAGAAAGAACTTTTTCATATATTCAATATCATATTAGGTAATTAGCATTATATATGTATATCTATTATGTCTTTAAATACATTTTATAAATAAATTCCAACAGTGTGTTGTAAAGTAAGTAATGCATAAAAGTTTCACAATTTAAATAAATATTTTTCACATTCCAATTCAGCTTCTTACAAGCTCATCTTTATTTCATGCCTTAGTTCTGAAGCAATGTTTCTGCTTCAATACAAGAGGTAGATTTGATAGAGACTGGGCAAGTCAAGCCTACTGCCAAAAATTCAACTGTCAGTAACTGTATTGCTGATATGAAGTTTGAGACTACATGAAAAATTCAGAACTACTACCTAAAATCCTACCAAGTCTTACCTAAACTCTTGTTAAATCACATTTAATGCTTTTAGACATGATTACTCACAGCTGTTTTCTGTACATAAGAGATAATGAAGAACACAAATACAAAACAGAGAACAGTTGTCTCTAACACAATATATAAAAGTGCATGAGCTGCTTCTTCATCTATTTCTGCAAAACATATTCAGCTTTTCCTCTAACTTTGGCCACAAAGAAAAGACCTCTGAGAAAAAAAAACCCCAAACCGTGTAAGTGTTTAAATTTTACGCTTATATTCACTTCAGTAGTTTAGAGCTGGAACCCCTCCATTGGAGCCTCCTGCTGTTGAAACACAAACTGCTGCTGACTTTCATCCACCTGAGGTGCAATACTAGAGTCCTCTTCTTCAACACCAAAATAATGTTCTATGAGTTCAAAAGCCTTTTGGTAGATCTCCTGGTTTTCATGCCTCTGAAGAAATTCAATTTTATCAAGTCCTAAATTAAAAACAGAACATTTTTAAAAATCTAGTTGCTTAAATGAATGATGAATTCAAATGGCAACAGCTTATATTATAGCAGTACTTCTTAAGACAAAAAGATGCTATCCCAAGTCACCTCAATTAATTTCATATCACTGGTTCTTAACTTCCTAACCCATGTATTTCTAGTCTTCATTTTCTGCTGTCCAAACTCATTTTAAAACTATGCTAGAAGCATTTCAATTAAACTAATATCCCAATTTCTTTTCTTCTACTCTTCAGTCTTCCCCAACTCTAAATTCTATCTTCACTCACGAAGTTGTCACTGGGCACAGTCTGGTATCTTTTTTCAAATTTAATTGTAATATTTAAAGATACTACCTTTTGGAAAGCTTACCATTTTGCAAGTAGAAGACATAACCTCTGCTCTGTTGGCTGAATTAAGTGCTAGGCAGTCAGCCAGGTTGATACAAAACTCCTGTTTAGCTTTTTAAGATAATGTAGTTTTCACTTAAGTTGGATTAGAAAGAGCTCAAATGAACCGTTCTGGTGACTGCAGAGGCCAAAGCAATAAGGGTGATATAATCAGCTGTTTTCCTTACTTGAACTTATATTCTACAACTTCAGCACCCTATGCTTAATGCTAAAGGAAAAAAGAGAACCTAGAGAGTCAATACTTAAAATTATGAATGGACCAAAAATCTGCAACACAATAAATTCCATTAAGGTCTTCAGTACTTATTTCTCTTATGCATTTAATTGCTCAGTTCTTCAAGCATGCATTTGATTAAAGAAATTGAGCTCTGTAACAAGGAATTTAGATGTAAAGAATGCTTTACAGAAAGTTAGTACCATCTAATCAGATATAATGTGGTCAATTAGAACTGTTACTAGCAGTTTCTGAAATACAAATGTCTGCCAATTTTGGTTTGTCAGAGCTACAAAAAAGCCAACTCTCCATAAAGATTGCCAGTTTCATTATAAGCCAATTGTAACACTAATTTTGTCAAATCAAAAGCATCCAGTCATGATATTCCACAAATTAGTTTTTATAGTATGCTTTTACATAGTGGTTTAATTCAAGAACTTTTATAAAAAGCTAAACAAAATACTTGCAAAAGTAAAAACTTATTTAGTTTTATGATCTGAAGTTAATTTTGCTGTTACTGATATTTACTATATTAAAAAGTGATCCAACTTTGGGATCAATTTAAAAACCCCTGATCTTACATCCCTGTTGGTAATGAAACTGTACCAGACAGGACTATGTATTACATAAAGTATTAAAAATTTATTTAGGAATGGCTGATAAACTTATGCAAAGCATGGTCCCAGTAGACTGGGACACCTGTGTTAAACCCTTCTGAGAATGTTTCTCTAGAGGGACATTTCATAAACTGACCGCAGACAAACACCCAGACATTTTCTGTATTTAACCACTTTTCCCTACGTGTTACCTTACTTGTGATACTTTATGTCTACTTATGCTTGGAGTAATTCTTGTATTAAAACTTACCTGCAAATTTCAAAATGACTCACAATGGTTTTGTTTTTACAGCCTAGAATAAGGAAGTTCAGGTAGTTTTACAAGAAGCGTTTCCTTACCATACGCTTCCTCTATGAGGGCACAATAAGGATTAATGCCGATTCCATTTTGCTTTGACTCTTGCTCTCCAAGACGTAGAATATTTTCAAGTCCATTTAAAGCCACCTGGACTATTTTTGAATCCATCACAGTCAGGAGGTCACAAAGAGGCTTGGTACAACCTAGTGCTACCAAATACCTTTATAACATAAAAAAAAAAAAAAAAAACAGAGGAAGGGGAAAAGAACTGATAATCCAGCACATTTATTCTGACATACCCGTCTACTGCTACTGATACTTATTTTTGCTAAAAAAAGTGGCTGAAACAACAAAAATTTCTAAAACATGCAACAATACAAAGAGAAACTTAGCCCAAAATGAAAAAAATATTAAACTTATCCTAATAAAAAAAGTTAATATGTATATTCCTAATTAGAGTGTGAAATCTGTAGTCTTTTTAACTTCTTTCACCTACGATCTTCAGGTGGGTTTAACTGAATATAAGAGAAAAAAATTTTAGCAGGAAGTTATTTTCTCAGGCAGTCGAAATTTTCTAGTGGTAAAAATATCAATAAGCACATTAGATACTTGTAAGAACACTGGGTACTGCTCTGTGCTAACACAATCCACACTAGCAGTCCATGCTAAGTATTAGCATCACCTACTATAAAGAGAAGGATGTAACTGTAAATACAAAGACAAAAATACTGGGATTCTGAGTATCCCATTCCTTTTCCCAATTTTGAAAAAAATTGTGTATGAACTTTTTCAAGTTATAACCTGTGTCCTTGCTTCTAGTATGTAAGTAAAATGAAGACAACAACGTTTGCCTAAATATAGTTTAATTCAGTGGTTTAAAACTATCCCTGCAGTTAGGCAGTAATACCTTGAGGACATTAGGAGGACTAAAACTTCATGACACCAATAATATAACTATTTTTGATGAGAAGCCATTGTTGTGGTATAATATGCACATCTACTATTTGAAGATCCTGAATTAAAATTTTCTTTTAAAATTCTAGATTTTAAAATGTTACATTATATAAGCAATTAAAATAGAATTTAAATTTTAAAAACCAAGACACTTTCCTCTGTTATCCCTGTTATCTCTCTGATAACTTAGTAGTTGTAAGAAAACCAGGATTAGTTACATTATAAATAAGAATGTACTTGCAACAGATCTCCCAAATTTGCTGGGAAAGTTATCACATATCTTTCAGTTCTGGCTTCCAAATAATACAGTAATTTATAAATCAAATTATCAGCTACTGATTCAAAGTGATCATTACTCTGACAGTATTCAGAGAAACCAAAGAGTATTTTATTCTAGAAATTCAGGAAGTCCTATCTTTGCAGCATATAAATAGCTACTGACAGTAAAAGTTTAATCAAACTCAGTTCTGAGCAAGGAGTTGAGATATCTGCTTTAAAATAATACTTATAGTGAGTTTAAAATACATGAAGAAACCACTAAAGTCCCTGAAGTCTGTCCACAAATATACAACTACACTGCACAAGTTATCTAAACAACCCCCCCCCAAAGTTTTCCATTTTCAAACACTGAAACTACTGTTCATCAACTGTTCCAATTGTATTTGACTATGTAATATCAGCTCTGGAAGATAAGCTTGTGACAGCTTTAGGTGCAACACCACTGAAACAAAGCAGTATTGATTAATTTATTAAGATTTTTCTGAATTTCTACATCTAGTCTCTGTACAGAGTTTCAAGGAATTGAGGCTATGTTTAGGATTTTGTTGCTATGACTGTCAAGATTCAAATGCAGAAATCCAAATGCCCTATGTAAGATCCTTAGGCAGAGAAAATAGTAACATACACAAGCTTACCTAATCTGTTCAGGGGTTCCTCCTGATGTTGCATTAGTGATGGCCCATGCTGCCTCTTTTCTGGTGCGAAATTCAGCTTTTTGAAGAATTTCAATCAATATTGGAAAAATATTTGCATCTATAACAGCCTAAGAGATGAAATTGTAACATTTTACAACAATTAATAAAGATTTCAGAGCACTAGTAGCCTTAACCACAAGAATTAGTGATGCCTGCTGATATCAAAGCAAAGAATATTTTGTTTAGATGGTGCCATACAAACTAGAAATGCTAAACTAAAATTCAGAACTATTCCAACATTGCAGTGTAGCAGCCACCAGAATACCTGGGGGTTTTTACTTCTCTGTTTCTTGTGGGCAGAGCACAGCTTACTGGATTGGCCCATTTAAAAATCATACAACACATCAGGAGTGTTTGAACTGAAGATCAAGCCATTTTGTTGAGGTCTGAAGTCTCCATCAAGAGACTATGTCTGTAATTAGAGACTATGACATGTTTTAAATCACATCAGGAAGTAACATTTTCATCTCTGATTGAAGTAGAAGGGGGAAAAAAATCATTTTGGAGTATGTATTCTGATTCAGAATTCTCATTTTTATGGATCAGAACCTTTTTTCAGGTAGCTCCAGACACCTGGAACAATAGTCAGGATGCAGTAATTTCCAGAAGAATACAACTCAGGGTTGATGACATCATGCCGGTTTTTTATCCAAGCGAATGTTCAGCATTTTCAAACTGGTTCACTTTTCACTGGACAAATTTGTAGTACAAATTGTGACAGCTATTTCTATTCAAAATAGTATCTCAAAGTTTAGAAGAATACATTTAGGTTAAATAAAATTATAGACAGTCAGGACTAAAACAAATAATACAGTGTCAATACAGTATCTGTTTACATCTCCTTGTGAAGGAAAATCAAGTGAAGTAGCAAAATGAAAACAAAATCAACCAAGTAACAAATTCCCAGGCTTTACCTGAATTTGAGCTCTGTTTCCTGCAGTTATATTAGAAACAGTCCAGCATGCTTCTTTTCTGATAGATTCCTTGGGACTACTAAGCAAGTGCAAGAGACACGGTAATGCAGAGCAGTTTAGAATCACCTAAAATAATTTAAAAATTGAAAACTGGGTTGTACTATATATATATATATATATATATATATACATCCTTGTGCAATATACATATATATAAAAAAATACAGAAGCATTTTACAGAGGACTTCAAAAGATTTTGCAACACATTTATATTATACAAAATGTCATATCCTGCAAAATTAAAGTGTCCAATGCTGTAGTGTGTGACCAGACAATCCAGCAATTTGAAAGAATCTGCCTTCAATTAAGTTCAGACCAAAAGACTGAAAACAGCGGAACTAAGTAAGGCTGCTTAAGGCTAAAATATGAGTAAGTCAAAATAACTGACAAGTGGACATCTAATTTGTACAGTTATTTGTTAACTTTTTAAGAGAAAAGGTTTTCCATTTACTTCCTTAGCAAAATCCTCTCTTCTAGAGCTCATAAATTATGCAATTAACATTTTTCCTTATGTTCTCTTTACACTACTGCTGTCAGCCTTTTAGACAGAATTCTTTTTAAAGTAGGACCTGTCCTGCTGTTTCCTGCATTGCTTCAAAATCAATTCCATTGCCTAAAATTAATAAAATAGATCTTTAGAATAAATTACATCAGTAAGACTATCACATACAAATTCACAGTAAAATCAAGTATAAGTTGAGCTTAGAAGTGAGAACCTTGACTGCCTTTAAGACTGAAAAAAGGGGAACCATAATAAATAATTGAATTTTTTTCCCCTGTAAGGAGGGGGAAAAAAAAACCAAACAAAAAAGACAAGCAACAGTCAAAGTACCATACAGAAACGAAGCAATCCACTACACACAATGCTGTAAAAAACCAAAAGTTCATTCTTGCATTAACTTAATGCTTAAAATAGAAGCCTAAACTATCAAATCAACAACAGAGATTTCTAGAAAGCCTCTTTCAGCAATGTACACAGATACCTGTACTGGCCATGTATTTTGTCAAAGTTTTTACAAAATTCTGTCTTGCCAAATAATTTTCTTAAATCAACTAGTCTTACCTGTGTTTGGACATCATCCCCAGTAACAATATTTCCAACTGCTCTTAATGCAGGGGATACCACCTTGTAATCATTATGCCTGGAGACAAATATTATATTGCTTGATATTACCAAGTGTTAAAAGATTAATTTTGCATTTTCAGCAAACGGTTTACTTCCAGTGCTAAATATTTAGTTACCAAAAACACTGTATTACTTACTGCACTCTCCCCCTGTTTAGCCAAATTTGACTACTGCAACCCTACAACAGAATTGCTGATTCAAAGACTGAGCACCTCTATGGGAAAACACAACTTAGAGCAATCTGTCCAGCAGATCCATTTCGCCCAGCTCAAGTATTATTAAATATGATACTAGAATGTGTGTCATTCAACAGTCACAAAAACAGAGGGGGTGTTATGAGGTGTATACTAAAGCTTAGTAGTTTTAGTAAGTAAAATTCCCCCTTTTTTGAGTCTGTAATCCTAGAAGCCAGCGCATGAAATCCATATTAAGCTGCCTGATGTGCCGGGGAAGGAAATTACTCAGTTGTCCTAGAGCTTCTATGGAAAAGAAAGCAATCTTACCCTCTCCTGACAGCTATAAAAATGAGCTTTTCACAGGGAAGCATGCAAAGCTGTCCATGCTGGGAACTACTGTCCCTGACCTACTCTGCAGTTCCATGTGAACACAGGCATTTAGTCTCCCTTTCCAGGAAAATAATGAGCCATAACCCAAATATATTGCAACAGTTCAAAAGTGGCTCTAGCCTGCCTCTGCACTTCGCTGAGTCCAAGAACTGCCTGTATAGCAATTATATGTCCTACAAAGGAAAGTACAACAGTGAAATTAAAAAAAAAAAAAATTAATTTACAATTCAAGATTGGTCTTCGCCCTTCTGTTCCTTTATGTATATGAAATCCTGCATTAAATTTTAAAGAATAAAAAGGAATACTTTGGAGAAAACTTTTTTCACTGTCAATGTCAGGAATAATTCCAGGAGCTGAGCAACCTAGCAAGCAGCTTAAAAGATTTCAGACTGAATTCACGTTCATCAGTTTTCACAAAAATAAATTAAGACTTCACATGAGAAAACACAGCTCAATTTTAACATTAACAGTACTATAAGACACTTATTTGGTGAAAAGAAGACTTACATAAGCAGCTCTACCAATCTTCGACACACTCCAGAATCAATAACAGCTTGAATTTTATCATTGGGACCATCTGAAAGGTAAGAGAGGGCCCAGCAAGCATCTGCTAATACATCCGGGTCACTGCTAAACAACAGTCTTGATAAAACATTTAAGCAAGGAGCAACCTAGGTTAAAGAAAAATATTGCATAAAATTAGGTGTTCTAAAATTAGGTGTACTTTCCAAGTTTCAGAGAATACTCTGCAATGGCTTAAATGTGCAAAACTATTTACTGCTCAAGTACACAAGGTCATTAATGAATGAGGACCCAGGTGGAAAACTTTCTGATTAAACCAGATATCCAATTCAAACCAGCAAATTGGATAAATTCTGATTCACAGCATATTTATTGAGAGATACTCTATTAAGTAGGTAATTGTTCAGCTTAAATAAAAAACATCTGCTTTTACAGGTAACCAGATGATCAGGAATTACTGATGCTTTTCTTAATCATTCAGGGAACAGAATCTCTAAGTATTAAAGGGGATTTTTTATTGCTGGCTTTGTAGGAGTACTGGCAGTTATTTGTAATAACCAACTCAGAGTAACTCACAGAGCACCCAACATTCACTGAACCGGTGAAACAAGCAAAGTCTCATTTCAGGTCTCACTGCTGCTGTACCCTCTGGCCTTAATCTCCGTAACTTCCACACAGAGCCAAATGAACTAGACCAACTTGACACAATTTGGAACCTGACAGGTTTCTGCTGTATAGCCTGGGAATGTCATATTCTTTGTAGAACTTATTTCTTTACCTTACATGGGTTATGCAAATTCAGCCTCTGTTATGTGTCCAACTGCTGCTGTTGCAAAGGGCAAAAAGCAGAGGACCTATTCTTATTAGCAGCTGCCTATAGGGCATCCTTTTCCTGTGAGGTTTTGTATTCAAGCAGCAACAAATCTTGTTTTTTCACTACCAGAACAAAACACTAGTAAAGGATATAGCTTAGGCAGAGTCATTGTGAGGTGATCAATTAACTGACATCAGAAATCCCCCCTTTTTGTTAATATTTCTTCAATAAGTAGCAGTAACAGTAATTACTAACTCATGCAGTAAACTCTCTCCAGACTAACTTTAGTTAGTTTAACTTTAGTTAAACTTTAGTCGTTTAACCTCAGTCTCTTCTACCAGAATATCCAATGTCCAGCGCTCTTAAAGTCATTGACCGTACCAGAAATTAATTTCATACTGAAAACAAGAAGCTAAAACTCCTACTAGTCTCTAGTCTTTATAGCCACATACTAGAGAGAAGAAGAAAAAAAAAGGGGAGAGCATATAGGCTTTCTCTGTCATCATAGTCTGATCTAACTGCATCTGACAGAGCAGGAAACTCAGAATTTTATTCATGCAGCATGCACTCACAATAATAGAACAAAAAAAAATTTGAGGAAGCTTCAACTATAACTCACATTCTCTACTACAGTTCTGGAGAAAACACAGCCCCACATAGTTTAGTGCTGAATGTATAATTTGTCCATCACTTCACACCAGTGTATGACTATTTGCATCAGACTACAGTCTCAAGTTTTTAAGTGATGTGATTTTACTGCTGATAGGTGCCAAAGTAGATGATTCACAGATACAACAGATGGGCAAGACTGTGTGATGACATTAAAAACATAAAATCTATGTCTATATCCAGATTCAAAGAATCTGTTTGTTATAAAATATTACAAACGTTAAGTATGCTTTAGCTTTCTGATTTCTCAAAATTACTACTTTACTATACCTTACTGAAGTCTGGAGGTGGGTTCTTTCCTCTACAAAGATTGGAGAGAGCCCAAACTGCATTTCTAGTTGTTGTAAGACGATTCGAATTTGTTAACAATCTGTGAGAGACAACAATAACAAAAAGAAAGTAATTTCTTATTAAAATTAAGTAACTTTATGTCTGTTGTTACCAACAGAACATCAAATCAAGAAGAGAAATTCTATTATTGGTCACTAGTTTAAATTTATTTCTCTTCATAGCTTATATGCTGCAACTATTTTCTTAAAATCAACTGAATCTAAGCAGATTATTTTGCATGGATGTCTCATTCCCAAATAATGTACATGCATAAAAGTAAGCAATTGCTTATTTGAAAAATCATTCAACTAAACTTTTCTGATCATCTTTAGAAGGGGCTAGGAGATGCAACCCTCCTTTGAATGAACTTTGATGTTTTCATTCAGAGAATGCAACTAATAATAATAAAAATAGTTCCATAAAAAAGTTAAAACTTTGAAGTCCTTACAAAAAAATTAATGCATTCCTTCTGCTTTTGCCAAACAGAACATAAAAGATTCAACACCTGAAAAATCAGGTTCACTTTCAGATACATACCAAAATGTCTAAAATGTTAATTCTTTAAACCCTCGGTGAAGATAATCTGCTATTCTAAGCTATTTTACAAATGTTTTAAGTCATTTTATTACTTCAAGAGGTAATAAACTGAACAACATTTGTGTTGCACAGATTTTTCCCTGTGGTGAAGATACTATGGGAAGCACATAGTAAATGCTGGAATGATATTCCTAGTGAAATCTTCTAGTGGAACACAGCTCATGTGACAACTACTCTGTCAACTCATGTCAACAAGCAAATGGATAAACAGAAGACTAGAGCTTGGAGCTACTGGACAAAGGTGGAAAAAACAGCCTGTTGTGCAGGCAGATGGAATCATATAAATAAAAGTGGGAATTAAACCATTTCTCCTACCCTATACATTCAGAAATCTGGCAACACAGAATTTGCACAATACAGAAATCTCATACCTGTGAAATAACACTTCTCTCCTTTTGCAAACATCGAAAAGCTTCCATCATGGACTAATTAATTAAAGATATGCATGAAGCTCGTGTAATCCAAAATATTAAATTGCTTCTTATTATATCATTATGATTCTCAATTTAGAAAAAAACTTATATTCTTCTCAAGTAAATTCTAAGTTGAAGTTTTCATTTATCTATACATGTGCAATATATTATAGTATTAGTTTACTATACTTACTCCAAGAGAGGTGGCAATATTCCACAGTTCAAAACAAAGTCTCTGCATTCTGCATTATCACCAGCAATGTTCCCAAGAGCCCACACTGCCTTAAAAAGAAAATCATCCAAGTGAATTTATACATGCTTGCAAATCAACTTTCACAGATAATCTATATTTTTTACAGCAAATGTTACAGAATAGAAAAAGAAATCCATGATGGAAAAAATACCGTGACAGTAAATTTTTATCTTCCTGAAGGCAGATCAACTAGCTAGTAGGCAAACAGGGCTCAAAGCCTCTCTAAACAGCCCCCAAAAAAGACATTCATTACCGAATTTTAAGTAGTTATAAAGCCCCTCAAGAAGATAGTTACCTGCTCCTGTACATCTTCATGTTCTGAACTAAGCAACTTAATAAAAATGGGAACAGCTCCAGTTTCAATTACAACTTTGGTGTGTAAGAAAGTTCCAGACGCTATGTTTGTCAAAGCCCAAGCTGCTTCAAACTGTTGAGGAACACAAAGACAAAACCATGTTAAACAACTCAGCAGTAAAACTTAAAATCGTGACATGAAGTTTGACATAAGAGTTTCAGAGGTTAATTTTCCAACTTTTTTTCCTTTCCACTGAAATGCAATTACTACTGTAGTACTCTATATAATAAAATACCTCGTGTTGACAAAATCTCTATTTAGTAAGAACGTTCAGTAACTACATTATTTTTAGGTTTTGGCTTACAGGACTAAGAAAGATTTCAAATCACTATTAACTAGTACAAATACCCTTTGTTTACCCAATATTAAGTTAATTCTTCTAGTACAAATGTCCACAAGGACTAACTGCTATTCCCATGGGGGAGCAGACAGAACTAGTTACTCCTATCATTAATTAGATATTTCTCAAAAATTTTCTAAAAGGGTTTCAAACAAGCCTTTCAGTTTCCCACAATTTTTTTTCCTAAGATTTCAGCTGAAAAGTACTACAATATATTCAACATTAACGACACAGATTCTGCTCACACATCATTGCTGATGATCTTAATATACCACTCTGTTCATCCTCTTGGAACACCTTCTGCTTTCAACACCCAAGTTTTTGTCCAGATGAATACATGACCCTAAAGACTACTATGAAATTCACAAAGCTAAGCCACATTTTTAGCAGCAATAATGAAAACATATGGCTTCAGTGGTGACAAATAATTATATTTGGTTACTAAAAACCCCCACCAAACAAAACAACATGTGCCTTCCAAAGCTCTTTTGGAAGGTTTCTAATCCCATTCCAAACCCCCAATCAGTACCAGCCAAACTCACTTGCAGAGTGTAATTTTCACTCCTCTCTAGAAATTTCACAAATCTCTGTACTACTCCTGGTTTTTGAATGACTTCATCTATAGGTGGATTAGGCTCTAGGGAATAAAAACAAACATATCCGTGTAAAAAGACCAAATAAATTACTTTTTCAGTATGACAAAAACCATGAATATGATTTGTAGGTCTTATCATAATTTCATTCAATCATTTCCAAAAGAAGGCGTTACAAACTTTTCACTTGAGAAGACTGCAGGATCTTTATGACGAGATACAATTTAGTAAATACCCTATTACATATAACAACAGTAACACATACTAGTATCCATTGGCACCTTAGTAGCACATCACAAAACACTGTTCCTTCAAACAATAACTCAGGTTGGTGGAAGAGCAGTTATGACTGGATATTATTTTAAAAAGACCAAGCACACCTTTACCTATCATGCTATACACATACCAGCACCAACTTAAGATTGGATGTTCTACAGCTCCAACAGAAACAAGTTACAACTCTTCTTTGCCAGCCATGTAATTTTTTCCACTTGAGAACAGAATGGGAATGAGAAGCTGAATCACTGCAATAATTACTCTAAGTATGTTAACGTGCAGTTAGTTACTGCCCTGGACACCTCAATCAAAACATCCTTGTTTTTTACTTTGTCTGAAAGGCTTAACATTGAAATAATGAAGATTTCTGTATTTAGCCATTAGTTCAGAAGGGATTTGGCACAGTTTCTTTATAAACAGAACTACAAGTTTCTGCAAGCTCTATTTTAAAATAAAACGTAACTAAAGGTTAACTGACTCTAAGTATAATTCATAATAACATAGAAGGAAGCAAATAGAAAAACCAGGCAATGTTTACCTACCTTTAGAGAGCAATTTTCTGAATTTCTGAGTTGCTGTGAGTTGTTGATCAGGATCATCCGAAAAAATCATCTGTACCATATCTACCGTAATAACTTCTTCCTAAAAATGAAAGGAGGATTTCTTATGTGTAGTACTATGCACACTAATAGGTAACATTCTAAACACACTCTAAAGTACTTACCTCTGGAATAGGTACAGTAGAGCTGACGTCAGGATCCTGAATTGGGCTTTCTACCATAGATTCTTCATTTCCCGGAAGAGAAACATTTCGGCGTTTAAACAGCTGAACAAAGGGGAAATGTTTGGGAGACGTTAGAATTTACCAAAGCATGGGTACTGATGGCATACACTTGAAGAAATGCTTTCACCAATACCAGTCAAAGAACTTTAACTACTCACCTTCCTATTCACCCATGCAAGGTGAATTCTACACAAAAGTTTAGAAAACATAAAGGAGAACAACACTATCATGTATATTGATAAACTGTAAAGCAACACTTCAGATAGACATTTATAACTAAATTCTTACTAGTTATAAAGATCCATAATTTCTTCCACATGAAAAAGAAGCTACAGATCTTTTTGCTTTTAGTCTTTTATCCCTTATAATTAGCATTCATTTTAAGCAAGGAATGGTATTCTACAAGTTACTTTCCCCTTTCTTAGTTTATAGGCTAAAGTCACCAACACATAGGCAGTGTTTGTGCTTCAGCACATTGCATTCCTCCCTTCTACAGAAGACTACTAAGCAGCACCTGTATTTTATACCCAGCTGAAAAAAGATTAAACCAGAAACATAATTTTCATATAGAAGAGACAGAAATTGTGTAGCTTCAAGGTGAACTTTCAAACTATGTAATATTAAACATTCTCTATGTCCAAAAATTGCTTTACAATTGGCTGCACACACTGCCTATGCTCAGAATACATACCAGCACTGTAGTATTTAATAAACTATGTTCAATGAGTGCCTCTTCATTTTCTGGCATACAAGCAAAACATTCACATTGCCCTGTTTCCTTCTAGAAACCTGTGGGGTATGCCCAGCCTCTGCCCTGGAGGGAGGCCTGCTGAGATAAGGAGAGTGCCTAACCTCCCAGCAGAACTCCCCTGGAAAGGCAACCACTTTTCAGTTATGGTAAGAAGAAGACAGACCCAGAATCCTCTTGGAGACCCTATGCAGATCCTTTGTAACCCAGTGGCCTTTACCCTCTGACACCCACTCCCTGTATCCCTATAAGATCTAGCCCTCTGCCTCTGTGAGAGCAGAGAGAGCTCGTCCTTGGCCTCCCCTTCGCGGGGTGCAGACTAATAAAGCTGCCCCATGCGGAACTGCTATACGAGTCTCCTCGTCTCTCTCCTCCTGGTCTGGCCTGGAGATTGCCCCGCAGAGCAAGAGCTGAAATCACGAGCTGAGAAGCACTAAAGAGCTGACAGCCTCTCTGCACAGGCACTCTGGCTATGGCTGAGGGAAGACACCGGGCCCCGGGAAGACGGTTCCTCACAGGACCATCTCTCTGGACTGGTCACAGCTTCCTGGGTCTGAGCTACAGACCCCACACCAGCCACCTCAGAAACCAAATCTAAATTTTTATCTTTATTCCAGTTCTACACTTACAACTACTGTAACCAACAATTCTAAGAATATTACATTTGTACCTTTGGAAAGAAATTATAGACTCTTGGTCCATTGACTAAGATTTCAGCTGTAAGCATAATAATGAAACCACCTACTAAATCCTGGCTATTTTGCCCCTCTAGATCTCTACAGACCTACGTTTCTGCTGTTGTACATGTCCAAAACGGCAGAACAACTCCATGTTTACATCCAGCTCTATTTCAACAGGAACCTAAACCAAGGCATTCTCTCCCTTGTTCTTATGGATTGGGCATAATTCTGGACACAAAAAACCTACAGAATCCTGAATGCAGATGAGGCTTAATTCCATTTAAATCCACAAAAGAAGAAGAAATAACATTCCACTTTTGGAAGACCAGCCATTCTTTCTAGCACTCAACAAGGACCCAGAAGCTCTTGGTTGAAAAGAATAAACTTGTTTGGTCTATCTACCAGTTACAGTTTCTTCTGGAGCACAAGCAGTCTCATCTCCCTGCATAAATTCCTCCTCCCCAGTTCAGGAAGAGCTGAAAAACACCAGTCCAACAAATTAAGATCAAGCAGAGCGTAACATTGCTACAACAGCCAGCATGGGAGAGGAAACACCCATTATTTTCATAATTTATCTAGGGAGCATTTACTACAAATTATGTAAACAAAACTTTCAGCAGGAACTGCAATGCACTTACCCATTTACAGATAAGTGCTCCAGTACCATACCACTTCTGACTCTTACCCCTCTGGCCCAAATAATTGAAATTCTTTTTCCGTGCACCACTTTCCCAGTAGCAGGGTAAGCGTTCCCACCTCAGAGCAGACTGTAGATCAGAGCCTGGGACACTCTAGGTTGTGGGAGACAAACTCATCCACTTTAGACCAACCACAAAACCAAACTACATGCCTTACCTTCCGGGCAAGAAACTACTAAACATTTTGCCAACTGGAACTATGACAAACAAATTATACAATATTCCATGTATTCTGATCACTAAAAATTCAATGAGAACAACTGCAAATGTTTATGTAATAGTTCAGGGACACTAACTGGTAGCTACTTTATTAAGTTAGTGTAGAAAAGCTCTTGGGCAATTTGAAGCATGGTATCAAAGATGAAAATAATCCTCTCCCTTCATACAGAAAATCTCTGATCCCAGCTCTAGCAGAGAATGCAAGGTTTCAAATTCTTACTGGAAATGTGAGTGTTCTTTCAGTCTAGTCTCACATGTTTAAACTTAGACTATGAATTAAAGTTAAAAGTCATGGCTCTCTCCTCTGTAGGCCCTAGTAACTTAAAAGGGCTTCTGTTCATTTTTTTATGATCCTATTGAGACATGCCTGATGCTTCCCACACTTGCAAAGAAAACAGACATCCAACCTGGCACTCCTGGACTCTACTCCAGAAGGTAAGTCTGCTCAGGTCCTTTCAGGCCCCTGAATATAGCTCCACAAGCACTGAGCAGTGAACAGCTCACCAAGATGCTTACCTGCTCCTCTCTTTTCTGTTTCCGAAGCTGGATTCCTTCCTCCTCTCTTCTCCTGCGCATTTCTTGGGGATTAAGCGCATTATTCTTGTAGCTTTTCATTCTGAAGTTATCTTTACCCGGGCTTGCCATGTTGTCTATTGAAAAAATACAAAATTACTCCAAAAGACCAAACCTGCCATCTCTTGTATTATGAAAATATCTACAGCAGCCGCTATATATTCCTGCATCTATTTGCAATACCCAGTTCACCAACAAAAATCTTTAACGCAGAAATCACAGAAAACCTGTGCCTAGATAGGCATTTCCAAACTGCAGATTGAACTACAGTTCATCTCAAGGATCAGATACATCATTAAAGCACATAAGCTACTGTAAAAAGAAACCATGCATCTTACAAGCAAACTGAAAAACAAAAAGCAAAGATATTACATTGTTAAATTTTGATTCTGTCAGGAAGCAAACAAATTTTCTTCCTCCTCTCATAAAGATGACATTAAATGTATTATAAATAAGGACAAACCCGAGAAGAAAACCTGTCACAGTGACACACCACATCACCACAAAAACCTGCAGTAATTACTGCTTCATTTAATACCTTATGGCATTGTTTATTTACTTTCACTATCTCACAAACATAACAGAACCTAAGAGCTATGCTTTTCCTTCTAAACTGTGTGCAGGAAAATAATTTAAGGGTCAGTAGCACCCAGACAGGCATACTCTTTTTCATTTTAAACTAACAAAATTATTGTCTCGCTCCAACTACCAGTTCTTTTAATGGACTTACAAGTTTAGAATCTGACTGTCACTTCAGGTATTTCAGTTGTGGGAAGATAAAAGTGATAGTTCATGATTCTGTCACCAGAATGATCAAGCTGAGTGGAAAAGGTTGTTAATAGCGTGGTGCCTTTTTTTAAAGCTAGAACTGAAGCCTTCATCTGAGAAACAACTGTCAAAAACACGATTCAAAACTCTACACAAACTAGCACTTGTCTGGAATTCTTCTATAACGAGAAAACATGTAAACTACAGCTCCGGAGCTGTAGATCTGGGGTTTTTGTTTGTTTTGTTGGTTTTTTTTTTTTAATCAGCAGTACCAAGGACCACTAAGCATCAAGATGACTCCCCAAGGACTCAGCAGCCTGCTTCACAAGAACCTGAGTAAACTACTGACATCTCTGCATAACAACGCTAAGTGTGCCACTGTCTAAGGCAAATTTATAACAACAGTCATGTAACTTTATTTTCCCAACAATGCTACTGGCTTACCTAGTCCTAGAACACCATCCCTTTCTTAATCGTTCATGCCTTGCTAATTTAGTTGTGCCAATGAAACTGTCAGGCCAAGAAATGAACAAGAGAAATGCACATTTAAAGTAACCCAGCCACCAGCTCTGTGAAGAGTTACAGAAGGTCACCTGGAAGGAAGGTCTAAAACTGTTTTTAAAAAGAAAAGCTTAGAAATTTATAGCTTCATTCCCTCCGCAAGGCTTTTGATATAGACACCGTAAGGGCAAGAAGACTGGAAGTCCCTGGTTTCACACCTTCTGCATCTAGATCCAAGCAAGCCTGCCCTTCTGTCCTACAAAACTACACCCGTTTTAACATCAAAGCCCTCCACCCATCATATCCTGCACTGCGCCCACTTGTTGTGCATAGTCTAAGACCTATTACACTAGTTTGTTTTTTTTTTCCTCCTTGTCTACACGAGGTTCCCTAAACACGGCGCCTCGCGGTACCTCCGCCCCCTCCCCGCCCGGCCGGACAATGCCCACAGGCTTCGCACCGGCCCAGCCCGCAAGGACTGACCAGTCCGAGACCGCCAGGACTGACTGACCTCTCAGCCCGAGAGGCCGGACAGCCACCCACCCACCTTGCCCGGCTACACACAGCGAGGAGCGACGCTCTTCACATACGTCCCCAGCAGAAGCGGTGGAAAGCTCCCTCCATCAGCAGCAGGGCAGGGAAGGCGGAGGAGGGCAGAGCCCTCTTGCCGGAGGAAGCGAACACTCCGCCCCAGCCCCCACCGAGCTGCCGTGCGGGCAATGCCCCGCCGGAGCCAGGGGCAGACCGGCCTGCGCCGGGGAGCCCGACTGCACCGGGCACCCCGCCCCACAAGCGGTGCAGCCTCTGCTGCCCCAACCCGCCGGCTCTCATCGCTTTTCCCTCCTTACCCATCGCGGCGGACATGCCCGGCGCCCGGCGCCGTCCAAGCCCGAGATCCCCGCTCCGAAGCGCTCCGCACTGGCGGCAGACACCGATGCAAGATGGCGGACGCCGCCCCGCCGCGCGCCGCACTGGCCGGGGGGCGGGGCCCGCCGTTCCCAGCAGGCTCTGCGCGGCACGCACCCGCCGCGGCCCGGGGAACGGCGCTTCCCAGCGGGAAGTGCGCGCGGGGGGCGGGGCGCGAGGCGCGCTGGGCGGGAAGGGAGCGCGGGGAAGGGAGCTCGGTGCCCGCGGTGCCCGCGGCGCCCCGATGGTGCTGTGTGACGTGTGCGGGCAGGCGCTGCCCTCCGAGGCGGCGGCCAGGCGGCACCTGCGTCGCCCGTCCCTGTGCCGCCGCCAGCCCCGCTGCCCGCTCTGCCCCGCCACCGCCGCGGGCTGCGACGAGCTCCGCCGGCACATCGAGATGGCCCACCCGGAGCCGGGCCCGCCGGGCTCTCGCCGCCCCGAGGCACCGCCCGAGTGCCCGTTCTGCGGGGAGGCGGCGGGACGGGAGCTGGAGGAGCACGTCAGGGCGCGGCACGGGCACCTGCTGGGCGCCCCGGGCGGAGGTGAGCGGCGGCGGGAGGCGGGGGGGATGCCGCCGCGGGCATCGGGGGTGGCTACGGAGAACCGGCCGGCGATAAAGTTGGAGCAAAGGAAGTAGTTATGTATTTAGATACTGTATTTTATTTTAGGCGTGAATCAGAATTTTATTTTGACTAACTGGCCGAAGTTACTGGCCGTAGTTATTTCAGGAACTTAAATGTGGCATCTCTGCTAGTGAGTAATACGCCTGGAAGACTAGCGTTTGTGATGTAGCAAGCTATGCATACGGACTAAAACGATAATTAGGATGCAAAATGTGCCAGTGCAATCAACCGCACCGCATAATCTGTGATTAAAATGTTCTTATTAGCAAATCCACAACGCACCCATCCCATCCCGAGGTCGTTGCATTGAACACTTTACTTCCATGGGTGCAAATAATATAGAGGTTGAATAATTTACTTGCCTGCAAGCCAGTTTCTACTTTAAAAGCAGTTGTTTTAAGAGTGTTTTGATTTTTTATGTATTTAGCATATTTCAGAAAACTAGCATGTTTGCAGCGTTACCTTAAATGCCGCTGGTGAATTTAGATGATTATACCACGAAGTTTTTTTCCAACCAGCCATAAACATTGAGCTGGGACAAATGCCTTCCAGAAACTGCTAACACAGGATATCAATTCTTGTGTTTTGTGAACCGAGGAAGATGCAGATAAAATCTAGGGACTCAAGAGGAGAGCAGTAAAGATGGAGTCGGGCACTTGCCTGTGGTTCCCAGTGACAGGACAACAAGCAGCAGGCACAAATCAAAACTCGAGGAGTGCCATTTAAATGCAAGAGCACTTCTTTTTCCTGTGAGAATGGTCAAACACTAGAATATGTTCTCTGGGGAGTTTGTGGAGAGTCTATACTTGGAACTGTAAAAAAAAAAAAAAATGACTGGGAAAAGTTGTGTGTAACTTACTCTATTTAATTTGGCCATTCTACCAGGGACTGGATGATCTCTAAAAATCCTTTTGAACTTTACCTATACTATGTGGTACCCTCAATAATAATACTAAAACTGCAGAAAGAGTGTTATTTGAGGAAATGCAGGAAGACCAGCAAAATAAGAATGGCAGCACTTTTTTTTCTTTCAGCCCACCAACTGCTCTGTTATTACGTGAATGTTAAATTTTTGTAAGCAAATGTTCTTCTGTTAGCAGAACTGTCTTTTTATTTATGGTTTGGTATTTCAGTCTAAGCATTTCTTGATACATACATTACCATAGCAAATTGTGATCTGTAAGCTAAATGGGGAAAAACTTAATTGAAAGAAGGAAAATATGTCTTAAAATTTTTGCTTTTTTAGATACAAATTCTTAAGTGGTTAGGAGAGTAACAGCTGTGTAGAATTTGCTGCCTTTAACTGGGGAATTTCAATGGCAACACAAACTTCATTACTGTGTATATGTCTTAGGGTGTATATCAATCAGGGGATGATTCTCACAAAAACCACAGGAATTGCATTAATCAAGAAACTGCATTTCTTTTTCAGACACAGGAAATGGTGAACAGCTATATGAATGTCCTATGTGTAGTCTTACCTGTACAAACATTCAGATTCTTGAAGAACACGTGGATTTACACTTAGAGGAACATAGCTTTTTAGAAGGTACATGAAAGGATACAGGCTTGATAATAATACTTGAAAGCTTTTGCAAATATTTGCAGGTTGTAGTATAGAATCTCACACAAAATTTAAAATAGATATTTCTGTATTTAAAAGGAACTGGACCCGTGTATAGTGAGGTTAACACAGTTAGGTCGTATCACTTGCCCAAGTGCTCAACTTAATTACTGTGCTAAAAGAAATCTTTGTCTATGTGTGGTTGTTAAGTAAATGAACTGCATGTTAGCCAAAAGAAAAACTTAGAGCAAAAAATGTTTAAAAGACAGCAGCATTACATATTTGTTTTTCTAGCTCTATAGAAGGTTTACATAGATGGAGTTTACAATGGCATGTTCCACTGTGATGAGTTGACAATTGATAGCTTATGAAACCTTAATTTTTTTTCTCAATCCTTTTCTGCAAATAATTTGCTGATTCGTTAGTCATAGCGTTAAAGTAAAAAATCAAAATTGATTTTATTTTATAATATAGCTAACAGAATCCTAGCAATTCCCTATTCAGTTTTCTGATTGTGAATTTTTGTCACTTCCTTTTGAGACTGCTGGCAATGGTCCTAGAAGCTAACAAGTGTGGTAGTAAAGGAACTGTGACTTCTTGCTAACAGTGAAGTGAAACACTGTAAACAAAAGCTGTCTTCTCAGTGCTAGAGGTACATGCAGTATTTGCTCCAGTAGCTGCATAAACTTTGTCCAAGTCAAGAGTCTGAGTCTTGGTAGAGTGAATGCAGTCAGTCCTGTTCAGTGTTCATTGCTAATAGCTCAAAATAACGTGGGGTGCATCTCCTGAAATTAATGCCCAGTCGTGTTTACATATGTCTGCTTAGAAAGGAATCTTGAAAAATTAAACAAATGATCCCTCAAAGCGTTACTAAGCTCCTGACCAAGTCCCCTCACTTTGGAATGTTACTCTGGGGTAGGCGGAAACATTAGAGATCTAGAACTGGCTCAGCGACTCCAAACTGAAGAAGATGAACGGCAGAGATCAGAAGAAGAGAAGCGAGAGAGGGAAGAATTTAAAAAGCTGCAGGTACGCTATTGTTTCTAAATGGTAAACTTGCAAACAGTTGTGCCTTTAGAAGCTGAGTATCTTGGAATTGTAATGTCCTGGAATGGCCTTACCAAATCAGACCTGTGCAAGTCACATAGTCTGTGTTGAGGTAATGGTGCAGGGGTGGGTTGGAAGCAAATTCAGTCTCATGGCAATGTTGATCCTGGCAGAGGTACTGGACATGACAGCCTTGAGCTACTTGGCTTTACTGTTTTGAGTGGTGCTGGTTCAGGATGGGGCTGGCTGCTCCCTGTGCTTGGTGTTCTGCTCTCCCAGCACACCTGCTGCCTGTGCACCACCCAGCTCTAGAGCTCTGCCTTGCAATGCAGCCTGGGGCATATTCCCTGCTAGAATGGCTGTCCTCTACCGGAATACCATCAGCTGCTCCCAGTCCTGCTTCCCTCTGTCTCCCATCTCACAGCCCTGGTAACTCACTTCCCACTCTCACTACCTCCTTGCCAGACTGCCTCTGTGCCAGTGGCTCTGCCAAAGAGGGAGGAGAGAGATGTACCTGCTCTTCCGGGTGTGGCTTTCCTAGTCCCACATTCATATTCAGGAATGAAGCTTGGTCTTCAGCTCTAAAATAATTGTAATTCTGAAGTTTTTATGTCTCACCATCTTTAAAAGGTACTGATAGTGATTTTGAGAAACTGCATGCACAAAAGACGAATTTTAAAAATGTGATTTAAATCATGCACGTTCCATCCCTAACAGAGACAGTATGGTTTGGATAATTCTGGTGGCTTCAAGCAGCAATTTCTGAGGAATATGGAAAGAGAAGTTGATAGAGGAAGGATGCAGCCCTTTGAATATCATAAGAGAAAAGCTGACATGATGGAAAGTTTGGCTTCTGGTATAGATGATGGGAAAACAAAGACCTCAGGTAAAGATGGTGAAATTATACAACTAAAACTGTACTTTCTAGACCTAGATTGTAGTGACCAAACCAGTCTTTAACAAAACACATAAATCATTGTTTAGTATTGGTTGTGTCCTAGCTCTAAACCTTATTTTCTGGCTCAATCTATATTGTAATAGTCCTAAACTAATAAGGAAATTAAGGCTTGGTATATTTTGATCTGTATTCTAACCTGAAGGCTGGTTTTTTGTTGGTATTTTTTTTAATGTAACCTTGGAACCAAGTTGTCTGGTTAAGGGCACAAGTGCAGTATGTATCAGAAGATGCAAATGTCTTATTACAAGCTGGTTGCCCTTGACTCTATGCTTGTTTACTGATTAGCACTCATTGGTTCCTAATCCAGTGTAGCTGTTCAAATTTACAGCAGCTTTTTGTCTTGTGTTTCTGTTAATTGTTAAACTGTGTAAGCTGGTTGCAAGTAAGCACAATGTTCATCTGATTACAAAGTCCAAGAGAGGACTTCAAGGAGTGGACATCTACTTGATGCATCTTCTTTTAAATGTTTTATGGTTGGTGCAAAAACACAGGGCAGGTGGATTTCTGTGTTCCTTTCAAAAAGCTCCCTTGTCTTTACTTTCCAAGACAGTTCAAAGGTCTTTTAGCCTACTGCTAGTGGTTCTGGCTTACAAAATATCCACTTGGTTCTTGACAGGTAAAATAAAATTTCTTCTGTCAAATGGATTGCATGGAAATAACTCAAAGTTTTCATTCTTGGTAATGATTTAGATTTCAGAAAGGTTCTTAGAAAATAATTTGTGGTGACTATGGAATAATTCTCTTCACAACAACATGGCAATAAAGGGGCTTTGAGGATTTACATATATGAATTGGAGAGAGCATTCCCAAGCATATTCTTTCATGTAACAAAGGAGAGCTTGGAATATCCTGCAGGAGGATTATTTTAAAATATTTACAGTAATTCTCAAATTCAATTTTCAGTAATTTACAGTTCAATTCTCAAGAAGTGCAATTCTTTTTTTCCCCCTCCCCCTTAGTTTCTCCAAGAAAAATAATATGGGGGAAATAAAAAATTTACATAGTATGCATAAGTATTGCCATGTTTTTAAGGAGTTGTTGTACTGGAGGTTGCAGGGGCGTAGGAACGCTTTATTGGTGACGTACTTTTTCTGTATCATTATAATAGTTCCTGTGACTATCACAGTTTATAATTTAGTCCAAGCTGTTTAATTTAAAATAATCGTTGTATAGCAATAGTTAAAAAATAGATTTAGTTTTGAAAGCTTCATAGTACATAAATTCATCAAAGTAAAGACCACTGAAATGAAATAGGTTCAGTTCTGTGACTTGGGTTCTAAATGTAGCATAGGGTCACATAGAAGTTTTAAAATAAATTGTATTAATCTATATCTGTTCCAAGTTGGGGAGGGACTCTTCTGGTGGATTCTATAGTTCATTTTACAGATAAACCTTTTATTTTGTCTTCCTTTAGGAGTAATTGAAGCATTGTGCAAGTACTATCAGAATGAGACCAAAGATGTGAGACACGTGTGGCTGTCAGCAGGAGTAGATCACTTCCACTCATCTTTGGGTGACAGAGGCTGGGGTTGTGGTTATAGGAATTTCCAAATGCTCCTTTCCTCACTGTTGCAAAACAGCTTCTACAACGACTGCCTGAGAGGTATTAAACAAAATGTTTGTTCCACGTACCTTGGATGACAACCTGCTGACTGATATTTTGCCTTTTCATTTACACAGCAAGTCTTACAAGGTCAATGGTACCTATTAAATGGTTGTTACACCACTGGAACTTAATGTGAAAGAGTCAGAGGTGAATACTGGCAAGACATGATACGGTTAAAGTTTTACCTTTGGTCTTTTTGGTGCATCTTTGTAACATCAACTGCCTTTTATAAAAGAAACTGAATATTTTTAGTTAATACACTATTTCAATCCCTGTAACAACAATTCAAAAGCTTTTCTGTTCCAGGTACTACGCTAATTCCTAGTATACCAAAGATTCAGTCCATGATTGAAGATGCCTGGAGAGAAGGTTTTGATCCTCATGGGGCATCTCACTTCAACAACAGATTACATGGTTCCAAAGCATGGATAGGAGCATGTGAAATTTATTCACTGTTAACCAGTCTCAGGATAAAGTAAATATTGCTTCTTGTTGTTGTTGTTATTCTCAACAGCTGATTTAACTGCTGTACCTTTAAAGTTTAGAATTCCCAACTGTGTGATGACAAAGCCACCTTAGTGACTAAATTTAACTAATATATAAACAGATCTGATTTAATGCAGCATGAAGCTGTGTAACTACTTGTAGGTACATACAACTACTTACAGGACATACGTATACTGAGTAACTGTTTAGATCATTGAGACTTGATGCTGAATTATGCCACATATGTGTAAATTAAAGCATTGATTAAAAACTTGATTTCTCTAAAAGTTTCTTCTCAAGAAGAATCTGAATTTCAGCTGTTTTCTATGGCTTTTAACTGGATTCTCTAGTGTACATGTATCACATACAAAAACATGCGACATTAATTTTTGCAAGTTTCACAAGTTCTTGTTAGATTGAATAGAATAGTATTTACTTTGTTATGTAATAAATTTTCCAGTTGGGGACAGTACACGTTATGTTGCTTTGTAATTATGTGTCCCCTCCTCCTGTATTAAAAAGTAAAAAAGTAGTAGGGACCACTTGGTGCAGGAGGAAGGGACCCAGAGGTGAAAAAATTGATTTAACAAGCAACCTGCTTGAAATTATATTGTTGTTTTCATTCTCAATGTTTTGCAGGTGCCAAATCATTGACTTTCACAAACCCACTGGCTCTATGGGTACACACCCTCGTTTGTTCGAGTGGATTTTGCATTACTATTCTACAGATAATGAAGGTGGTGCAAAGGTGGTGTGTACTTCCAAGCCACCTATCTACTTGCAACATCAAGGTCAGTGTCACAATATGCTGGTTTCTTAGTATTCTCTATCCCTCTTTATACGTACTGCAGTTCAGAGCACCATTTTTTAGTTCTTCATTGAATTGAAGGCATGACTTTATTTCCTGTAATTTTCCTATTTAGTAAGAGCAACATTAAAGTTTGTGTTTTTGTTGGATGGAAGAGCTGAATGTGATTGGGATCTCAGCTTTTTGACATGTACTCTTATAACTATCTTCTTAAAATTTGAGTAATGCCTTCCTTGATCTGAAAATCAGTCGTATGTTATAAGGAAGTAAATGGGATTTATGTGTTTTTAAAGTACTGAAACTTTGTTTTGGTATTAGGTCATAGTCGTACAGTTGTTGGAATAGAAGAGAAGAAGAACAAAAGCTTATGTTTGCTACTGTTTGACCCGGGATGTTCTTCCCAAGAAATGCAGAAACTGCTGAAACAAAACAGTGATGGAACTGGTCTCAAACTACTTCGGAAATTTGTGGGTAGCCTAAAAGAAAAGCAATACCAGATAGTGGCTGTAGATGGGGTGCTCTCTTTGGAAGAGAAAGCTGTAAGTATCTCAGAGAACAGTTTGTGTTTGTGAAAATTTAAGACCATCTGCATCTCTTCTTTGAATGCATATGCATATATGGTTGCATGGTGGATTTTTTGCATCTCTTCACTTTCCTTGTTCTCTTTCTCTCCTGCTTTCTGCTTATATAATCCCAGGATATCAAAACCAAAAACATTTTGCATATAAATGGATGCCACCTTGATACAACAGACAAAGATTCTAAGTCTTGTATGAAGCTTTCAGCTGTTTGCAGGTGTAAATTAGGCTTTTTTAAACTTTTCATTTTTTTACAAGGTATTCTCCTAAATAACTGACTGTGAGCATGTATGTTATTTACAAACACTCATAGTGCAAAATTACGTTCAGAGGTTTGAGCTGTTGAAATTTTTATAAACCTTATCCATGTGTTTGACTTGGGCATTTTACCTTTTTTAAGACCTTAGAAGTTTTCAGCTGAGTGCCAGATACGGTTTTTGTTTCTGAAGCTTTTTTCTTTCCTACACTAACAAATTGATTCTGAGGACCCATGTTCCAATTCTGTGGTGTCTTATCAGCACTGTTCAGCATGTTCAAGCTTCAGGACACACTTTTATTTAGACTATGAAATAACTGGCAACTGAATCACTAGCTCAGCTATATTTAATGTGTATGTTGAAATGAGGTATTGTATGAAGTGTTTTCTGGTCCTGAACATGTCAGAAATATCAGTGAAACATGGGCATCCTCTCCTCCTACTGGAAAAAGCCTTAAAATTCAGGAGTCAGTGTTGTTTGGGATTTCACGGGGGTGGGTGGTGTTCAATTTTTTTTTGTTTGCCACTTTATTTTTTTTCTTTTCAAAGATTTGATTTATACTTAAAAATACCAGTTGTTTAGTGTTGTCTTGGAAGCTCCCATTTAATTAAGATGAAATGTAACCCCTTATACTCGTTAAGATTGCTAAACTACTAATTTGGAAGAAGCTCTTTAAAGTGCTGGTTTCGTTAATTAAAGTACTTTTCCTCTCTCCCCACCTGTTTTTAGGCTCGCTGCCATGCTTCTCAGGTCTTAACATCAGAGAAGATACCTTAAAGGATACCTTTGTAACCTGCTTTTGGAACTTGCTGGGTGCAAAACATTAAACTGCTGGACTGTGGACCCTAACTCAACAATTTTTAGACTTACTTAAACTATGTCCCCAGAAATGCTTGGGAGCTCTGAGGAAGGACAACACTGGAGGAAACCTGTAGTTTTTGTGTTCAGTCAAAACTCTGGCATCCTGATACAACTGTAACTCTGAAGTATTGTGTTCCTTGTCTTACTAGAAAATGTGTTATTTTCTTAGTTGCTTAAATTAGCAACACCTACTGTCTTGTAGCAAGTTATGCACTGTTGTCAGTGAGCAGTGGATAAAGATACTGTGGAGCTACTTAATTGGAGTTCCTGGTCATGGTTTACCTCTGTGAGTGTGTTTGTGCTGCCACTGTGACCAGTCTTCTGTTTCTTCACAATTCAGTGTGTTCCACCAGGGATTAGTTTACTAGTGAACTTCTTGTCAGTTAGCTGGCTTCTCTAGATGTATCACTTTTAAACATGAACACGTGTGCTTAGGAGGTGGATCAGTGTTGGCATTGGCTAAGAGCTCTAAGAAAGCGGTGTCCAGAATAGAGTGTGTGTGCTTTAGGTGGTGTGCAAGACAATCCTTTGGGGTAGAGGAAGAAAATACTCCTTTTGTACCATGAATGAATAAAATTAATATATTTTTTAAAAGTGTTTATTCCATCTTCATCCTTTTTAAAAAATTTCTACTTTTTGTATGTTTTATAATGTATATCCCAAAAGGACATTCGGACTGCCTTTTGACTAGTGGCTCTGTTGTGCAGGGCTAATGCCATTTAAGAGACTGGAGCTGTCTGCTGAAATAAGTATCTTGGGCGTTTGAGGCACTTTACTGTACCTAGAACATGCTGCTCTAGTTGAATATAAGAGCCCTGCCCCTCCAGGAGGGTAGCTGGAGGCTGGGAGGGATGGTGGAGAGTGTTGCAGGTAGCACAGGCTGTCTTTGCTTTAGCAGCTGTATCATGCCAGAGCATCCAGTTATTGTAACTGGAGCTTAGATACATCCCTTTCATTTAGACTCTTCTATGCTGACACCTAAATACAAGTGTAAGAGCCTTACCAGTAACCTGTTTCTCTCATGTTTAATGTGCTCTGGCAATAAGAACTTGTCGTTTCTGGAAGTAGTGAAGCACATGGACATGTAAAGATATTACAACCCATAAATCACTGATTTATTTTTTTTTTGAAGTATGCATGAAATTAAATAGTTATGCAAATACATTCAGCAGGTATGTAGAAGCCTTTGAGCTGTGAAAGGTTTAAATACTTTAGGACACTAGAGCGGCTCAGACTGGGGTCAGAGTTCCTGGGAATTGGGGGACTATCAGCTCCCTTATTAGCCCTGGTCTGTAATGCATGTGAAATAGATGGAAGGAAAGAAAAGATGATATGCCAATAATGCAATCATAATTTGGATGTAAAATCCCAGGCTTTGCAGCATGCTTGAAATTTTACCCACAGCATCTTCATGTGGTAGGCACCATCCTCTGAATTTTAACAGAGCTCAGGCACCAACTATTCAAAACAGCCAGCATGTTCAAAACTAAATTCACTCTGGTCATGGTGCAGCGTTGCAACTCACTCTTGCCTCCCTCCGTGCCTTACAGTGCATGCATTGGACTGAGGCAGTTAAGAACAATACACCAGGAAGATTGTCAGCACCAGGATTTTAAATTACTGTAATTCTGTAAAAGTTTATGAATGGGATTTTATTCAATTATTAAGAATTAGTTTTCAGTCTAATCCAAAGTACATATGCAAATTTAAATACCCTACCTAAATTTTTTCCACCAAAAAAACCCTTCTCTCTGTTCACTTCAGCAAAGTAACACACACATAGAGCCAAGCTTACTTTCAGTCAAATTCCCTTTTATTTCACAGATGTTAACTGCTAACAAAGCTAAAACAAATCTGCAGTTCAGATTGAATCACTAAAACTTCTTCCAAATACCTGGAGGAACAGACTTTATGCAATTTTTTGTCACTTCAACCCTTATTATTTCCTCTGCTTTGAACTATAACAGCAAAAACACATTTTCATGTTTTAACTTGTTTTACATAATTTTAACATTTTTTAAGCCTTCTCTGCATGAAAACCAATAAATGTTAGTGTGAAAACAGACTAGAAAATTTCATTATTCTAGCAATAAAATTCATGAGAAACTTTCTTTTGTATGTAGATGACTTATCAGTGATCCGCTTGGAAAATTTTCTGCTTACCACATTTGCACAGACTACACAGCATTCTTGGATTCAGTCCAAATTTAAAGAGATCCAATTCACTCGTTTTATGAAAAAGCGCCAGTTTTAAACATAGCTAGAAATGGAAAGCAGCCTTAGGAATTAAATGGGGTTTTATGCAGCTAAGACATACCAGAAATAAATAAAGTTCAGTGCTGAAGAGCATTTTAAAGTATCCTAGCAATTACACAGGCAGCTGGATGTAGTAACTATGAAGCTTTCAATCCAACTCTATCTTTGGAAAAGACACTGTTTAATATCACATTAGCTCGTTACGTTTTTAATGTATTTGGTAACTGCTGGAGCACAGATCCTGCTTATTGCTTTGAAACATACAACATTAGCATTGAGACCTAGATGCTTATCTAGAGTTCTTAGTAGCCAAAATTAAAAAGATCAAAGGGAGGACAGTAGGAACAAAGGCACATGGTTAATTTATAAAAGTATTTACAGGGTACTTGAACGCTTATTTCTATCTACTAGAAATTCATTCATCTTGAATTAAAAAAAAAGAAAAAAAACAGGTTAAAGGAGTTCATCCTAAACAGATATTCTCAAGCAGCATGAGCAGAGAAACTTACACACCATTAACTTATTTCAGTAATTAAACTTCTCATTTTGAATATGGAATTTTCAAATACTAAAATTAATAAATGTGTTATTCCTCTAAGCAATGTGACACTTTAGTGCAACCCTCTTCAAAGACTGAAGCTGGCACAGTTAAGGCAGTCTACTAACAGTGTTTAAAATTCAGCACACAGTGTTTAATCATTGAGGTGCCTGTCTCTATTTGGAAAGCTGTCTCTTGACACCATCATCCTTCCAGCGCTGCAGTTTCAAACACAGCATGTTTAAACATCGCAGTTCTTGCAGTGTTTGGGCTTTTTGGAGGTGGTAAGGGAGGAGTCTAACATCTGTTAGCTCCAGAAGCAACTCTGCAGGATGGGTAACATCCCCAAGTTGATGTGTAGCTTTACTGCATTCTGTGCTAACCTTCACAGGCTGCCAACAAGATGCTTCCAAAACTACACCAGTTACATTCAAACCTATAAAGCACTCTATAAACCCTGGTGCTGTAATGTGCACTCCACTCATAGTGTTTCCACACAGTCTGCTGCCAAAAGCAAACTGATCTTCCTAGGATGGGTTTTGATTTTTCGTAGAAGTTCATTGATGCAGACATTCAAAAAAACCCAAACCCTCGCTGAACGAATCAACCGAACTTCAAGAGGACTTAACACTGGTATTTTTCCCCTACTGACTTGAACTTGCCATTTTGAAAATATTATTCATGACTATGGCAAAATATTTTACTCTAATTGTATAGAAATGGTTTCCATTAAACTTTAATAAGGCTATCCAACAAAGGTGACTAGTGCTGTCTATCTACAGCTGATAAATTGGGGCACCAGAACTGACCTGAATTATTAAAAAATTCCACAGGAGGAAGAAACAAAAATAAGTAACTGCATAGTATGTGATCCCTTTTATTCACCAAAGCTGCCCATGTTTATCCCAGGTGGAAGACAGCAGAACAGCTGCTCAGCATTCAGATGCAGGTGTGTTTAGTGCTTGCTGTAACATCTTTCCATCTTGCATGTTGCCGCATCTCTTCAAAGGACAATTACAGAAGTGGCAAGGAAAAAAATGAGAGAAAATAGAAAAGTGTTTGCAGACAGATCAACATTTCTCAAATTTTTCATTTGAAATATTAAAGTAAATTTATTTATAGTGAAAGTCATCAGAAGACCATTCTCCTGGATTTAAAATATTTTGGTTTTTTCTTTGGAAAAAAAAATTAAGAAAAAAGAAAAACAATACACATTACTAAAACCACAGATGCTGTGGCTTTCCTGCCTGCCCCTCTCTCCTTATGTATGTCCATACTGATGACAGAATCAGTTCAAGTAAGTCTAATCACTATCTAAATTAACAGGGTTGTAGTCAGGGTCATCCTCTTCATCCTCCAATTCTAAATCATCCATTTCTTGGAATAAAGATTCATCAACCTCCACATTGTTTCCAGCTGTAAGGAACAGAAAGATACTTTATTTTCATGCAACAAGGAAAACAGTAACAACAACAAAACACACAAGACTTTTTCATACTAGTTCTTCAATGTAGGTGGTTGCTAACTTACTTGGTTTTTTATATATCAGATATGGAAAAGTAAATGCCACATTTTATCTTTTCACAGCTAAAATGAAGTTTTTTTTTCCCTTGCATCAAAACCTAATCAAGAGAAATGTTGTGCAGGAATTCACCGGGAACACAAAATTAACATTGACATTTACCAGAAGCAGAGATCCTTTCTCCCCAGGACAGTCGAAGTAGGAGCTCAGGACCTCACAGCTGGAATAATTACTGCTATCCCAGTGAGATAAATGCACAGAGTTCATAAAAAATCCCTTACACGCCATATGCTGACATACACACATTTGATTTCAGATTTTAATTTTACAAGCAAGATGAAGCTTTGCCTTCTTTCTCATTTTCTTCTGAAAGATGCTGCTGACCCAAGGATAAAACTTGAGGACTCCTACTATTTTATTTTTATTTATCAACAGTGACATCTTCTGGCCACCAAATAAAGGTTCTACGATTTCACTGGATTTCAAACCACCTTTACAAGATAACGCCATTATCCTCTGAAAAACAGTAGTACATGCTACTGTAATATCAAAATAATGTTAGTAACCTGCTGCATCTATGATAGAATGCAGCCAGCAATAAGAATGGGAGTTTTTGTTCACCAGTAGCAACAGGATTACAAATTAATGTATTAATCCTGAATCATTTGGGCACAGAGCCCAGGTAGACATCTGTTCCTCCCTTGAGGCAGGCAAATGTACCATCAACAAACCATCTTCACTTTAGGTATTTTGGAGGAAGACAAGATTAAATTATTCCCTGTAAAAGAAACTAAACTTCCCCATTACTACCATTTCAAGTTCATACTCACTGACATTCATAAACTTTTTTTAAAATTGTTACTTGCAGAGAAGAATCTTGACTCTCTTTCACCTGTATTTTGTGCTACCATCATGCGGCTGCATTAAAGAACTCTCTTACCTCAAAACTCAGATATTTTAAACTAGGGTACTAAAAAGCAGTACAGCAAATTAAATAGGTATATTACTGTAAGTAGTTTTATATGCTTTATCTACAACTGGTTTTCCAAGTTTAACATTTTTCTGGCACAGGCTTACAAAATTTCCATCTGGCACCAGGTCAGTATTTTAGGTAAGGTAACAGGAACATATGCACAAACCGGGAAGAAGAACTGGGTTGCACAGAAGCAAATAGCATTTATTTTGACCTGCAAGATGTTTACTATTGGTGTTGAGGTTCAGAGAGAAGGTGACAGAACTTTAAGACCTGTGCTTGAAATCTGGGGTGAGAAGGCTGGCTATTAGAAAAAAAAGAAAAAAACAAAAATCAGGGTTGTGTTGGGGTTTTTTGTTTTGTTTTTGCTTTTCTTTTTTTGGTTTTGCTTCCAGTCCATTCATTTGAATAGAAGCAATGGAAATAAGATCAACTCAACCACAAGGCTGCTAATAAATACACTTTATCATCTTGAAAAGGTTTTGTTTTTGAGAAAAGTTAAAATCACTTCTGGTCACTCTGCAAAACAGTACTTCTTAGAAAGTTCTTCCAATGTAAAAGTGATTCTGATGTAAGATGTTAAGTCAGAAAATTTTGCTTAGGAATTTTGACCTATTTTAAGCCACTGCCTTTCATTTGTGGAATAAAATAAAAATTTACCTTCCTCCAAGAACTGGATGTCAGAGGTGTCAAGGTTGTGATCCATTTCAAACAGCTGTTTACCTAGAAATAAAATAAAAAATAATACATAAGCAAGTACAGTTCTGAAACAATGATCAACCTAAGGCAACAAGAGTCAGCACATGTATTTTAGTCTTCTCAAATTAACCAATTCTAGCAGTCTTTTTTTTTTTTTTTAACTGCTCATTTCTGTAAGCTCCCCATTCTGGTTTTTTTTTTTTTTAAATTCAGCCAGGATTCATCCAAGCCAACAAGTTTCCTCCTCTTACATGTGAAATGGGTCACTGTAATGTTATTAAGACTTTAACAATGGGGGGGTCAGAAAAATTTACACCCCACAGCCTGTATTCAGTCCTTATTGCTTTAGTCTTCATCTTGCATTCCACAAGAAATCCTCTGTGGGAACTGGGAAAAGAATTAGCTCCTTCACATTTTCCATATATTGTCCCATTCAAAAAGCAACTTGGATCTACACGCAAATCACCAGCTCCTACACACACACACAGAGAGCAGTGAAGGCAACATCACGGAAGACAAAGTGAAGCCTTTCTGACTGGGAGGGACAGGAAGAAAAGCTCAAGACTCTTTCCACATAAATCACCTGTCTTCCATCTACATTTGCATTGCTTATGTAAGCGTCCACAAACAAGACTGGTTGGAGTCCAAGGTAATCCTGGAATTACACTAATAACATCCAAGAATAAGCCTGGTTTTGGTTTTGGAAAGGGAAGCTTCTATAGACTACATCTGTATAGAGGAAAACAGACACCACATACTAACAATACTTTAAAGAACAGAAAAACCAGAAGCCTGATTTCTGTTACCTTATCATTGCAGATTCCCAAATGCATGCCCTTCAGAGAGGAATGAAGCATGTCCCCTGTCCTGTACAGCTTTTTATGAAACTTAATGCCATTAAAATTTCCATCTCTGCTAAATTTCATCAAAACTAGCCAGAAGTGAGGAGAAAACAGAACAGTGATGCACCATGACCACACTGGTTATGTTTTTTCCAGGTAATCAAGTTAAAAAGTAGATCCAGCATCACAGGAGAACCAATTCAAAGCTAAGCCATGCAGACTATGGAGCAGGATGCCAAGACCTATCATCTGTGTAAAAATTACTCGTCATTATCGTCTGGTACCACTGCAGACACTTCATGACCAGTGTTAAAACATACCACTTAGCTTATTTTTGCCTGCCTGTTCTTCTTCTTTCATCTTTTTCCGTTTTATTTCTAGGAGCTCTGCATCAAACTTGGCTTTCCAATTAAGGAAATTCTCAATGGTAACAGGAGTGCCATGAAAACGTTGCTGAAAGAACAGAAAACAAGGCTGCAAACACAACTTGCAAAGCTACAGGTGAAGATGAGCATTCTCTTAATTATTTAAATTACAACAGTCCAGAAGCACTGCTTGCTGTGAAGTATGCTGAGAAATTAATCCTAATCCTGAGAATATACAAAGAACACATTCTTAAGGTTTTTGCCATGGGACTCTCCCTTCAGGAAACTATTCTGAGGTGTAAACTCTCATGGAAGAACCCTGCGTACTCCTTTTGGACCCAAAGTGCAGTAGTTCACAGCTCCCCACTAATACAGGTTTTATCAATAAGTAGGCAGCACTTCTTATCAACCCTTAAGTGCAATCTACACTGAAATACTGCCCATTAAAATACATTAACCCTTTTACCTTGTTGAAACATGAAAAAAAGGATTATTTTTTCTCAGATTTTTTTTGCCATTTTCAGAAATACAGAACCTTCCAAGTCCCATCACCCTCCAGCTACTTCTCAGGAAGTGAGTGAAGACTCATTAGTTGGCCTTATCACAGCACAATCTACAAATGGTAAAACTATTCTACAGGAGGGCAGACCAGTCTTGAAGACTGGTCTCACTGCTTCCACCCTATCCACTCAGTCTACCAAGGAACATAGTCTTCCTCAAACCATGGAGGCCGTGTGCAGCATGACATATTCCAGCCTTTTTTGCTCCCCATTCCTTTCTGCCAACAAAAAACTGTCTACAGCAAATCTGATTTTGTGTGGGAAAAATCCCTGCCTTAGGATGTAATGCTAGAGGGGACTGTGAACATGCAGTTAGACTCTAAAAAGACTGCTTTAGAAAAAAGGAAAAAAATAACTTAAATGCATTAAACAATCTTCTTAAGTTTCAATTATATAATCTTTGGCATAGCTGTTCCTTTCCCACTGCAGCTACGAACTGCTACTTCATCAAGCCAACGCATTTTAAAGAAGCGGAGAGTCTTTTCTAGTTGAAAACATTATTTTACATACTTTCTCTTCTTCTTCTGCCTCTCTTTCTTTCTGTTTCTTCTCCTCTTCTCTTCGTGTTTTTATTTGATCCACTATTTCATTTAATTTCTCCTGTACTGCTGAGACTAGAGTGAAGATCATTACCATTCCTAAATTTTCTTCTGCCTACAACACAAAGAAGGCAACTTTAAACAAAAGAACTTCAAACCTTCAGCAACCAAATGCATAAATACGTTTAGAAAGCAGGATATTGTGCAAATGCAGAGGCACAGCTGACACACTGCACCAGTCACAAAAGCTCACTGTAAAATTCAAATTCAGCTGGCCAGTTAATCCAGTTAGTTATTCCCAAGTGGGTGTGCAGCAAAACACAAAGATGAACGTCTGTGTTCAGGTTATCAGCACATTACAGACATCTTCTGAAAGGCTTTCTCATGAATAAAACAAAACCTCCAGTAGAAACACAACTCTAAAATTTGAATATCATAAATCCTAAGAGACAAGTCACTCAGAACCTTTCTTCTCCTGAAGTAGTTTATTCCTTAATAATATTACATGCTCCTTTTAAGTGAGTTTCCCAGGAAAACCAAAAAAACATCAGCTGATGGAAGGAAGGTTATATGAAGCAAACTGAAAATGAAAAAATGCCCACTGAACATATTATGGCAATTTCAAGGCAGTGAGGACTTGTCAGGAATTCCTGAAACCAAAGAAGTGCTTCCTTCTTTCCTTCACAATGCACTCTCATTGATGCCAAAGGCTGATGAGATCCACCCCACCCCCCAAACAGTTATGTTATTAAAAAGAATCAATGTGACATTTTTTAATATTTCCAAACAAAACTGATGTGGCTTATTTTCATAAATATATATGAAATATATATACAGTGAAACAAATTCACCTTAAGCTAGAAGTGGAAAAGAGGGGAAGCCCTAGTGCACTTCCATTTCATTATTCTATGTTACTGCATACACTGAATTAGCCCTATATCTTACCTCATTAACATAATCTACCACACTAATGTCATTCACCAAACTCAAACCTCAAAGTCAGTCCCTATGGTACGGAACAGGTTTCAGGTCAGTAGCAGACACCTCAGAGAACAACTGATTTGAGAGAGAAATTCCAGCCAAAGCGCAAAGTGGTATCAAGCTGTACGAAGATATTCCATTTTCCTTACCTGCTGCTCTAGCAGTTTTATTATGTTCATGACATCATTATCGTCAAGATTCTCCTGTGAGACAATTTCATACAGTGGAGTTTCATCAGGGTATTTTTCTCTATAGGTAAATTTAAGGGTTGTTTGGACAGCTACAAGATAAAAAACCACATATTCTTATGGTGATAACTGTATAACTTTAATTGTGTATTTTTCTACTGCATCAACAGCCTAAAGATATAAAGAATATAAAATATTCTTGCCTTTAAGGAACAGTCTTCTTACACAGATGTTAAAACAATATGAACAGATTTAAACATAACCCAAGAGTTCAAAGAAATTAAGACGATGAAGTTTACACTTGCACAAGCTATTAAAACCTACTCATGTCTGAAAGGTCTTTAGTAAGATTGAAAAACCTTCTGCTGTATGACGGGTACTACAGCAGTAATCTCTCTCCCTCATATTCTACTCAAAGCTGGAAAACAGGAAAGAGTCCTAACAACAGAACTGGAGAAAATCTCAGCATATTAACACTTCAAATTTCTGTGCACCTCGGTGGAGTATCAACCTCTGTGTTGGGTTCCAGGGCTCCACACTGTGGACACAGACACTATGTCCAGTAGAAGTTATTAAGGAGAGAACTGCCTAAGAAAAATGCATTCAATCTGAAGCTGCCCAGAGCCAGGGTAACATGGAAACAGGGCAAAAAAGAATCAAGTTCTTTTACACATCCTCCCAGAACACCAGGGAGAAGCTTGTTCCAGACTCACTGTTCTCAGCAGCACAGCAGTCTCTTCAACACAGACACCTGCTCTAAGCAGGACTTACTCCTTTAAAACGAAACAAGACAGTGCCAGTTTATTCCTTCTGTTATAGTATCCAGAATAGCAGCTTTTGAACTTGCTTGGAGCAAGGCTTGCTTACAATGTGCCCACGCAATTGTTGGTACTTAACAAATACACAGGGACTTGGGACCCACAGCCTTCTGCTCTGGAACTGTTCCTTAAGAGCTGCACAATCACAGCACACAGACTCAACTCTCCCACGTGGCTGGCACAGTTGCCAGAAAAAAAATTCCCCCACAACATATCTGTAAGCCACTACAAGGATGATGACAACCCATACTTTTTGAAGCTATGCTACAAAGCCTTTGCGATTCAGCAGAAAGCAGTCCTATAGTGAGAGAGCATAACATTTCTGCAAACTGAACAAGGATCACCCAAATCCTTGAACTGTATTTGCTAAGGAATGTTTGCTGTATCAGGCCCCTACAAGGGTTTAAGTGGAGGCATACATAGCTGTTGCTGTTAGAATTAGGTTTGAACATATACAGAAGTTTCTGAGTAAGACCTGACCAACTTACTTTCATCATTTTCTCCAGCTTCAGATGTCACAGTGATTGTGAAAGTTGTTGGCTTTTCCGACAATACTGTTCAAAGGAAAACAGCAAAAGTTAGGGAGAGAGTCCTTAAATCAGACAATTACTTCTTCACATCACTAAAACTGAACTTCTCAAGGACTGATGAAGAAAATAAGCTCTTGATACAGTATTTAGGGCCTTTTTAACATATTAATATAACACTTTTCAATTAACAGCTATTTTCCATATGATGTGATGCCTGGAGTGCTCGTTGAATGAGACCACCTATCATCAAACAATACCAAAAAGTTTCACTTTTGGAAAAATTTTTGGAACTTTCACTGTTCCAGAAAGTGCAAATCAAATCAAACTACTTCTGGTAGCACAGTGACTGTGTGCAGGAAACTACCAAAGCTAATTTGCTTTACCGCGCTAGATGTGTCTGATGAGCATCCAGTGCACTCTTGACTCTGGACTATTTTTACAGTATGCCTGCACCTATATTTAAGACAGCTTAATGTAAGAAATGTGACTAACCAAGCAATGTACTAGAAAGAAAGTGTGTGATTAGGCAGCTAGAAGACAGACACCAACGCAGCTGTTACAGACAAC
The DNA here is from genome assembly GCF_020740725.1 of Corvus hawaiiensis. Classification (NCBI taxonomy): domain Eukaryota; kingdom Metazoa; phylum Chordata; class Aves; order Passeriformes; family Corvidae; genus Corvus; species Corvus hawaiiensis. The sequence continues at coordinate 50,594,257 of NC_063215.1, read as the reverse complement.
ACAACATAGCAAGAGCAATCACCTGTGTTTCACAGGCTAAAAACCTCACTGCACAATTGTGAGCTGCAGACCATATCCCCATCTAAGGAGTGGTCTGCATTACTGTTATAACCTATGCCCAAATTAGTGTACATGCTCTCCAAATATCAACTGAATTCTGCCTAATTGCTAATGTACTGCTACTTCATTCCTCCCTCTTCTCTTGGACATAAAAACCTTAAATGAGTGAACAATAACTCTGAGTAAGCATCAGAGTAGAGTATGAAAGAATATTACTTCCATATCAGTACCAGATATCCAGCATCCCCCGCTACCAGAGACCATCAATTCATATACCTTTAAGTAATCTTTAACATAAAACTGGAAACCTGAAAAGATTTTCAGGTAGAAGCAATGGGCAATGGTACTTGGCAAATGTCTGTGTGGTGAAGTTACTGCCAAGTAAGATACTGTGGAACTCTAGGCAGGGTAGATACTGTGCAGGGAGGAAACAGAAAATGCCCCGATTTTTCCAGTTAATATTCTTTGGATACCGAATGCCAAAAATCATGTTGGATTCACCGGCATGGTAGATAATCTTGACTATTTGATGGTAAATTAAAAAGCCTGAAAAACTGATGAACCAATGTATCCACAACACCAAAGTTTCAGCAATATAACATGCTGCACCAGGGAATTAAAGCTTGCCTTTTTTCCACCTGCAATGGAATAAGGCAGGTAGTGGCAATACATTTACGGAGGAAACAGCACCTTTAAGCACCCCAAAACGTCCCGTGCCTTATGGTCGCGACAGGCTTGCTCCCAGAAAGGAAAACCGGTCGGCACACAAGCCAGTTCCGCGATTCCCACCTAGGGCCGCATCTTCTGAAAGGCTTCTCTGAAGAGCATCCTTCCAGCACACGGGACCGGCTGCCCACGCCGGGCTGGCTGCCGTGCCACGACGCTAAACGCGGCAGCGCCCTCGCACCGGGCCACAAGCGCCATCAAGCGCTCTGCTCTTCCCGGCCAGGGAAAGCGAACCAGCATCCCGAGCACCCACCCAAGCCGCGCGGCTCCGAACCCCGCGGGGCCGGCGACAGCCCCGGCGCGGCCTCCCGCTCCCCCCCCCGCAGGCCGGCTGCGAGCGCGGCCCCGCACCCGTGAACGAGTCCGGGTAGATGGACTCCAGCGCCTCCAGCTCGTTGCGCTGCTCCTCGCTGTAGTCGGTCATCGTGGCCCGCCGCCCACGGCCATGGGCCGACCGCACCGCGACGCCGCCGCCCCCTCCTCCCGTCACCGCCCGCGCCTGCGTTCTCCCGGCGCCGTCCCGGCCCTTCCTAGCATGCCTCGCGCTCGCGATAGGCGGGGATACCGCCCATGGGCTGCGCTGCGCTGGGCTGGGCTGCGCTGGGCTGGGCTGGGCTGGGCTGGCCTGCACCGGCGGACGGAGGGAGAGAGGGAGGCGGTGCAGCTGCCGGCGCGGGAGCGCGGGCGGGCGTGCGGAGCTGGCTTGCCTCGTCCCCGGTCGTTTTCACAATCGCGGTGCCCGCTGCTCAGTTAATTCCAGCACTCGCTGCCTGGCGCTAAGCTCCGGGCAGGACGGACCGTAGCGATCCTGCTGCCATCCGCTACGCTGCTTCCGCGCTCCTCCCGGGAGCGGCGGCCTTGGCAGAGCTGAGGTTGGCAGTCCCTGTGTTACACAGACTAGTGATGGTATGGTTCACCCTTGGACGTTCTTCCCCTGAAAATTTACAGGCATCAGCAAACGGAAGAGGATTCAAACCCGGTGCTATAGGTATTGCGTACGGGTGCCGTGAAGGCAGCTGAATGCCATTTCTGCCAGAAATTGGAGATTTATTTGATGCAGCTGGTGATTTGCAGCTTGAGGTTAAACAGCACCTGCAAACTCGCCCGGAAGCCTTCACCGTGATTCCAGAAGTCCCGTCACATCGGCGGCATCACCATGATGGATGTGCAGAACAGGAGTCGTCAAGGCTGACGATATTGGGAGCTACCTTGCTTTGGGGGTTACCTGCAAGGGTGAATTTAAGACTGTCGAGGGTTAAACAACAGCAGACCCTGATGGGTACTTGGTACACAGAGTAGTTTTAAGGTGCATCAGGTTCCTGGCCCCATGGCTGGCATTTTTCCCACAGATACGTATTATAAGCCCAGGGTTTCCAGAAAACTTTTACCATGGACATAAAAAGAATAATTTTCAAGTGAGCAAACTGGAATTCTAAGTTGATTCTTAGGTAAGATGACTCATTTTAGCAAGCACGGTTTGACTCTTCAAGTGTACCGACTCATAGATTTGTCTGTAATCACAAATTCATTTGAAAGCTGCGCCTTCACTACCAATCCATTACATGCTTCAAAGAGCAGAGGAGTAAAGGGAAATACACCAAATCACTTAAAATACTACAGCTGTAGTACTATAGATTAATTTATGCTAACAGCGTGATAGTCTCTTAGTCTATTGGCAGGCTGACTTCACAGTGACAGATACAGTTAGTATTTCCACTCAGTATTTTGAATTATATACTATTAAGAAAAATACAGGGCAAATAATAACCAGGACAAAATCAGAAACCATGAAGCTTAATTTAAAAATTAGGTGTACAAGAAATTAAAATAATTTTATGGCTCACTCTTAACTACAAATATTGCATCATTTTATAATAGTACTGTAAAACAATAGAAGAAATTGAAATAATTCACATAGACTAAAGACAGCAGTTTTTTGTCATTTGGATCCAGAAATCAGCATAGGGGTTTTTTATCAAAGCTTTCAGGTACACAAATCAGTTGCATGTGTTCCAGATTACAGTGTTCCCTCTTAAATAAAAAAACACAAATATTTTTTAAAATTAAATCAGAAGTTGTGTTACTACTAGAGGTACTTTTTTTCCTAAGGACTTCACATAAACAGTGCAGTTCCATTACCCTTTATTAGGTTTGCATGGCCAGATTTTGGTAGCAGGGGCACTACAAGGGTGCCTTCTGTAAGAAGCTGCCAGAAGCTTCCCCTGTGTCCTGCAGAGCCAATGCCAGCCAGCTCCAAGACAGACCCACCAGTGGCCAAGACTGAGCACCATCAGCAATGGTGGCAGCACATCTGGGATAATAGATTTAAGAAGAGAGGAAAAGAGCCTGAGCAATAGAAACTGCAGTCAGAGTGAGAATGTGTGAGAGCAACAGCTCTGCAGACACCAAGTTTGGTGAAGGAGGTGCTGCAGGCTCTGGAGCAGAGATTCCCCTGCACCCCGTGGTGCGAGCCATGGAGGTACCTGGTGGAACAGATCCACCTGGAGCCCATGCTGAAGCAGATGGATGGCTGTAGGAGACTGTGACCCCACTGGGGGCCTGTGCTGGAGCAGACTCTTGGCAAGACCTGTGGGCAGAGGAGCCCACACAGAAACAGGTTTGCTGGCAGGACTTGTGGCCCTGCAGGGGACCTACCCTTGAACAGGTGGGTCCTGAAGGGCTGCACCCCATGGAAGGGGCCCACACTGGAGCAGTTCATAAAGAACTACAGCTTCTGGAAAGGACCCACACTGGAGAAGTCGGTGGAGGGCTGTCTCCTGGAAGGAGGTACCCCATGCTGGAGCAGGGGGAGAGTGTGAGGAGCCCTCCCTCCAAGGAGGAAGGGGCAGTAAAGACAATGTGTGATGAACTGACTGCAACCCCCATTCACTCACACAGCCCCTTGTGTCACTGGAGGAGACGAGAGAAAATTTGTGAGTGGAACTAAGCCCAGGAAGGAGAAAGGTGGTGGGGAAAGGTACTTTAAGATTTGGGTTTGGTTCTCATTATCCCACTCTGATTTCATTGGTAATAAAGTAATTTCTCCAAGTGGAGTCTGTTTTGCCCTTGACAGTAATTGCTGAGTGATCTCTCCCTATCCTTCTATTCTCTCTCCCCTATCCAGATGAAGAGAGGAATGACAGAGCAGCTCTGGCTCCTGCATTTTCTAGTTAAATGTACTAAATAATTATATTTTTCCATTTCAAGCACCTGGGGTAATTTATTAGTAGCAGATAGCATCCTATCATGTAGCATATGGCTCTGGAGCCCACATGTATACATGTACATAGCAAGGCAACACAGGAAAGATTAAAAAAATTATGGTATGCATTTCCCTCCACCTTAGAGTTAGAAACATCTGTGTGTTAAGGGATGAGTATATCCCATCATACCAAACTGATTTAACAGAAAAACATCATTAAGCCTTCTTTCACAAAATTCAGTAGATTTTAGTCACAGAAATATTCATGGACCCAGTATATGTATAAATTACAAGTTTACAGAGGCAAAGCAAACTCTTCTGCACAGACTGAGATTTTTCCCACCCTCATTTGCTATTTGTACAGAAGGCAAACACACAAACACCTTAGAGATTTTGAAATACTTCCAGAAAGGAAACTGACCTTGCTATTGCTTTCAGCCAGAATACAATTCAACTCAGCTTGCCATATGTCAAGTGTTTGTTCATGCAGCTGCTATATGTTATACACCTCCACCATGTGCCTCAGTGGGGATTTTAATCTCTTTATCAGAATTGAAAGTTCTCTCATCATTGTATCTAAATTCAGCCTTTGAAGATAAAAATTCCCCACGTGTTTCCTATGTGCTACTGTAGCCCCAGACTTAACCAGTAGTTAGCTCAGTGTAGTTTACTTATATGATACAAAAAAAAGTGGAAGAGGAGAAATAAGTCATTTCTGCTAGCTGTCACTAAGGAAAAGCTGGATAGCTGCCCTTGCTCTATACAGAATGGACCAATTCATAGAATCCAATCAAGGTCTACCTATTAAAGATCCTTTTAACGGAAAGAAAAAAAACCATAAAAAAGCATCTGCAAATAACTTTCTCAGTACATACTTATCCTTTAGCACAACTATTAGAAAGCAGAGAGCTGAAGCTTGAAATAGCCCACCCTAATCTAGGCATAGATCACAATATCCCACAGGAGTCAAAATGCCACCAGTAAAGGCATCTCTAAGCATGTGCTAAAGGGCTACATTAACAAGATGCACTTGCTCACATACTTTCTCTATCAATGTAATACTGTATTAGAAAGTTCCAGAGCAGCTCAGGTCTGATACAGAGCTAGACAGGTTCCTGCTTTCCTGCAAAGTATTGTGGGGGCTTGGATCTTCAGAGCTGTGTTATGATCCCAGCACCTTCATCAATCCTTAGATATTTTCCATTTGCACGCTCCTTGAGTGCCCAGTCATGGAGGAGGCTGTAATCATAGTGTTCCTCATCCACTCGTTTTAGAAAGGCCAGTCCAGAAATGGCTTGCCACTCCCTGAGAGATGGGATACGAATTTCCTTTACATTCTCACTTCCTGGGACAAAGCCAAAGAACTTCTTCACATGCTGCATGGCATAGAGCCTGGAGTGCTGCTCTGTCGCCTCATCAAAGAGCTCCTGCTCATTGTGGACATAGCTGCTCCAGTATCTGAAATGTAGAAAGCTGAGTGGGGAGAAACAGCTTGCCAGGCAGTAGGAAAGGAACACGGTGATGACTACCACAGCAATCAAAAGCCAGCCAGCCACCTTACAGAAAGAAAAAAAAGGAAAATAACTGTTAGAGCTGAAAATACTCAGAGTGGTAACTTCTGAGCACCAAAAAATCTGTAATATGATCTTTACTTGCTTTTCCTAAATAATAGCATTAACAAGGTATAAGCCTGGAAAGTATCTGTCATCACCAAACCCAGTCCATAGTGGAGGCAGCTGTGTGGTATAAAATCACCTGTTCCTGCCAAGTTTAAGGAAGTTCTGGGTTTTGGGTATATTGCTTTCCCAGCTATTATTGTAAGAAGATAAGCCATCTAATTCCTAGACTGTATAAGCTTATAGCCTGTTTAAAACCAATTTTCTCTAAGTAACAACTTAATGCTCCCCCTATTATTTATCCAGTATGCAAAACTTTAGAATTGAGTCTGATCTAAAACCCAAGATTTTACATGGGTTCACATAAAACTCTCACAGCCTGGCCTCTTAGTCACATGTTTCTTCTGCTTTAATGAAGAAACTTTATACCCTCCCTGGCTCTAGAGCTTCCATTTATCTTACTTAATAATACTTTTTAGGATACTACACAAGGAAGAGTACATCTTCTGGTAGCAGGTAACAAATGGGACAAGCAGAAGTAGTGGTTTATATACACCTAAAGTTCAGTTCCACTTGAAATAAAAAGTGGGCTTCAAAACACAGAGAGATTTAGCACTCAAGACAGAGGACACTGATCTTGTTTTATCCTAAGGCTTTGCCTGTTGAATTAGCTCCCTCTCTCATCATCAGGTTCACAGGCAACAGAAGCAACACGAGTTACTCACTTGTGACTGGTATCGGAGGAGGAGAATCACTTCATCTCTCACCCGGGTCAGCTCTGGAGGAACCAGCTGACTGCAGGGAAACATAGCCAGTATCCTTCTGCGTTCACTAGCAGTAACATTGGGAGCAGCTCCATAGTAATACACAGGGACATACTCACTCACAGCACAGATATAATATGAGCCATTTATCAGGGTGACAGCAAGCCATGTGACTGGAGCAACCAGTGCCCTCCCAGTGATGCTGCACAAGACAAAGCACACCAGTTTGCATTTCAGCAACCGGTTTGATGAAGTCACTTTCTCAAAATGAGACCTTTTGCCCATAACCAGCCTCCAAGTCTGGTTGTTCAGGGCATAGCCAACAATCAGAAGGATCAGTGCAGGCACTCCTAGGAAAGCTAGCCCATAGATAAGGTTCTGTCCAACATGACAGGGACAGCTGAATGTGAAGAAAGAGAAGAGTTGCTGCCCACCAATTGTCAAGATTGCAATTATTGCATTGGCGATAACAACCTCCTTGCCCTTTAGAAAAGTTAACCACTTTGGAAGGAAAGTCATTTTAGACCCTATACTTTACCAGATTCTTTTGCTTTAAGTTGACACTAGCTTTTAGTTATATCTAACTAGTGTTAATGGCAGAGCAGAATAAGCACCAACAGCTTGAAAAGCATACCACCAGACACAACCCCCAAAAACCCCCCCTTGCTAGTCTTTCTCCTCCCACTACTTTTCAGTGGCTTCTATGCTAGCTTTAAGTATGCTTGCAGACATCCACTGATGTGTTTTAATTGATTCAGTAATTTATCTCAGCTGTCCTGGAAAATCGAGCTTTTAGGCTGTTGTGAGCTCTGCCAGCTCCTTGCTAATTGTCTGAAATAAACAATAAATTCCCCCTACCTTTTGGATGACATGCAGTGCTATCAAACTGATGGCTAACCTGCCAAGGTTAATTGCCAAGCTGCTGTTTGCTAATCAACAGTAATTAGCAGAAACATGGCATGAGACTAGGAAAAAAAAAAAGAGCCTTCCAGCTATTCTTCATAAAAGATCATCCAAACAAATCCTTGGCAAATTGACTGATTTTTTTAAAAAATGAAGTATTTTAAATGCTTGTGCTCTAAAATAAACTTAGAAAATATTCCGTAAGTTGCACAATGTTTGGAATCCCAGTGCTGTTTGCATTTGATGTCAGTTCTGGGGCAATTCATTCTCCAAACACTGGAGTCTGAGATGTAGTTAGCTGCTGGACCATGAGGATTTTAGCGTTTCACCTCTAGGTGGCAAGAAGCTGGCATGTCTCTTATCCTGATGGTGCTGAACGTTTCCTTTGGAAAGTTGGGTGGGGTCTTTTGTTTGAGGTTTTTTGTTTGGGTTTTTTTTGGTTTGGTTTTTGTTTGGTTTTTTTTGATAATATACATATATATATAATCTGCTAATCACTTCACAAAATGTCAAGCCAGATGGTATTTATTTATATAGTGTGCTTGTGATTACAAGTTTTAAGATTTTCTGCAAGTATAGCCAGTCCCATTCCATGGACAGAGATAGAAAATTTTCAATTAAGCGTTTCCAAAGCTAGCTTCTGGTTATTGGGATATGTGACCTGGACTCTGAGCATCTCTCACAAATCAAGCTTTAAGCAGGGGCCTGAAAAGCTGAAAACATTTCACTCCTGATGAATTTCTCTGGACCACACTTTTTCTATGGCCACACTATCCAGTAGTTCTGTGCATTGCATAACCTAGGCTGATCTGAATATGCAAATACTTGTCTTTAAGTACTGAAAAGTCTGACTGTCTGTCATATAAACATTCTTACCAAGAACAGAAAAAAAAAGTTAGCCAGAAAGTTTTTGGGGAAAATTGTCTTCCCATTACAGATGTCTATCTCCAGCATGTGTGAATTTGGTTGTGTGATATAATAGTGTCCGTCTGCGTAGCCTCTTCTCTCCCCTTGCTGAGAGGGTTGCTAATAATAAGTTTCATCTCAAACAGTGGTTTTAGCACCCATGGTGTCTGCTTGGATGGCAGAGACACTCGCTCAGCTGTTGTACACAGGGGTAGCATGTTATGCATGTCTCGCTGTTCACTAGGCAGGACCCTGTTTCTCCAGTGCACTTTTAGGGTGGACATCTGCATGTCTCGTCCCCAGCCACCATCTGAGAAAGAGGTCTTTGCTGGTAACTGGCTCTCAAACAATGTGACACTGTTCCACAAAATTAAAAGCAGTAGAGAAACATGAAACATCCAGCAGCACTTTGTCGCAGCTTTTCTGGAACTTGTTGTTAAGTTCTTAGTTGTTTGGACAGAGTAATAGCACAATGAAATCCCAGATCTGTCTGAATATTGCCATTTTATACCTTCATTTTATTTCAGTATCACAGGATTTTCAATAATTTTTTTCAGTACTAGTGACATTATATTTTGAAAAAAAAAAAAAGTGAAATAAACCTATCAGGCTATTACAAAATTATTTTATAAGAGTCTTCCATTATGCCTCAGTTCATTTTAAAATCTGTGATTGATTCCTTCTGAGATTTCTTTGGGAACCTGTGTCTTATTTTGTTTATAAGGGAGGAAGGCTTTCCCAAGCATCACTTGTTTACTCAAGAAACACATTAGATGTGAAACTGGTGTCCAACACTGAAATATTAATAGTCAGCCTGAGGCTGTTGAATGAGGCAATTTTTACAATCAATACAACAACTTTGTACTTATGCATTTTCACTTCTTTGGCATTTGCTTTCATGCTCTGCCGTAAATGATCCTGCTGGGTCATCCTATTATGGGACAAATTACAGGGTTGGATCCAATTAAGAGCTTGGGTGGCACATCAAACCTTTAAGTACTTGCCTTTGCAGAGGAACCCAGGTCCTGAGATAGACATTTAGGCTCTTTATTGAATTCCCAGGAAGAGTGAGGACTGGATGCAATCCAAAATACCACTACCTGAGGTGGCAGCCGGCTGGCCTGTGAGGCAAAAAGATGCTTATAGCTGACATCTGAGGCAAATAGGATGCATGAACAAACCTTAGTCATGGTTTTGCTTTTCATATTGCAGAGCTCTGTAAGCTTGAACTCACTGCCAGTAACCTCACTTATGAGAAAAAGAGATTTTATTTTTTTTTAAGGAATGCAAATCATTTGTCATTTCTTTTAAAACATGGTTATTGGAAGACATATTTCACCTTCCCATACACAGCAAACAGTTTTATTCTCCGGTTTGCTTTTTATTGAAATAAAGCAACCATGGCAGAATGGAGAGATTGGTTTCAGCTCTCTTCTCCACCTGATCTAGTAAAAACTCACTCACTCATCTCTTTCTTCCAAAAGCTGTTATTATTAGTGATGTGATGTGACTATGCTGCAAAGAATCTGTGTTCTCCAGCTTTCCTGCCATAGTTCTACCAGTTGTGCTTAGTTTCCCCACTGAGAGGATTTTGATATTTTTTGGATCAGAAAAAGACCAGGATTTTGTTATTTAATGCCCAGGGAAAGGTAAGGACAAAGAGGGAAGTGATCTTCTGTTTTCCATCTGAAGTTTGGAGGATGAGACTGAATCCTGGTCTCTCTGGTCCTGCACACGTGTTTTCATCACTCAACAGTCAAAAGGCCAATATTCTGTGGCTCTTCTAACTGCATTTTGAGTTCTAGTTTGCATGGATGTCAAGCCTACCTGTGCATGTTGGAAAGCATGCTATGAAAGGACCTTCATGCCAGATTTCCTGTGGGAGCAGAGGGGAGCACTGCCTGTGTCCTGTGATCTGCCAGATCACCAGTTGCATTCAGGTTGCAAAGTCATTTTCATGGTCACTTTGGCCTGGTTAGGGGAGAAGTTCCTCTCCCTGTAATCAGAACAAGCACTGATGAAAAACATAATAAGCTTTGTGTTAATGGATGAACAGAAACCTGTTAATGATTTTTTTTAAAACTTACATATTTCACTTCAGAATTCAGCTGTGCTTTATAGGCAAATTTATGAGATTTCAGGTCCCTGCAGAGAGCAGAAAGGAGGCACTCAAATCTCAAAAAACCCTCTTGAGAAACATAACCTAACCAAGGAAGTTTCAGCAGGTCAAACTGAGAGTGCTTCCCAGGCAGGGCACTACAGCAAAGTGACAGCAATTGCATTGCTTTATTTGGAAGCATGGTCAAAGAGCAGCCACCCTATGAGAAAGCTGTGTTCAAGTTCTCTTTTGAGCTTGAAGCCCTCAACACCTACCTTCTTGTGATTTGAAAGAATTCAATTTTCTGTTAGAGAAAATTTAATGCAAGGCCTATCCATCTGGAAAAAGGAGAGCAAACAAAAGCTTGACCCTGTATTTTACTAATTTGGACACTCACCTTTTGTGGTTAATGCATTCTTGTTTTGGCTCAAAGAACTTTTTCACTTTTTTTTTAGGCTTTCTAATTAGTCAATATCTAATTTATTATTTACTTCTATATTACACTCTGCTCTGGGATATTCATGTTTGTGAGAATCGTTAGGCTACCAAAGAAATCATGTACTTACCTCTACAGGTATCAGTTTTCCCATAATAGCCAGTCCACTGCAAGAGACAGGGTGTTGGTGCACACTTTTGTTTGTGCTTTTGAGCTTTGGGATATATTTTGTGGAGTTTTTATTGGTGTTATGGGAATGAAGAGAACTGGTGTAGTCTAATGCTCAAGCAGTGTGTCAGACTGACCTTCTTGGGGCTAAAGACTAAATTTCTCTCCTGAAAAACATGACAGAAAGGGAGGTGTGGGGTGATGCTAACTTTCTCACTATTCCAATTGCCTTGGATTACTTCTAAGAAGTATATGTTCAGGATTAAAACAGGTGCCAGATATGTGCCCACCTCTATTCTTTTCGCAGGGCTTCAAGACAGCCCACCAAGGACTTGTTTCCTTCACTGGAGCCATTGAACTCCCAGTTTATTTGGACACATCACGTCAGCTTCATTTTCTCAATCATGTGCAAACCTTTCAAAATGTAGTCCATTCTACTCAATGCATAGCAATATATGTATGAATTTACTCGTGTACACGTGGGCACATATGTATTTTTCAAAGGATGTTGATGTGTCCTTACTATGCATTGCTCTGTCTGGTGTGCAGGGTTCCTTCATGATTATGGTATTAATAATGCAGGCTGAAGTAATTCATCCACGTATTCTGAACCGGATAAATAAAATTGTGCTCATTTATGGGTAGCCTTAAGTGCTTTGCGATGGGTTCACTGGAGTTAAATTACACTAATGATAATCTTTTACAGTTTGGTTTTTTTTTAAATGTAATGCAGTACACTTTCTTGTGGAATATGGGATTACTCTTGCAATGTGAGGCATGTTTGGTGCTTGTCTCCAGTTGGAGACAATCAGAGAAACAAACCTATCTCAGACTCAATTTAGAAATGCAATTAACTATCTAGAGAATTGTCATGCCTGGCTTTTAAAATTTGTTTAAATTTAGATATGGAAAGTACCTACAAGAGTTTAACTTACAAAATGGAACAAGACTTTACAGGGCCAGAAGAGCACCTGCAAAAAAAAAAAAAAAAAAAAAAAGGAAGAGGTATTGCATTGTAAAATTGTCAATACCAGTTCATTCTGTGTAAAATAAAAGCTGTTAGGATGACTAAGCTTTGCACAGAAAAAGCTGAAAATCCTTTTATCTGTCCCATTTTTCCTTGTTGAATTGTGTCATAACTTTACCATTTTTTAAAGTAAATTAATCTTCCTAATCCTAAGTTAATCACATCTGAATGCTTTCTGGGTATCTGCAGTAGTAAATATCTGTAATTTTACTCTAGCACTGGATCTATTAGTTAAAGGAAATTTAATAACAGCATGTCGTTCAGAGGAGACCATATATTTTTACTTGCTTTCCTGAGAGGACTCAGTGGAAATGTATATGAAGGTAAGTCCTATAAGGACTGATAACTACCTAATTAATTTCTAAATTCATCAGTGACCATAGTCAAAACTCATTGCAAATCTAAGCTACCACATAGGCCAAATTTACCACAGGGGAAAACAGACGAACTAAGCCTGGATGTTCATAGGAGGATATTAAGAAATAGGGGCTATAACAGGTTAAGAATGATAGAATACCCCCAGGAACATTGTTAATGAAAGTGCCATTTGCACAAGCTGGCAGCTGTAGCAGGTACAGAGTTTATTCCTCTGGAAGGCTGAGTTCTCTCGATCTGTCCTGGCAGCTTTACACAAACGTGGTGGTAGCAGTGCCTTAAAAGCCACACTTACCCTGCTCGGACAGATGTTAACTCACCAGACTACAGCAGTCGGACTGGCAGAAGACTACAGCTTTTTTAGATTGAAAACAATCAATTTTTAATTACCTTGTGCAGCAGTATCTTGCAATTATGTTGTTATTCTTCAGAGAGGATGTTTTTGTTAGCTCTCCAAACACCAAAGTCTGATACAAACAACAGAATAATTTTGCTGTCCCTAAAAACTTAATACCTGTGAATCTCTTGGGGCTGTTCTATTTGACTTCCCATGTCTGTTAGCTGTGTATTTGATTACAAAACATTCCTATGGACAGAGTGGTTATTTATGTTGTGGACAGTGGCAGATCTGTTGCCAGTCAAATTCCTCCCAAAGGGTTTGGTGCACGCAGAGAATAGGAGGAGCATCAGCAGCATTACAGACTGCAGCAAACACATCTCATGCAAAAGACAGAAGAGCAGAGAGGAGAAAACTTAAGAGAAGAGAAAGAGGAAATACAGTGATTGAGAGAAAACTGTGCTGCTTGAGGAAGAAAAGATATAAACTGACAATCAAAATACGTCAGGAGTTACACAAGCAACATGTCTCGGTCACCAGGAAGAAAGCAGGAGAACCACAAAATAGTAAGATATTTTTGTAATGTGTTATTAAAATTGTGCATGGAGTAAGAATAACCTATTATTTAATTGATGCATTTTATACACTCCTATTTCTGAACAATCTGAAAGTATTGAAAAGATGGGATAAGATTGGTGGTACAAGAGCAGAGCTGCTGGCAGCATTTATAGCTACTATTCCTAATGCTGGGATTCTCTACAAGCTTGGGAAAGAGGGGCACAAAGTTTCTGAGGCTGAAATCTGTTCAGAAGCAGAGGTCTAAGTGCTTCAAGTGTTTATGGTCTAAGATATAAATGCATGGTAAGTTTATGGACCTCTGTGGTTAGATAGTCATTCAATGAAACACAGGAAGAAGGAGATCTCTGTTCTATGCTTGAATGGTTCGATTCCACACAAACTTTTCTTCAGGAATTTAGACCCCTAGGTCTTTCTGTATGGTGAATGGTGATTTTTGACAGGAACTGGGCAGTGGAAAAATTCCAGAAGGCTTTAAGACAATGTTGTATCAATTTCTGAAAAGAGGAGAGAAGTCTCCACTGAAAAAGAAATGGAAGAGTGTAATATAATTACAGTTAATGTACCTAAGTTTATGGTCGAAAAGTCTTCCAGTGGATTGCAAGTGTGGCTGATAAATACGATTATATTGATATTATGCTTAAGTTTTTCTAAGGTAATTTTCTTACTACAACAGAGACTTTTTGCTGAACAATAATAATAATACAGGACCTGTATGACATCAATTTACTCCATTGAAAACTTGTTAATGAGAATTTGGCCAAGAGTACCATGTTACTTTAAGCACGAGTTACCACCAAAATGAGTTTGTAAAATGGTTCTGCTTAAGATTTTGAACAGTGACTTGTTGAAACAGCAACACTGATCAAACTTCTGATGCAAAGGAACAGGAAGAAATCTTTCCACCAAGCTGTTCTTACTTTGCTAGTGTGATTAGTTCTATTGTTTTCATTAGTATTCACTATTATTTTTCTACAGGCTAGAGACAAAAAGCAGCTCTGATCTGACCACATGCCACAGGGCTGTAGCACTTCCTTTAATTAATTCGTGTCCAAGAAGTTTAGTAAGAGTCAGCCTAATCTCTTGCCTAAAAGCCAGCTGCTACTCCTGCTAAATACAGACAGTTCTGCAGTGCATGGACGTGATCTGGCAGGGCAGAGAGAGAAGGAAACTTCCCTCCAGACTGTTGCACAGCTGAAGACCTCACACTAGTGCCTGTGACAGGATCAGTGCAGAGATATACCTTTGGCATCTTCAGTTGCTCTCCATGTTCCTTGGGCAAGGGGCTGTAATCCTCACCCATCCCCTTCATCTTGTTGTTCTTCTTTACACTTGTGCTGAATTATAGTATTTTTTCATTATTCTGAGCTGAATTTTTGTCTACTTTTTACTTTTTTGGAGGAAGCAGCTAATGATTTGAATCAGATCAACCCTACCTTTGTGAACTGTTGTTCCTACTGCAAAAGGATTAAAAGCTCATTGCCTCTATTACTCTTCCTGCCGCTGTGTGTCATTATTCTTGGATGGCACTAGACAGCATTTGTCAATCCAGCCAACATACACTCATAAGATGCAAGAATGCACCTGATGATGGTAACTCTGAGTATACCAAGAAATGGTATTTTTGGTAAGCAAATCCCTTACATACTCAAGTGAGGATCAATATAGAGTCTGTCCCACTAGAAATCTTGATTTCAGTGATTATGCATGCATGGACAAAAGTTTCTTTATTAGTGTAAATGTTATTTTGCTTGCTTTTAATACAGCAGCAGCTCAAAACCATGGAAAAGTTGGATTCTAGTTTGCTTCGTTTTCAATTTTCGTATTTTCTGACAGAGCAGAGAACTTTTTGTACTCACATATGGGGCTTTGGTAGCCCAGCTGTGCAAGGACTATGAAAAAGATGAAGATGTCAACGCTTGTTTAGATAGAATGTAAGTATTGCTTCAAATGTTTGGTTTTATCCATAGTGCTATTTGTTTACATATATATATTACCTTTCAGCTTTTTTTTTTGTTATCTTACAAGTTCCAGCATTTTGTCTATGGTTACAGAGAAGACAGGGGAAAGTTTCAATGTTCGGTCAACAGAAATAGCACTAATTTGTGAATTAAGATCAACAATTAGCTTTTTAATTCTCTGAGGAAAAGTGTCAGGATTGTTTCTATGGCTTACATTTGTTCCTTGCTGATTCTTTAGTTATGCTAGTTATTAATATAATCTTCTGAAATTCATATCCTGTATCCCTCAGTGGGGTAGGGGCAAATGGGCCTCTCACATTTAAAAGATCATACAGCAGGGGGTGAGATAGCACAAAAGGTCAACAAGGATGGATTTTCACATGGATAATGTCTTTGGAAAATGAAGATCCTATGTTTACAAACCCTGTCATCCTGATATTCACTACCATAAAAATAATTACATCATGGAAAATCAGCAAGAAACAGCTTTTGAGCTGGTTAACAAGAAGATATAGTAAGGTCTTTGGCAGAACAGTAAGGCTTATGCTTGTGGGCAAAGTGGACATATAAAATGGATTTACAACAACCACAGTGGACAGAATACCTGACCACTTTACTAGTAACCTGAAAGTTTGCAAACTGGCTGTAGTCCAATAACTATCCGTCAGAGTAAATGAAAAAAAAAAAAAAATCATTGTTGGAAAAAAGAAAAGCAATTTATTCACAAACTTATAAGGGATAACATCCCTCAGATTTTTTTTTTTATATTCATCTCTCATTCAGCCCTGGTGAAAATCATATATTTAAAAAATGCACAAAGTTTTTTAATGATGCCATGGTAGAAATTACTAGAGAGCAGTTTTGGAATATGTGGAGGCAGATTTTGCTCCTTATGTTTTCATTATTGCAGTTGTTTCTATAAAATCTTCTTTTTTGAGGAAGACTTGATAATATAATGACAGGTTTCATTAAAACAATATGTTCTTTACTTCTGTGATTAAGAAAACAGCCCAGCTTCAGAAAAAAACCTCACAGCTCAGCAGCTGTGTGACAGCTGGAGACAGTGTACTTCTCTCTCTCTGTGTACATGTATAGTCTGTAGTGAGAAGGGTGTTCTTCACTGTACACTTGCCAAGTAGCTGCTTACCCATCTGTTATTAATTTGACTTTGCAAATCTAAGGCATAAAGGTTGAAAAGTATCTTAAGTAGTCTTGTATGTCACTAGTGCGAACCTTGCTCAATGCTGGTTACACCTTTGCCAATGTTATTGCTATTGATACTTAGGCAATAGATAAATACCTAATTGTTTCTAGGCACGTGACATACTGCAGTTTTAGTCTTCACGCTGCCAAACCCACTTTTTGGTTTTGTCATCACATTAGACATCAGATCTAATGTTGCCTTTCCTTGTTTCCTCCTTAGGGGATACAGCATTGGCATAAGGCTGATTGATGACTTTTTGGCTCGTTCAGCTGTGAAAAAGTGCCGCAGTTACTCTGAAACCGCAGACATGATTGCACAGGTAAATGAGGTTTGCATTTTCTAAAGTGTCATCAGATTCAGTGGTTTTAGCTTAGAATCATATATTCCCTTCCTTTTTCTCTTCCTAGGAGCATAAGTCTTGACCATCTCATACAGATCTTAAAATTTGATATTTTTACTTCTGCCATTTGTCTCCTCTCATCATCTCCATAATTCTCTTAGAGATCTTTTAACTTTAAAATCATAATATTAAGAATAAGCTGCAGGATTTTCTGCAAAAAGAAAAACCTCAGTGATAGCAAAGAAGAACTGTAAGAAAAGAAATTGAGAGGAACATTTTCCCGACTACCCACAAACCTAATAATAAAATCAAAAAGATAAAATCAGAGCTTATACTTTCATCTGCTTTAGTGGAAATTTCCCTTTAATTCAGTAGCTGTTCACACTTCTGTCAGACAAGAAAGACACAGGTTTCTAAAGATGTACTTTTGCCCCCATTGGCAAGTTAGAATTCCAGGGAATTTCAAAGAGAAATTTAAATAAGAATGATATATAATAAAGTTCATCCTGGTAAGCAGCTGAGCTGGGGTAGAGGATCCATTGGAGACAGTGAGGACAACTGAATGAAACTGGTGAGACAAGCAGCATTTAAATCACTGTTTTAAAATACACTGCCTCATTAAAAAATTAAAACAGGCTGAAAAAATCACATTTTTGTTCACTTTTACATTCTTCTTCCGGTGGTATTGGTACTTTATTTTCACATATATGTCAGATATCTGGTTTTCTGGATCTTATTCCTCATAGTTCCCTTCCTTACAAGTGCATTATTAGAGTTGAACCATCATTCTTAAGTACAGGGTATTCAACAGCAAAGTACAGTGAGAAATTAACAATGGAAAAAGACACTATTTCTCTGCAGGTTGTACTTCAAAAGACACTTATTAAGAGAAGTAAAAAATTGCTTGGAAAGATTGGAACAAACTTGAAAGCACACAGTGTCCCTTCAAAAGACTATTTTTAGCAAACTGAAAGAGGAGTTCTGTAGTAGGAGTATAACATTTCTGAGGCAAAACGCGATATGGACAGCATTTTCACTTTTCTTTGGCAAAACAATTATAAATTAATCTTTGAGCACATTTGTCTGAGACACATACCAACAAAACATGGAAAGTGACCCAGTAAGTAACTGTAAATACTCTACTAAAGTTTTTAGTTCAGAATCATGAAGCTGTTTACATCATCTCCTTAACACTTCAGCATGATTGCTCCCAGCTAGGAGAAAGTGCTTAAATACTTAACTGCACTAAGTCTTCACAGGTATAAATCTGTTTGAGGATGAGTAAAACCAGTTCAAAGTTAAAGTAATTAAGACAGTTAAGCAATTCATGTAGTTAAGAGCCAAACCTGCTGTTAACATAGCTGTTATCCTGCAGTCCTTTGGAAAACAAAGTGTGTAAGGCTGTGGGTGTTCCCTGTGGAAATGGAAAGAGATGAAGCAAAAGAAAAAAAACATAATATGAGGACTACAAAGCCAGCTTCCCAGATCAAGAAATAAATACTGGAGAAAAGGTGCACCTAAGGCAGTGACTGGGAGCTTAAAACTTCCACCACTGGTTCAGACTGCAAAGCCTGGGCTTACTGCTACCTTATACAGGATTGGAGAAGGGCCAACAGGTTTTGATGAGGAGCCAAAGAGAGCCCTTCTACACTGAGTTCCCATGGTGTTCACTGACTTCTTGTGTTGGTCCTGTGACTTGGCATGGTTATAGTTGGGATTGAATTAAAAAAGAGATTAAACAGGACATGTAAAAGTAGGCTTTCTGGCAAATCAAGGAATGATACTAAGAACAAAGCCCAGCTGAAGAAGTAATGTCCAAGATGGGATTCGGAATTTAGATCTGAGTATAACTGAGAATTACTTTGGAAATGAGGGTGATAATTTTCCTCTATAATACTGTAAAAACAAAAGTTTAATTCAATTCCTCCTCATAGGACCTTGATATAATTGATCTGATCAAATGAGTTGCAAAAAACAGCTTCTGGTTTTAGATCTAATCTGTACACTACCTTCTCTAGCACCAGGAGATGTCTGTGTGTGCCAGAGCTGGAAGCAGCCAGACCACACCCTCTGGTCCACAGCGAGCTGGTGCTGGCTGGGAGGCTCCACTGCTGGATTAAACAGTGCTGTGCCTAAGGGTGGATCTGTTCCTGAAAAGCAATGGCTGCAGAGATGGGCTTTCTTTTAGACCCTCAGTACCCTGTGAATGCAGGAAATAAACATCTCTGGAGCTTTTTGAAGAGACCTCCCTGGGGATAACAAGGGATGGGGTAATCCAACCATGTCACCCCCTAGTCCAGAGCTGTGGGACAAGAGAAGTGATGCCCCTTGTCATGGAAGGTGCTGCCACACAAGGTCCCTGTATATTGACATATGGCCAGTTTGAAGGTCTGGCAGAAGCTGGCAGAATTCATGAAGCTGGTAAATGCTGGTTTTCAGATCTCAGCAGGGAGAGGGAAACGCATAAGCAGGTGGCTGTGCTGAGTAATATAGTCTACAGTGGTAGAGAGTTAACAGAACATTGAAGTGCTGCACTGTGAAGAGTAAAGAAAAGTTCAGAAGAGAAGTTTGGAATTGGCAACAGATGGCAAGACCTTTAATGCATCTTCCTCTTTGCAAACACTGACTGGAAAAATACTAAGAATGAAAAGTATGCTAGCAGAAATATTATTTTGGCTGCTTTTCTCCTTTTAAGGAGATTAATCCTGGTCCTTCATTAATCTTGCTATTATGCCATCTGAAATCATGGTTTTAATTTTTTTAACAGTTTGTATTTACTTTCTTGGCATCATGACTTATGCAATAAAATGTTTGGTAGTGAAAAGTCCCAAGTAGTATGGAGAGGGACTGATAAGTGAGTGGCTTCCCAAATATTTCAGTAATTCTAGACTGTGTTTAAGCACCATCAAAATGTTAATGATTTTTATTCTTGCTGCTTGAGAGAGATTGAATGCTGGTTGAGACTTTGAAAAAGGGCCGTGATACATTTTTAATTCTGACTGCATAGATCTCATTTTCTCATTAAGCAATACAGAATGTCATAGAGCTGCAAGTAACATTTTCAAAAGTGAGATTTTGCTTTATATGGGCATCATTTTGGTGGCAAGCCTCTGTAAGTGTCTAAACAGATATTCTTTTTTCTTCCATAGCTTCATAGAAATATGAGACAGATTTATGGGATGCAGCTTCTAAACCACCTCATTCATTTTACTTTCCAGTCTTTTGGAGTCACAAAGACTGAAAAGACCTTTGTTTTATCCTCTGAGAAGCTGTAATTGGTAGTTTTAAAGTAGTTGCTGTCCAGTTATAGCCTGGTTTAAAAAAAATTATGTTTTTATATTCATTGAATTGCTTATCGATGCATTTAAATTATTGTTCCTGCCAAGACATTTTCACAATTTTCACTTTACAGCTTTGCAATTTGGCCTTAATTTGGTGCTGCATTGTAAACCAGCTACTTCTTTTGCATAGTTTCCGTGCAAGTTCTCTTTTACATAGGAAATTTTAACAATAGAATTTGGACAGATTCATCATACCATAATGCAAAATACAGCTGAAACTAAATTTAAAGCATATGAGGGCTTAGCATGGTTAAAAAGCCTTTATTGTTATAACAAAGACTTTGAGTTTGATGGAGCAGCAGATGTGTAGTGGAAGAAGAGTTAAGAGAATTTTAATGAGTAAACTGAGGGGCAGAGCACAGAACATTGAACAGACATTTCCTGTTTTCCTGTGTTCTCATATTTTGATGGGTATCAGAATTCATGCAAAATGTAATTTTCCAGTAGAAAGTGTTGATCTTGCTGTTTGGTTTTATTTGTTGTTTTTTTTTCCTCTCTCTCCCCAGTTTGTTTTGGACAGTGTTGACAACAGTCTGTCTCTTTCTGAGCTGCCACGGTAGCTGCTGAATTTGGGGACAATGTTGATAGAGAGCAGCTTTTTCAATAGGCCCTTGAAGGACAAAGTTAAATTTGCCAAACCCACATTCCACTTGAAAACATAGGGTCAAACTGGCTGTTACTGCAGTCTGTTTTTATAGAAGTATTCTAGGACACACATGGAAATTCCATTAAGTCACAGGTGTTTTGGTGAGATAAATGAGTCACACAGCCCTGGGAATGAGGATCAGTGAAAGATGGGCTCCTATCAGGCACACATTGCAGCACAAAACGTTCAGCAGCTGCCCTTGGGTGTGGAGACACTCTCAACATGAGTTACCTGCAAACATGAAGCAGGGAAGGAAGAGGAGAGGGGAATTCACCTTGGATTTGCCCCTCCACAATAAAGCAGAAGATAGGGCTGGGAAGTGCTGCCATTTCAGATGGCCTGGCCTACTCAGGTGCAGAGCCCTAAGTTTTCTTCTGAGGGAAAAGAGGATGCCAGAAGCTCTAAGTGGGATCACTCTGTCCTCCCACCCTTTCCTCTACTAGCTATGCTTTTGCCTCTATGTCCCAGCTATTATATTGCACTGGAGGCCTTATCTTTACATCTACCTGCTTGTTTTCCGTATTTCTTTGATCAACTCATTAACCTACTTGCTGTCGTCCCCAATGCATCCCTACTTGCTTTGATTTTCCGAGCAAGAAGGTGGAAACACAGTTTTGGAAAGGGAAGTTTGGCCCAGGGAGGAGGTGAAATGGGGCTGGACAGAAAATGTTGGGGCAGCTCTCATAAGGAAAGATAAAACCAGACAAATAGGAAGGGTCATATAGCCTGGAAGTAGGTAGATGCTATAGCAGGAGAGGATCCTGGGGAGAAAATGGTTGGTGTATGTGCCAGGCACAGTGTCAGACACATCTGCTGTTGTGACTTTCATTTTGGCAGTGTTGCATCTGTGCTTTCAGCTGCAGCACGTGCATTTAGGCGTATAATGTTGTAAGTGTGCTGCTAAGTGGTCATCTGGGATGAAAGAACTTTGAAACATTGTCTCAAAGGTCTTGAAAACGTAGAGAGTTCTAAGCAGAGAATTGAATTAGCGCTTGGATTTTATTTCATCAAGAGTAATGGCCTGTATATGCATATAGATGCTTTAACCTGCTGAAGAAGCACAATGAGTATGAGAAGACCTGGGCAGAATACCCTAGTTTGTTGAGAAGAGCATGATTCAAGCACAGCAGAAGTACGATTCTTTGCAGACTCGGTGAGACTGGCAGTAAAATGCTGCACAAAAGCCTGCCCAGCCACCCCAGGGAAAGTAACTTTTTTCTCCTTTAATACAGTGTTTTCGAATACTCTGAACGCCCTGAGAGCCACGTGATGAATTCCAAGTGCGTGAGGTAAAGCATACGGCTCTGGGGTGAAATGCATTTGTCAGAGGCACTGACTGTGCAGTTGCCTCACCTGCTGGTTCTTCTAGCTCTAGACACTAAGTTTTCCTAGGATATTCAAAAAAACCGAAAAGTCAGTCTTCTGCAAAAATATTTTCTTGTCTTAAAAAGTGGAATTTCCTTCCAGGCCCTCTGTTGTATTCTGGCTGCAGGCCCAGTACAAACATATTACATAGCACTACAGGCTGCACCCAGAGCCTGAAAGCCGCTCAAAACTAGAACTTTATAGCCATACAAAGAGAACATCTAGAGTGGGAGAAGATAATAGGGAGATGTTCTACAGAGGCAAAACATCCAAAGACAGAGAAGCCTTGAGGGATCACTGGTGCCTCAATACAAAGCTGTACCTGCAATTGCCCTGGAAATGACCTGGACAGAAAACCTTTACTTTTTGTGGGCTGTCAGAAAGCCACACACATCTTCTGTTATTATATTCACAAACTTTAAATGACTTAATGTATTGATAGTCTCTTGACTTACATATGACGAGCACACTATAGCACATTTTACATAGCATATTGTTAAAACCCTCTTGTAGAAGTCATTAATCATTTCTTTGTGCTGTCAGCTCTTGATGCAGAGCCAGTGACCTGAACCTTGGGTGCCATGAAGTACTGAGCCTTTTCACTCATGTAGGGAAATAATTTCATTCCGTCCTATTGGAGCAAGTATCTAACTGGGAGGGAACATGATGAAGAAGAAAGAGGCCACTGTGAAAAAATATAGAGATGGGACCATCTAGAAGTATGCCATATTAACAAGATGTAAAAAAGCTGAAAATATACTTGATCTATGGTATTTCCCTTCTGTCAGCAAGGTCCAGCATTGTCTCTCTTTCCTCATTGATTCCTTTCTGGCCTTCTTCAACTAGCCTGTGAATCATGCTGTAATGCTGTTTGCTGCTGCTGAAAGAGTAGAGCTGGGAAGCATCTTCCCATGCCTGGAAAGCTGGCAGGGAAATGGGTTCTGGTTCCTTGTTTTCAAAAAAGCACTTCAGGTTTCTCTCACTCAGCTTTGTGGCATACAGCTGGAAAATCTGCTCCAGTTGCTCCTTCTCCGTCCCCTCATACACTCTCCAGAACATCAGCTGAAGGTGGCTGACTTTTGACTGGCAGCTGGCACAACAAGTAGTTAGCAGGGAGAGGAGAGCTGTGGTAACTATCACACACCAGCCTAAAATCTGGGAAGGCAAAAGAAATCAGTTTCAGGTTAAAAAGACCCAAGTGAAAATGCTACTTAAATCACAAATGTCTGACAGAGTGACCACACTTCGTTTGCATTCGGTGCTGGCATTGACCTTAATGGGACATCCATATGGGGACTGAAGGGAAGAAAAAGTCCATCAGCATAGAGGCTTCCCGGTAGTGCTCCTTTTGGTGTCTCTTTGGTAAAGGGTAAAATGTTTTATATTGCCTGAAAGCATTACATAAAACTACCCAACAAGAATTACTTATTTTGAATCATGAGGAACTATAAAACCAAAAAGGGCAAGTAACTTTTGTCCTAGATCAACCAATTTTTTAAACTGTGACCACTATTAGATGTGTTGTTTTCTGACTTCTTTTTAATCTAAAAAAACCTCCAGCACAACAACTACATTAATTAACTAAGAGGAATATAGAAGATGGTCTTAAATTTTAAGTGTTCCCCAATTCTTTTGCCTGATGATTCACCAAAATCTGTGCTATTCTTCTGAACCTTTGTTTACTTTGATGAATCAATCCTTTGCTGTGAAAAGCAATCTTTATGTCAAAACTGGCTTAAAATTTGCTTTTTTGTCCAATCTTGTTAGAGTGCTAGGAAGGGAGGGCATGACAAGGAAGAAATAGCTTGTGCATTAGTAGGTCTTGGTAGCACTGGAATAGAACCTGATTCATCTACACACTGATTACAAATAGTTGCTGTATCTTCAGAGAATTTTGGTTTTGCTGAAATACACTTTTCCAGCATCACTCAACTGCTTTCTGTAGCAGCTTCAGATTTTGACAAAATTCTGTCAAGAACATTTTAAAATAAAGACCTGCTTCCAGAATGTCTTCCTCAGCAAGGGGAGAGGGTGGAAAAATGTGCTTGAAATTGTTATTGTAGGATGTTCTCCCCTAAGGAGAGCAGAAGTGTGAACATATTTTTTTCCTGCCTGTGCCACTGGCCTAGCCAATAGTTTTACTCCTCTACTTCATTGCAATGTGTAAAAAAAAAAAAAAAAAAAAAGTAATGTTTATTTTCAAACAGTGGGAGAAGTTCCAGTGTGGGACAAATATTCTAGGGTTCAGAGGCTTGTATGAACTGGAACTGATTTCCCATGCTGTAATGGAGATGATATGGAGAGCTCCAGCCTTTCTTGTGTGAACTCTTGCACTGATGTTAAAAAAAATAACCACCAGTAAAAATCTGTATTTAGCTGATGGAATATAGAAACTTTCCTCAGGAAAGTCTGTGAAAGAGAGAAGCTTGACAAACAACTATTCTTAGGAACTATTTTTCTCTTGGAAGAATAGTTAGAGCTTTCTTCTATTTTTCCCAATCACTTTGTACTGACTGATGATTTATATGGGTATTTGAGAAATTGCTCTTTTTAGCAATTTTTCACTTTCTTGCAGTTTGGAAAATGAACTCATATGTTCTCATGTTGAAACTAAATCACTAGTTTTTTACTATTTCTTATACATACAACTCAAAGTCTGAAGCACTGTTTGTTGTTTCCTTCTAAAACTAACAAATAAATTGCTTTGTCTGCAGTGCAGGCTTTGTCCTATTTGCATGAGGACTTGAAAATAAAACCAGCTCTTGGAGAGGAAATTGTTCCAGATGGAAACAATTCCTGAAAAAACTTGCTGGCTCCACAGAGTGTTTTCCCTTTTCTGTAGCCTTTTTAAATTTTATTCTCTCCACCGTTTTGATTTTTTGTCCCTGAATATATTTGCATTACAATGCAGAGAGCAAAACTGTATTGCACAAATGTTGTAAAATGTAATAAGATCTCAGCTTTGCATGATCTGCTTGCTTTATTGTTTCTCACTTCCTCCAAGCAGGACAAAAACATGCTCACATTTGGCATCATGAAAATGAGGAACACAAACAGAAACACATTATGTAAGCAGTCAAAAATATTTCACGAATCTTATTTTCCAGTATTTTTCTGCTGTTAGTGACCTAAGATTTCTGTACAGTTATCACAGTGGTTTAAAATAGGAGACTGTAGCATGAATTTTTTAATAGGACAGACCCCTTTAATGGGGTGACATCTGTTAATTCAGCCTCCTAAACAATCCAGTTGGGCTTTTTGTTCCTCTTCAGCAATCCATTGAGGAAGAAAGCTTTGGGTTTTCTGGTCTTATTGACCCTGCCCTGGAAATATGGAACAGCTCAAACTGAACCAAAAGATGGATTGATTGTATTTTGCAAGGCTGCCAAAACATTGTTTACATGAAGCCAACAGTTTTAACATAACATCTGTCACCAGGATCTTCCACAGATAAATCACAGCAGCAGTACAATCTGGATAGTGCTCTTTGTTTATAAGATTTCTTACCTGGGACTGTGCTTGAAGTGTTCGTTTCAGTTCGTCACTCTCTGAAAAGGGCATGGAGCTTTTGTCACAGGCTACCTTGTGTAGCTCTTCAAAGCACTTTTCCGATTTGCTCTGGCAGACTGCGTGTAAATAGGCAGGATTTTTCAAGCCACTCATGGCACATTCGTAAAAAGTCCCGTTGAGCAAAGCCACAGAAAGCCACATCACTGGAGCTACCAGAGCATTTAAAGTGATTTGTCCAAAGACGTAAAAGAAATGGCAGACATTTCCTCTGGGGAATATTTTCCTGGGATTCACCCAGCAGCCTGTAAAGAGCTTCCAGGTCTTGGTGTTCAAGAAGTATCCAATAACTAGCAAAACAAGAGCTGGCGAGAAGAGAAATACCAAACCGTACCTGAAGTTTTCATTGCTGCAAGGGCATCTGAAAGCAACAAGAGAAAACACACGTTCACCTCCCATTGTCAGCAGCGCCATAAAACTGTACCCTATAGCGGTTTTCCTGTTCATAAAGAACTTCAGGATTGTTTGGAAAGCATCCATGTCTGATACTCACTGAAGAGGTGAAAATCAAGACAGTTTCCGTTCGTTCGCAGCGGCGCGCAGCAGGGCAGAGCTCTGCCGAGGAGCGCAGCCCGCAGCTCCCCGCTGCCCACGCCCTGCCGAGATAACGCCGTGATGTCACCGCCGGGAAGGGCGCTCGCAGGGACCGCGCCGCTGGCAGCGCACACGCTGCACATTTACGGTGGCATTCACCGGCAGTGGAAAGAGAGCAAGCAGTGCTCTCTGAAACCAGTTTGCAGTCCTGGCGTTGTTGTTCTTAGTGGGCTGTTTGTTTTTTTAGTGACTGCAGATGTGGAGATCAGAGGAAAAAAAACCACGCACTTGGCCAGTTGCAGGAGATCTTGAGCTGTGATTATAGAAGTTGCTGGCAAGGTAGTGGATGACCTGATACAGATGCTAATGATCCCAAGGGAGTATGACATGACTGAAAGCAGTCTGCAAGCAGACGAGTGATAGCAGTAAAACCACTTTGTGTGGGGTTGTAAATGTAGGAACATCAAAGAAGAACAGCTCTCTGCTGTGTTTTCCTGGGGCATCACATAGTTTTAGATTTGCATCGCTGGCTCAAGCTGATCACAGAAGAGACAAATGTACCTTGATTTCTAACCTGTCTGGCTCTCCCCCCTTTTTTGCCAAAATTGGTCTAAGGGATGCTGCTTCCTAAAGTTTCACCTCTGGTTTGCGCACAACACATTCAAGCAGCAGAGTTTCGTTCTTTTGCAGGTTGCTTTCAAGATGTACCTTGGGGTCACCCCTAGTGTGAGCTGCAGTAGTGCCACAGGGAATGAATTCTCCTTAATTCTGGACAAAAACCCACTAGTGGACTTTGTGGAGGAGCTGCCAGCAGAACGAGCATCACTTTGCTATTGTAACCTCCTCTGTGGGGTGATTCGAGGTGCCTTGGAAATGGTGAGGAAGTGCACATCTCTTTTCTCCATTCTTTGTTAATTCCCAGAAGCACATGAAAACAAAATCACTTGTTGAGATAAATGTAGGAAATACAGTATTGTTTAACCTCTCAGGTTAAATGTCTGTATCTAGACAAAAGAGGACAAGGCTGATCCCGGATCCTGAGGTAGAGAAGCACATAGACACTTCCACACTGTCGCTGCCTGGCTATTCAGTCTGTTCAGTGGCTGATTTGGGTGCAAAAGCCAGATGGGATCCGGAAGCCAGGTAACACTTAAAGTGGAAGGACAGAGGGACATGTTGGGTTCCTCCACTGTTCCTGGAGCCTATCACACTTCCCTGCACAGCTGTAGCCAGTCATAGTCATCCCTGATTCTTTCCACATCCATCAAGATAAATAATATTCTCAAGTTACTGTGGTACCTGCTGAAAGAGAGAACAAAGTGTGGATAAGTATAATGTTAAAACCAAAGCATCAGAAGTGTATCAGATGGCAACCCAAATTTTGTTCTTAAATTTAAGGTTTTTACAAACAAATAAATAAAGGGCATAATTTGAAAATTTCTGACCTGTAGAGCTTCTTTGGGGAGATTACTTTTGGCCTGCTTTATGTTTCTGTCAATATCCAATTTGACATATATCTTATATTTCAAATAAAAAAAACTCAACCAGTGTTATGTATATACATCAGTCTCAGAATTATAGTATCTGATACAAGACTAATTTTAAAAAGTATTTTGTCATAAGTCTTAGTACATGACTAGGAAATTCTGTGATCACTAAATTATCAAGTATGCAATTTAAGGTCTCAGAAGAAAGCAAAGCACTGGGATGAAGGGTAATGTATTATACAAATTCCAGTGTCTATAAACTTCCTTTGTATTAGCTTAGTTGGAAAAGCTATCTGTTTCCTATGAAACCTGAGAAAGGGGGTCCTCTTGTGGTGAGAGAGAAAAAGCTCATTTAACCAGAGGAGGGTGGAAAACTGGGCATTTCTTTGCTTAACTGATCAGTCCTGATTCTTTCTAGGTTCACTTAGCAGCAGAAGTTACCTTCCTCCAGGACAGGCTGAAGGGAGATGCTGTGACAGAAATAGGAATTACATTTTTAAGGAAGCCTGAAGACAGAAAGCACAGAAGGAACAAATGAAAGAAGTATTGGGAGAAAGCCTTGCTGAGGAGTACTTTGTGCCTTTTGTTTCAGAAGAAGACATGCAGGGTAAAAATGGCTTTGCTGAGCCAGCTGCACCAGTCACCTGGTTGAAAGGTGAAGAGAGCTGGGCAGCAAAGAGGAGGGGCAAGGCAGGGGGGAGCAGTGTTAATTGTCATGACACAGATACCAGTAAAAAAGATCTAAATGATCTGCCCTTCCTTCTCACATACCCATGCTCTTGAGCTTAATGGCAGTTTTATCTCAGTATTTAGTGTGTGCTAAATATTCATTTGTATATCAACTGTTTTCAGATAAAGATGACGACTTTTCCCCATTTTGTTTGTCAGTAATGTTTCAAAGCATGGCTGCTAGAGGCACTTTATTTCCTTGGCTGTGTGTGGTTAGCTATGAAAAATTCATCTGCTGTGGTTGCTGTATGCAGTGTCTTGCTGACAGGTGCATGTTTTGATGTGTAATGCTTTGCCATTCATTGTCCTCCACACCAGACCTCCGGCTGTCTTTGAAACCAGAGAGGGATGGGTCTTCACTGGTGGCAGGAGCTGGTTGTGTTCCTTCCAGCTCTTCAGGTGCCACATGCAGTTTTGCTGGCACTCCTGCTCAGTCCTGTGCACGCACCAGGCTGCAGCACTCCGACAACCGCAGCAACGCTTGTGTCACTCCAAGCTATGGAGCCATATCGGTCTTCTCTCCAAGAGCAATGATCTTGTGACCAAACTGAACAGAGCATGATGCATGTTATGTGTAGCCACTGTGGATCTGTACCTGCCCAAGGAAACTTGAATAAAAATTCTGAGATTGCCACACAATTGATTTGGTGGTCATGTTGTCTGCTCTTACCTGGACTTCACCACGAGCTGTTGAACATCTTCCTCTTGGCAGTGGACTTGTTACGACAACATGACTGGGAAGTAGAGGAGGAGCAGCCTCACAGAGACCCAAGCTATAGGATAGGTTTAAAGTTCTTAGGTGTAATGCAAGATGTCTGGATATTTTGTCTGTTGGACAAAACCCCAGGTCCTAGCACAGCACCCTACCCACAAAGCCAGCTTACCCTCTTCTCACCAAAATGCTTGTTTTAAACTGAAATACCAACAACTAAGTTCAGTGTAGCCCCGAGTTAACTCTGATTATATCACTGTGATTTGTACCTTCTTCTCCTATTTTTCCCTCAGTCTGTCTACATCTTAATCATGCCAAGTGGGGGCATCTCTTACCTTGGTGACACCAGGGTTCATTCTCACCAGATCTGTACAGTCCTCATGATAATCTCTCTCCCTTTGTTTGTCTTAATAGTGTAGTACAGTGGTGGCATAGTGTAATGGAGCTTTAAGTGAACAATTTTGTAGGGAACAAAACCTAATGTATTTGTTACCCAGCCTTGGTCTCAGCCCAACTGCTGTTACCTGCTACCAGTAAGATGTGGCAACATGTACACCAGTAACAAGTTTCCCTGCCTTTTTAATTTTTTTAAAAAAAATTTTTAATTAGAGATGAAAGGTATTGTGGAATTTGTCTGATTTCACTGCCTGTGCAAGAGCCCTCAGTGGGGTTTTTGCTGGTTATGACCAGCTGGTTGAGATGGACATGTGGCTGACCACAATAAAGGTTCTTTATTGGCAATGGCCATTTTTACTTTTTCCAGCAACACTAGCCAAATATTCTCTTTTTAAATTATTATTATCTTGAAAGTGAATAACCTATACTGCCCTTGTTTGCTTACAGAATTACAGAACTGCTAGGGTTGGAAGGGACCTCTGAAGGTCATCTAGTCCAACCCACCTGCCAAGGCAGGATCACCTAGAGGATTTGGATTGTCTCCAGGGAGGGAGACTCCATGACCTCCCTGGGCAGCCTGTGCCAATGCTCTGCCACTCTCAGCATAAAGAACTTCTTCTCATGTTGAGGTGAAACTTCTTAGATTGTGGCCATTGCTCCTCCTCCTGTGGCTGGTCACCACTGAAAAGAGTCTGGCACCCTCCTCTTGGCACCCACCTTCGAGATGTATTAATGAGATCCTCTCTCAGTCCTCTCTTCTCTAGACTAAAAGGCCCAGCTCCCACAGTCTCCCCTCATAAGAGAGATGCTCCAGACCCATAATCATCTCTGTGGCCCTTCTGCTGGGCCCTCTCCAGTAGCTCTTTGTCTTTCTTGTACTGAGGAGCCCAGAACTGGACATGGCACTCCAGATGTGGCCTCACCAGGGCTGAGTAGAGGGGGAGGGTCACCTCCCTTGACCTGCTGGCCACACTCTTCCCAATGCACCACAGGACACCACTGGCTCTCCTGGCTGCAAGAGCGCTGCTGGCTCATAGTCAACTTATCACCCACCAAGACACCCAGGTCCTTATCTACAGAGATGCTCTCTAAGAGGTCAGCCCCCAGCGTGCACTGTTACCGCATAATCATCAAGTTTCTTGGAAGGAAAAGAGCACTGAGCAAGTCACTATGATGAAAATTTTTTTAAATTCTTTTCTACATGCAGAATTAAATTTTGTTTTGCCTTTATGTGTGTGTTGTTTTTGCATGGCCTGGTTTTTAGTAGTGGGGGGGCACAGAGGTTGCTTCTGTGAGGAGGTGCTGGAAGCTTCTACCATGTCCAGCAGAGCCAATGGCTGATGGCTCTGAAGATGGACATGCTGCTGGCCAAAACTGGGCCAATTAGAGAGTATGCTAATGCCTCTGTGATAACATATTTAAGAAGAAAATCAAAACAAAGTGGGGCATGCACAGTTTTTTCTAGCCAGAGAAGAGGAGGAGGTGAGAACATGTGAGGGAAAACAACACGGCGACACCAAGGGCAGTGGAGAAGGAGGGGGTGGAGGTGCTCCAGGCACCGGAGCTGAGGTTCCTCTGCAGGCCGTGGTACAGACCATGGTGCAGCAGGTTGTCCCCCTACAGCCCATGGGGATCCACGGGGGATGCAGAGATCCACCCGCAGCCCATGGAGGAGGTGCCCATGCCGGAGAGGGTGGATACTTGGAGGAGGCTGTGATCCAGTGGGAGAGCCGGTGGAGAGAGAGGGCCCTTGCTCCCAGGCGGGAGCAGCCTGTCCTTGGAGCACTGCAGCCCGTGGAAAGAGAGAGCCACGGTGCAGCAGTTTTGGGAGGGCTGTGTGCCCGTGGGAGGGGCTCATGCTGCAGCGGATTTGGGTGGACTCCTGCTCGAGAGAGTGGAGCCATGTTGGAAAATTCACGGAGAACTGTCTTCTGTGGGAGGGTCCCAGGGTCTCATGGGGGAAGGACTCCTCTCCCTGAGCAGTGGAAAAAGAACTCGGGTGACAAACTCACCAAACTCCCATGCCCTGTCTCCCTGTGCTGTTGGTGGGAAGGAGGGAGGGACTGGAGGAAGAAAAGGTGTTTTAAGGGGGTATTTTACTTCTCATTATCCTCCTCTGATTTTGTTGGTAATAAATTCATTTTCACCATCTAAGTCAAGCCTGTTTTGCCCTTGGAGTGTTTTCTCCCAGTCCTTATCATAACTTATGAACCCTTCATTTAAATACTTATGTCCTCTGCCCAGCTGTGGCAGAGGAGGGTGAGTGAGCGGCTGTCGTGGGTGCCTGGTGTTTGGCCAGTGTCAAACCATGACCATGTGTTATATTTTCAGTTTATAGTGAGAAAGAAGCTTCCAAGTTTGTTATAGTCATCCAGTTAAAACAGGCTCTTCCCTTCTTTCTTCCTTGCAAAATGAATGTAATAAATAACTTCTTGGGATTCCTCTCTGTCTGTCTGAGTATTTTCCAAATTTATTGTGTAGAAAGAGAGGATTTCTGCAAGTAGTAAAAGGACAGCCCGGACCAAACAATCTGACTCATGTCTCTAAAATGCTCTCTTAAAACAAAAGCTTTTCAGAAGAAAAGTGAACTTTATTAAATATTTTTCACTCAAAACTTGTATCTTTATTTCTTATAATTAGATGTTCTTTGATAAGAATATTACTACTTGCTAATATGGATTGCAGATTTTTAATGTCCTTAAATATATAAATGTACTTTTAATGTTTGCTAATATATAAGCTTCACCTACACTGCCATATTATGCATAAGCCTAACCCCTCAAGAAAAGCTAAATACTTTGATCTACAGCTTGCCCTAGGCTTCACTGAAAGCTTCATTGTAAAGAGAAAGCTAATAAACTAAGCTAAATTTCTGTTCAAGTCTTCCATTCCTTTTTGTCTCTTTGATAAGGTTTGGTATTGTCACTCCATCTGCCAGGCACTTTTAAGGTGTTTGGTAATAATTTGACACAGTACGTGCTGACATCTTTGTGGATGCTGATTATTTTATACGTGACACCTCTTAATGGACAACAACATAAGAAAACTCCCATTTAAATGTACTTAAGCAAAAACATTAAAATACATTTAAAAGCAAATCTACTGAGGGTTACAGCTATCAGCTTTCACCTTCAATTTGCATAGATTTCAGCAAGAGCAGAGAATAAGCCTCTTCTTATATCAGCAAGGTTAAAAGACTGCCAGCATTGCAAAAGATTTGTTTCATTACAACCCTGAATCACCTGCCTGGGCTTCATCCACAAGGGGTAAAACAGTGCGATCCTAATCTTCCTCCATGGATTCGGCACTCTGGCCCCCCTTTTTGCTCGTGTACTTGTGTATCATGTCGTAATACACCTCTTGTGAATCAAATGTACACAGCAATGAAATCTTCCGCCATTCTTCCTTGCTGGGAGTTGGAAATGGTGCTGGGTCAGTGGTTGTAAAAAAGCAATTTGTATTTCTTTCTGCCAGCTTCGTTGCATGCTCTTTGGCTTTGATCTCAAAGACTTCCCGTTCTTCTTTTGAGTAAATTTTCTGGAACTCGTGCTGAAGATAGCTGACCGAGGAGCAACAGCGCCTGACACATTTTGAGATCAGTGCCACAGTCATGATGCTGGCTATCAGGAACCATCCTATCAGCTTGGAATAAAGATGGATATGTTAATGGTGGTTTTGTATGGTCCTGTGTGGGAACATAACATTGAAGAAATAAGAAAACTGTAAGCAAAGACACCCTGGAGTGGCTATAACTGTCTGCTTGCTGCCAAAGAGGGGATCCCATGCACACAATTCAGCCAGACATACAGAGCTTCTGCACCCCTGAGCTGATCTTGTCAGATTAAGGATGAATACCCAAAAAAGAGAAGATGGACAGAAGTCACTTACTCATTTATATCCAGCTTTCTTAACTTTTAAGGCAAGATACTGACCATCAGTTTCTGTGGTTGTAGTCACATTTATGGTACAGAGGGTGCAGAATCATCCTGTCTGCCTCATGCTGTGAATCAGAGCTCCTGCTGGCTGTGTTCCTGTGGAACGTAGCTACTCCCCCTGATGTCTGAGCCTGCTAAAACAGCCAGTTTCGACAAGAGAGAGGAAAAGTTGTATCCTGTATATTTTGTAGGCAGGACACAGATTTGACTGTTGAATATGGGAATTAATTCTTGTTTTGCACCTAATTTTAACATCCTTAGACAAGTCTCAGAGGTCCCATCAAAACCAAGTGTCCTAGTAGATGCTGGTCCCTCCTCTACCCAGGGGTATTTAGCTGGAAGCTCCAGGCAGAGATCCTGCAACATGCTTTTTTACCTCAGAATTACTTTTTCTTTAAATGAAAAAGTATTGAGTGCAAAAAGAAAAGGACTTTGTGTTCTTTTTGATTCTTAATTTTGTTGAAAGTAGATTGGATATTAAAAATACTGGTCAGTAATAAAGCCCTCTTACACTTTTTCTATTTTAGTTTGACTGAATGTTTCTTTTAGATTCCACTGCAGTGTCAGTAACAGTCAGTCTTCCTTGATTTTGCTCCTTTCTTACCCTGTCTGAATTCAATGGTATAGAGTTTGCCCCTTTCCAGCATTTTTCTTGGAGAAGCAGCATGCTAAGTATTTAACAAATATAAACACTTTTTTGTTTTAATAAGGGTTTGTACTAAACAGGAACTTACAAAAATCCAAGTAATTATAAACTCTTATGAGACTTAACTCCCTTAACCAGCCCATAGTATTTTCCTTAGAAAAAGTTGCAAAACCTGATTTTCCTACTGGAGTTAAGATTCACACAAATGTAGAAACAAAACTGAAGTGCTGCCAAAATTTGGAGGTCTCATTTCACTCCAAACAAGAAAAAATCCACACGAGTGTTACTGTTTTGATCATGCAGTGCAGTTTGCCTTCAGCACAAGAAAGTTTAAGAAGACAGATATATATTTTAACTATTCTGCTGGAATACAAGTGTGAAATTATTAAGAGGTTCAAGCATTGAGATTTACAGTCAAACAGGTTGTTCTAACTTGTTTCTCTTTCCAGATGTCTCCTTGCAACAGCTCTGTTGCAAGGAGACATCAGCTTCCTCTCTGTTAGTGATCTCAGCTTCCCCTCAACTAATGCTTATTTACAGAAGTTTGGGGTATTTAGAGGCATAAAAGTGGAGAAGAACTCACACCATGTCTAAGTTAATTGAGAAGAAAACTTGCTGTGGAAAATCCTGTTCTCTAGGCTGGTTGTCTGCCCAGCTTGGAATGAGGTTTTGTAAATGACAGTGCCGAGCCATTACCATGCAAACATGCAAAACCAGAAAGTAGCATAAAAATACACCTATTGCTTCTCTGTTACTGCTTTTTTGCCAATGAATTTTTGCTAGCCGAGTGCTTTTGGTACATGATATTATATAACATGAGAGAAGGACTGGTTACAACCCCTGGCAGGCACCACTACACATTGAGCAGCCAGGGTTGAAGCCCATATTGTGAGAAGAGCAGCAAGGCTTTACTTGGGACTGTGCCTGAAGGCTGAGCTCATCACCTGATATCTGTGCTGATAATTCTGCATCACAGGGTATTTTGAACAGCTTCTCTTGGCAGTCAGGGCCTTTATCTTTACAGAAGAGACGCTGTGTCAGGCTGCTCCCACTGGCTGCACACTCGTAGGAGTTGGCTCCGAGCAGGGCGACCGCTATCCACGCGAGAGGGGCCACCAAGGCTCTGGCTGTCACTTGGCACCAGCACCTGGCAGAAATGGGCACAGGACTCCGAGGTGCTGCTTTCCTTCTCCTGAGAGCAGCCGCCTGTCAACTGGTGCCATATCCTGGTGTTCACCATGTAACCGAGCAGCAAGAGGATGAAGGCAGGCACAAAGAGGAAGAAAGAGCCATACACCATGTTCCCAGAGTTGCAGGGACACTTGAACACCACAGATGAAAAGATGTGCTCGGTGGCTGCCGTCAGCAGGGACACAGCACTGTAGCCCAGAATGGTCTGGTGGCGGATGCAGAAATCCAGTATTTCACGTAACCTATCCATTTTCTGCCTCCCCTTACTTTGAGAAGAGCAAAATCTTGGTCAGAAAAGGAAAAAAGAGAGATAAGTGTCCTGCAGTTTGCATGGCTTAGAGAGGCTTGCAGAGCTTTCAGTTTCTATTTGTGGTGGTGATGCCATGAGGCATAGAAATAGCCCTTCGTAGAGGAAGTAAAAGAGCCTGTGACTACTGCACAGTCAAGCAGAGACCACACCAGAAAACCACTCCAGTTATCAACAGGAAAACAACGAGGAGAGTTGTTTCTATAAAAATAGTCTGCGTTTGTCCACACATGCATTGTAACTAGCAATGGCTTAAATCTCATCATCTTTTTAGTGAGGCTTTTCGGTGAGGCAGATTCAAAGTGTGACTAAAATGTGAGAAAACCACCCAGAATTCTATACAGATTTTTATCCTGCCTTATTTTTAGCAATACAATATGGCTTCTCCTCTTACGGAAGAAAATTCAACTATAATCATGTCAATTTTCCAAGATAATCAATCAATCTGTCTTTTTAAAGTAGTTATATTGGAAATTATATAAGCCTTAAATTTTTTTAGTTTAAAGTAACATTTAGTCATGGATTTGTTTGCCAAGGGGAAGGGCAGCTAGACTTTGTTGTTTGTTTAATCTTTAAACCACTGAGGCTTTGGGTCTTGCAGGGCAAGGCCTGTGTCTTAGTTTAAAAGACAGGTGTCTGCTAAGGAAGGCAGGAGTCTCCCTTGGAATGGCAGATGCAACCCCCCTCCCTCCGAGTTATTATAATTTTGAAATCAAGGGTCTTTTAGGCAAAGATGTAGGAAACAGGAGTAACAGTTCTTTACTATTATATATCTATATGTGTATAACCAGTCAAACAAACACCAATAATGTAGGTTTCGGGGGTTCTGGGGTCCTGTCGGGACGGCCGGACGTAGACGGTGACGGATGGAGACGAGAGATCTCTATAGGCAGGTCTCGGGACACAGCCGGTTTATTGTAAAAGGCGTGGGTATTGGGGCACTGCTCAGAGCTGGTAGACTCAGCTCTGAGCAGGCCCAAGAGAGCAAGAGAGTGAACGGGTGAGAGAGAGAGAGAGAGAGAGTAGGAGCAAGAGTAGAAGTGGAAGAGAGGAATGAATAGAAGAGAGAATGAATAGAAGTGAGAATGAGAATGAGAATGTCTGAAGTCCTGGTTACAATACAATAAATCATCTTCTGCACTGAATATTCTAATTGTCACTAACCAATCTAATACAAGATACAAATCCTATAGCATTTACATACAGCCTATAAGAGTTCTTATATTACCATAGAGTGTTACATCTTAACTTCTAAAAACTACTCTTTGGACCCCTTCTGCTGAGCTAGTAGGGTCTGCTCTGACCCTTGGACCTGTTTGCAAGCAGAGGGTATTGTTCCATCAAGAGGGGATTACTTCAGTCGGCCATACCATTGTTTTCTAGTTGTTCAGTAACTAAGACCTGGTATTTCAAAAGTGGCTTTCATTTCGATGTTGCCTGTAGTTTTCATATTCCCAAAATCTTTTGTCAGGCAATCATATTTCCAAGGCTTTCCTGTTTCATCTTCCCCAACATCTTCCCCTTTTCGATGGACAATTAAGATATTAGACATAGTCCTACTCATCATTTTTTGCACACACTGAAGTATACAAGGTACTGCTACTAAAACTATAATTATTACTACTAGAATAATCAAGCCTATTTTACAGAGTTCCCTTAGCCAGGGTGCAAAGCTCCAACCATCAAACAAACTGTCTAGCCAAGATGAGTTATCTGTTGTAATTTGGTTAGCTAGGTCCCTTAGGTTTTGTAACTGTTTGTGAATGGAAACAGAATGATCGGATAAGTTCATACAGCATAATCCTTCAAAATCTTCACAGCCATGCCCATGTGCTAATAAAAGATAATCAATGGCAGCTCTATTTTGTAAAGTGGCATGTCTGACTGCCTCTTCATCGGTTAACAAA
Organism: Corvus hawaiiensis; assembly: GCF_020740725.1. Taxonomy (NCBI): domain Eukaryota; kingdom Metazoa; phylum Chordata; class Aves; order Passeriformes; family Corvidae; genus Corvus; species Corvus hawaiiensis. The sequence continues at coordinate 50,556,795 of NC_063215.1, read as the reverse complement.
TCACTGATCATAGTAGAGGTGGCATTTACCTCCTTGCTGAGCCAACACCCCAACTTGTTTAACCTTTTTAGTGCAATTGAGGAACTTAACTGAGGAAAAAAAATGCTCGCAACAATTGATTTTTCAGAGTTCCAAGGATGAAAGTCACTATCACAGTCGCTCTCATACTGATGTCCCCAGGAAGATCTAATTTTTTCTGTTTTTCTTTTTGATTACTTCTTTGACACTGGGAGCAATAATTGTAAGTTGTCCCAGAGCACAAGGGCCACCATCTATTTTTGAAGGTATACCTTGCCAGGCTCTGTCTCCACAGATGAGCCAAATTCCTCTAGGGAATCGAATAGGAAGTTTGTTAAAACGATCTGCATGAGGTTCGTCATATATAAGAAGCTTAGCTTGGTTGCACCAAGAAGTTACATTGCTATAAGCTGGGTGATATGGGGTAACATTTAAATGAGGACCGTTTTCTCCTAGAAAGTGAAAGAAATAGTAGGTATCCATAGTTAACGAGCCTAGGATTTCTAGCTCTTGAAGGTCAGATTTATCAATTTTAGAGTTATCAATATAAGTTTGGTGTTTATGGCTGGTAGTTGGAGAAATGTGATCATCGTATGGCCAGTACTTATCAAGAGTAACATTATCAAAACCTTCTGGTAAAGGTATTCCAACTAAACAGGTTGAAAAAGGTTTGTCAGGGCTTGTGTCAGATAGACAGATGGTATCGGAGCCTGCAGATTTGGCTAAAGCAACCCAGACATTTGTCTTTGGTTGATTTACAGGTAAAGCTTCACTATAAAAACTAAAACATAAGAATAAAAGCAACATGCACGCGCGCAGATGAGAAAGCTCCATTATTTTCTTGAGCTGTTTTTGGCAGATCGCTTTCTTCTGGTGATTCTGCGTACTTCAGGTTTGGGTGCTTGCTTCCTGGCTTCCACTTGCAGGGTCACTGGCTGGTGTGGAGGCGTCGGCAGGTTTTGATGTGTGGTATGGCTTCACGTTTTTTGCTGGAACCCACTTGAGCTCTCCACCTGTGGAAACACATGCAAACTCCTTCCCCCATGTTATAAGATTGTATGGTCCTTCTATTTTTCCTGATTCTAGATTCTTGATTAAAACTAGGGGGTGCTCTTTCAGTTTTGCTTTTTTGTTGTTTAAGAAATGTCTGAAGATGGGGGGATCAGGCTCTTCTGCAGAGCTATTCAAAAAATTATAAACATACAAAGCCTTATTCAACCTCCTTTGAGGTGTATCCTGGGCTTCTCCCCCTTTCTGTTGATCTAAAATGCGTTTTAGAGTTTGATGTGTTCTTTCTATTATTCCTTGACTCGTGGGGGAGTAGGGAATGCCAAATGTATGGCGGACACCCCAGTCATTTAAGAATGCAGCTAATTCTTGTGAAACATACGAAGGACCGTTATCAGTTTTAATTTCTTGTGGGATACCCAAATAGGAAAAAGCTTGTGAAAAATGATGGCAAACATGCTTAGCTGTCTCTCCTGTATGCACAGAAGCGAAGACTGCATTTGAGAATGTATCAACAGAGACATGGATATTTTTAAGTTTTCCAAAAGAGGGGTACTTAGTGACATCTGTTTGCCATTTCTGTAAGCTCTCCAACCCCCGTGGGCTGGTGGCTCCTGAGGAGGGGATAGGTTGAACAAGCTGGCAGTTTGGGCATGCTCGTACAATATTTTGAGCTTGCTCTAGGGTAATATGAAAATCTCGTTTGATTGCCTGTGCATTTTGGTGAAAGAACACATGACTTAATTTGGCTTGTTCAATAGTGTTAGGCAAGGTAGTTGTAGCAAACACCGAGGTAGGATTTTCGATGTCTGCTGCAACTTCTCCATCAGATGCTGCTGATGCCAATGCATCAGCTCGTGCGTTTCCTTCTGCCATAAATCCTGGAAGACCAGAATGAGCTCTAATGTGGCAAACGAAATAAGGGTTAGTTCTGTGTGATAAAATTTGGTAGAGACAGGTGAGCCAAAGACATAATTTGTCGTTGTTCACATCCTTTAAAACTGATCCTTCAATCCTCTTAATAATACCAGCAACATATGCTGAGTCAGTGATTAGGTTGAAAGGTTCTGGAAAGAGCTGAAAAGCTCTTACAACAGCTGCCAATTCAACAATTTGAGGAGAACCTTCAACTTTTTGAACATCTTGCTTCCAGACTTTAGTATCTTTATTTTGCCATGTGACCACAGAGTTGTGTGTTCGCCCTGACCCATCAGTGAAGATAGTGACCGCATTTAGAGGCTCTTCACTGATTAGGGGTTTTTCTTTGTAGCACAATTTAGCTTTGATTAATCCGTGTGCTGGGTAATGAATAGAGCAAACGCCTGGAAAATCGAGCAAGGCATACATCAAGTCTTCTGATTTTTGCATTGCCCAATCGAAATAAGATTTAATCATGGGCAAATAAATAATTGCAAATTCACAACCTGCTATTGAAAGAAGCCTTGCTCTGCCTTTGATGATGATTTGAGACATCATTTCTAAAGGTGTGAGGATTGTCTTTGGCGACCTGTAAGGGAGAAAAACCCATTCAATTATCAACAGTGGTTCTATTTGAGAGGAATCCCATTGAAAAATGAGGCCGTACAGTCTCAACTTTTCTCCTAAAACTGCAAGGAAAAAGGGTTTGTTAGGAATACAGCGATGTGCCTGCCTGTTCTGCAGAGCGTCAGTAATTTTTTCCAGGGCCTTGCAAGCTTCAGGAGTGAGAGATTTAGGGGATTTAATGTCACTGTCTCCTCTCAATAAATCAAAGAGTGGAGCAAGTTCATCATTAGTGATTCCTAGCACAGGCCTGACCCAATTGATTTCTCCTAAGAGCCGATGCAAGTCCTGCAAGGTATGAACATCAGTTCGAATTTGTATTTTTTGAGGTGTAATAGACTGTTCTGTTAGTTTCCATCCTAGATATTTCCAGGGAGCAGTCTCTTGTATTTTTGATTCGGAGATCACCAGTCCAGCCTTTCTGATTTCAGCAACAACACTGTTACGAGTTTCTTCCATTTGTTTTTGTGTTGACGCTGCGATGAGCAAATCATCCATGTAGTGGAGAATAACTGATTGCGGGAATTGCTCACGGACTGGGGACAAAGCACGGGCTACAAAATGTTGGCAAAGAGTCGGTGAGTTCTTCATGCCTTGAGGCAAGACTAGCCAATGATACCTTTGAAGCGGCTCTTGCAGGTTTGTACTTGGAACGGAAAAGGCAAAACGAGGAGCATCGTCTGGATGCAGTGGGATGTTGAAGAAACAGTCTTTTAGATCGATAATTACAAGCGGCCAATTTCTTGGGATCATGGAAAGGCTGGGCAGGCCAGGTTGGAGAGGGCCCATGTCTTCAATTACTGCATTGATTTTTCTGAGATCATGTAACAATCGCCACGTGTCAGAAGTTTTCTTATGGATTACAAACACAGGTGAGTTCCAGGGACTGTTAGTGGGTTTAATGTGGCCTTTTTGCAGTTGTTCAGCCACTAGTTTTTTGAGGGCACTCAGCTTATGATCTGGCAGGGACCACTGGTCGACCCAGAGAGGGGTGTCAGTTTTCCAGGTCAGTTTTAAAGTACTGAGTGCTTTAGTGGCCCCTATGAAAAATCCAGTTCAATTTTGGCTCCCCATTCAGAGAGCAAATCTCTTCCCCACACTGTGATGGGTTTCTGCACTACATAGGGACGGATCAATGCCTTTTTCCCTTGTGGTCCTGTAATACTGATGACAGATTCGCTCCGCAGGCATGGAGTGACACCTCCAATGCCTGTGAGAGCGCCTGGGGGGGTTATTAATTTCCAATCTGTCGGCCAATGATAATAAGAGATAACAGAAACATCTGCCCCCGTATCAATCATCCCCTTGATGTTAACTTGAATCCCACCATTTGACAATTCACAAGTTAGCATTGGTCGTTGTTGACTTATGTGTTGAACCCATAGAACCTCAGGACTTTCAGGAGCAACTGAGAAACGGCGCGGTGGTATTTGTTCCGCAGTTCCCATGGGCAGAGTGGGTTTGTCCCATTTTTTAGACCAGTATGATACTCACTTAGGTGATGTCGCAGGAGCAGCGTCCTTACTCAGATGTCTGTCGTGCGGGGCTGGCCAGGCACTCCACTCGGCAGTCAGGATGCTGCTTTTCGGTCCTTTCCCAGAGCTCCGGTTTCAGGCGTCGCTTGGCAACGGCTTTCCGTGCTCAGGACCTCACGGGTGGGTCCGCACTGAGCTCCAGCGCGGGCGGTGCTGAGCACTACTCGCCTGTGCTCGGGGCGTGCGGCAGATTTCCCTCCGCAGAGCTCCGGTCAGTACTGCTTAGCAGCGTGTCCATGCTCGAGGGGTGATACGGCAGACCTCCTCAAAGAGCTCCAGGGGGCCGCTGCGCAGCAGTGGCGGCCCGTGCTCGAGGACTGCCAGGCAATTGCCTCCAAAAGCTCCAGGTAATCCCCGTGCTCGAAGGCTGCCTCAGCAGAATTACAGAGCTCCAGCTATTACAATGCGCAGCATCGGTATGCCGTGCTCACGACAAGTTCTAGGTGGCTATAACTGGTCTTTTAGTTACCGTCCATGGAGAAAAGTCCTACAGATGGAGAAAGCTGAACCGGGCGTTCAATCACGTTGTGCGCCAGGCTGCAGGTGCTGGGTGTGGGTTCGGCAATCACGTTGGGCGCCAGACTGTAGGTTTCGGGGGTTCTGGGGTCCTGTCAGGACGGCCGGACGTAGACGGTGACGGATGGAGACGAGAGATCTCTATAGGCAGGTCTTGGGACACAGCCGGTTTATTGTAAAAGGCGTGGGTATTGGGGCACTGCTCAGAGCTGGTAGACTCAGCTCTGAGCAGGCCCAAGAGAGCAAGAGAGTGAACGGGTGAGAGAGAGAGAGAGTAGGAGCAAGAGTAGAAGTGGAAGAGAGGAATGAATAGAAGAGAGAATGAATAGAAGTGAGAATGAGAATGAGAATGTCTGAAGTCCTGGTTACAATACAATAAATCATCTTCTGCACTGAATATTCTAATTGTCACTAACCAATCTAATACAAGATACAAATCCTATAGCATTTACATACAGCCTATAAGAGTTCTTATATTACCATAGAGTGTTACATCTTAACTTCTAAAAACTACTCTTTGGACCCCTTCTGCTGAGCTAGTAGGGTCTGCTCTGACCCTTGGACCTGTTTGCAAGCAGAGGGTATTGTTCCATCAAGAGGGGATTACTTCAGTGGCCATACCATTGTTTTCTAGTTGTTCAGTAACTAAGACCTGGTATTTCAAAAGTGGCTTTCATTTCGATGTTGCCTGTAGTTTTCATATTCCCAAAATCTTTTGTCAGGCAATCATATTTCCAAGGCTTTCCTGTTTCATCTTCCCCAACAAATAACTATGGCAGTAACAGCAAACAATCACAAACCCAGTGCCAGCCTTCTCGGCTGTCGGGCCCTTTCCCCTCGGGTGCAGTTCCGCTCGCAGCCGGCAGGGGCGCTGGCGGCTCCCGGTGAGCAGGGCAGGTGCGATGGTTCCCCCGCGGCTGCAGGGGGCGCTCCGGAGCGAGCTCGGGGAGCACGCGGCACCGGTGCCCTGGGATCCCGGGGAGGGATGGAACAAAAAAACTTCACAAACCCCTGGGCAGCCGATCCCGGTGTCCGGCTGGACCCTCGGGAACAGCAGGCTGGAACAGCAGGCTGGAATGGCAGGGACGAGCACAAATCCCGGATGGCAGATGCGATGTATCCAAACGGGGAACCCCCCGGAGGTCTGGGCAGGCAGAGCGAGCAGGGCTACAACGTAGCGAAGGCTCGAAGCAAGGGTGGGGCAGGGCAGCCACAGCCCGGCTCCAAGCGGGGCAGGGAAGGTGGGCTTGGGATCCCGGGGTTTCTCCAGCAGAAGGAAAAAGCAGCCGAAGAAAGCAGACTCCTTTCTGTCCTAACGCCAGAGACCAAACTGCCCCCACACACTCAGGTGAAAACAAAAGAGTAGCCAGCTCTTTTGTTTTCCTTAAGCACCCAGTAATTTGTTCCCCTGGCAACATGTATGGGCAAAATTCCTTTAACAGAAGAAAAGCCAGGAGAGCTCCTAAAACCCCAACAGCCTGATAAGCTCTAATAAAAAAAAATTGGTGTTTTGGAGGTCTGGGATTTTAAAATTCACAGTTCCCAGTTCAGCTTTTGGGCAGCTGAGAGGATGGCATAGAGGCTCCAGAGCAGGCAGCACTGGTTCAGGTGGCTGCCAGGCTTGCACCAGTTGTGCTGTGCTCAGTACTGAGCTGCTGCTGCTGCAGAGGAAAAGGTGCTGCTAAATGAAATGCTTGCCTTGGCCTGGAGAAGACTTTGTTATTATGCAGCAGTGTACTACAATGACATAGCAAGCAAAAAAGGATGTAAAACCAGAAAGAATGGATCAGGCTGAAGGTTAGTCTGGCCACATCTCAGCTACAGCCAATAGCTGAGTGGGAAGAACAGGGACAAGGAAAGGAAGCTTGGCAATGCACTCACACCCTGTGTGATTTCAGGGATTTCCTTGTATCTAACACCTGTTGTTTTAACCCATGCAGACTTACTGACACCCAAAATATTGTATAGCAAGTCTGCTTAACCTTCATTCGAACCTGACACCATCCCATTTGATGCCCCCAAGATCTGGAAGGGAAAGAGAAAAAAAGGATAGATCCTTGGTGTCTCCATCAGCTCATGGTCTTGTACACCTTCACCATAGCCCCCTCTTTCCCAGGCTGGGGAGCCCCTAATATAGTCATTCCTCATCTGATATTGCATACTTTTGTTATCCATGTTGCCACCTGAACTGTTCTTTAGGATTCAGGTATCCTTTTTCACATGAGAGGAAATAGGAAGTATACCAGATTTCCAGTGCCTTGAAGATGCAACTGAATCACAGTTTGCTACAAAGGCACACTGACATTTGGTTTCTATTTCCTTGAAATAATTTCCAGAATTTTAATTTTGTTTTGATCATCCATGAATCAATATTTTAGCAAGATATGCTTTATAATAAAAAAACCCCTTCAGTCCTTGAGGGATAACCTCAGCAAGCTCAGAGTCCATCAGTGTATATATGAAGGTAGGATTTGGTTTCAGTTTGAACACCACTTCTTCTATACTGAATTAGACCTGCCATTTTGCTTTTTGGTTGGCAGCCTAAGAAAGTATCTCTCCAGTTCTTTAAAGCAGTGGTTCATTTTTAAATATCAAGAATAACTTTGCATTATTGACAAATACTGTTACCATGATTTTTACTTAGAGGCAGCTAGAGACAGAAGTTAGCAAACCTTGAAACCAGAATTCACCATGCTGGAAAAAGTCCTAGCAGATGCCTCATCCCTGGAAGTGTTCCAGGACAGGTTGGATGAGGTTTTAAGCAACTTTGTCTTGTGGAAATTGTCCCTGCCTATAGGAGGGGGGGTGGAACTGGATGATCTTCAAGGACCCTTCCAGCCAAACTTTTTGATGATTCTATGATTCTTTGTCAGCATGGCAGAAAAAACAGATGCAAGGTAAAATTGCTGCAAGGGCACCTCCTTACAAAGACCGGGACATGGGCTGCCTCCAGCAACCACTGGTTACACAAAAGAGCCAAAGGACCAGAGGCAGCTCTCTGGAACAGATTACGACCACACAGGGAAAGCATAGAGCCAAGAAACCCTGCTGCTTCTGCTTCTGAGCCTAATTTTACCAGTGCTTTATTTATCTGTAATAAAATACGATTTCAGGAACAAGCTTCCTGCAAAAAAAGGAGGGGAGCTCTGCATGAAAAAGGATTAACCCTCCTCCAAGAAAACACGTTTCCAGTAAATATTCACAGAGAGCTGTGGGTGAGGGAAGAGAGACCACCCTAGTTGAGCAGTGGGGAGCAGCTGTGCTGAGAGCTAAGTGGGGTGCAGGAGTGTCCAGGGTGAGCCCAGCCAGTGGCAGCTTTGGGAGCTGGGGAGCGGCCCAAGGGGGCTCCTGGGTGCAAGGAGCTGTGGGGCTGGGGAGATACAGAACCCCCATTCACTCAGAGCTCTCTTCTCCCAGGGCAGCTTTTTTTTGCCCTCTAAATTAACACTTGTCTGGCCACAACAGCTGCAAAGCATTATATGGAAAGTATTCAGAAAACCAGTTTTCTGTTAAAGGACCCAGAATTCCAATTAAATGGTTGTTTTTACACTGATTTGCATTAAATTTCATGTCTTCCAAGGGGGATGGGAACAGTGTGAGAATTTAAAAGATGGACATTTTTAGAACAAAAGGTTATTTTTTTCATTTGAAACATCTTTCTGTTTTGAAATATTCTTTGTTAAAATGAAGGGCTCAGCTGAAAACAAGTGGACTTGTTTAATATTTTATTTTCTCCTTGCCATTTTAACTTCTATCCTTTCATTTGCAGATGAACAATTCTCAAACATTTTCTAGGTTGAAAAAGCTGTACCCTGAACTAATTCTGTGGTTCAATGAAGTGCATAAGACTGGTTACAAATACAGCAGGTACAAGTGTGTGTATGGGCACTGAAGGGCTTTACCAGTACATATTGTGCAGATATTGTTTTAGTTATGTTAGTAAGTCCTTACAATAGGTTCTTTTAAAATATTTTTTCTTGCTGGAACATTTTCTACTGGTTCAGAATAGCAAATGACTGGTTTTGGTTTCCTACAAGTCATTCTCCTTCTAGCTGTTACATCCAAGGCCCATCCTGTCCTAAATTACTCCCATTAGTCTTATCAAGCTCAACTCCCTCTTCATGGTTGCAATGGAAAAGAGCACCTCTGCACTGGTTTTCCGCTTATAAGAACCGGACTTGCTTCTTCAACTGAAAGAGGTGTAAGCTGCATTCCTCCAGTTCAGAAAGACACATGGATAAATAGTCTTTTTTATTCTAGGAAAATTCTTGTAATGCCTTTTGTCTCATTGCGGGTGAAATTAATGCTTAACGTGTTGGAGGTCGTGTCCACAAGCAGATCTGCACCTACCCTCCAGGTGGACTCACCTCCCCTGGAGGCTCATTGCCTCACTTTGTGAAACTGAGGAAGTTATTCTGACTTTATGGTTGAACCGGCCTTCTTACAAGTTTGTGAAGCGTCACACAGCTCAGTGGCACCACATAAATCATTAATAGTACTAATACTTAGTAGAACAGCAGCCTGAGAAGTAGCACTGTGCCTGGGCCTGCACAGCTTACAAGCATTTGTGTACATTATACTGCTATTTTAAGGCATTACATTTATTAGCAATTTTTGGCTGAAAATGAGTTTTAGCGGGTAGGAAGGAAACAGGTCTGGAAAACCAAGTGTGGCTCTGAAGGAGGCTCTGACGGGTGAGCTCTGGTACAGAGTCACATAAGCCATGGCACTAATTTTTCCTTGCCGTTACTTACTGCTGCTCTTTTAACACTATGGGTCCACTACAGGTCTCATTTCTGTATGGGGAAGGTCCTGTGACCCAGTCCAAATGTCCTGCAGCAACCAGCTGTATGAGGGTTTTACTGTTCAATCTACAGTCTATATGAGCCATTAATAAACCTGTGTGATTCTGTCTGTGGATTAAGTGACAAATATTTGCTGATCTTATAAGAAAATATGGATAGAAACATAGGATTTGAAAGGTAGAAGTTGTCATGTTTTATGATGAAATTAAGTAGCCTTGGTGAGGCAGATTACAGTTAAGAGTAATCAGGTAAATCACCCTGGGTAGTTAACTAGTCAGTTCTAAGAAAGAAAAGCTCAGTCTTTTTCATTTACTATGGAAAATGAAATACCATAAAATGACTTTGCAAATTTAAGCACATTAAACCCAAATTATTTGTATACTCTTATTACAGATGTTTTGTATTCCATGTGTCCTTGCTTTCGTCAGGTTTTACCATGGCAACTTGCTGCCTTGGAGTTGCTGCACAGCTGAGAGGTCATAGAGTCATAGGATGGTCTTGGTTGGAAGGGACTTGAAAGATCACACAGTTTCAACCCTCCTGCCATGTGCTGGGAACCTTCCACTAGACCAGGGTACTTAGGGCCCCATCCTGTCTGGTCTTGAACACTTCCAGGGATGGGGCAGAACCTCTCTGGGCAACCTGTTCCAGAGCCTCACCACCCTCACAGTAAAGAGTTTCTTCCTGATATCTAATCTAAATCTGCTTTCATCTTAAAGCCATTGCCCCTTGCCCTATCAAACAGATTTGATCTGCTCCACTCTGTGTGTGCATATGTGTGTGTCCTAATGGTGGCTGATCATGTGCTACAAAACATGCTTTGTACTTCTCCATTCAATTCATCCTTCTTTCTCTTTTTAAACTTGAACAAATTAACTAGTTCTTTAGTTTGTGGTAGTACATCACTGTCTCCAGTTTCCCATCTTGGGTTCCTTTGCTGCCAAAACTTTTTCGCTTATAGAATATTTTCTAACAGTAATGGAGCCCAAGAATTAAGACCCTATCCATTTCAAAGTTGTCAAAGAATTGAAAAGTTTCTGGCTTCTGATCCTCAACTTCCTTTGCTCATATATTTTTTCTAATCAATCTAATCTTTAGCTACAAAATACCCAACCTGTTTCAGCTCACCACAACTGTACAAGCTGTGTCAGACTCTGTGGTAACTATGTCTGGCTTGTATTAAAGGCTGAACTCTATTACACTCAACAGCACTTGTATGTGCACTTTCCATTTTTTTTAATGGGAAGATATGATTCAAAAGGAAAGAATGATATATGGGACATAAGGAGAAAGTATTCCCAGTTGCCTATATTTTATGTCAGCAGTAACTTTCCGAGTCTCTCTGTCTGCCCTCATTTATTCTGTAATGTTCAAATACTCCATCATCATTGTCATTTTACTTGCATGGCATTTGCAGCTGTATTTTATAGCATTATTGAACATTTTCTATATTCCTCTAGCTTCCATAAAGGCAGAGTTCTTCAAGTGCCCTCCCAGGGACTCTGGTCATCTGCCCATTTTCCCATTGCTACCAACCTGCAGTTGGGACCACCAGAGGAAACTCCATGACAAATGTAATAAGTGAAAGAATACAATTACTTCAGTTGATCAAAATAAGAGGCCATATAAAAAAGGACAAGCATGAGAGAAGTGAATATAGTTCTAAACTACAATTAATAGCAAAAATCTACTATAACTGCTTTAACATCTTTACTAGGTCATGGAGAAACTTGGCCTTCCCTAGCATGTCCCAAAGAGTTCAGCTTCTCATCCCAAGGATAGTCCTGCTCTTTAGGGATAAAAAGAAATGCATACGCTGATCACTTTTTCCCTCTTGCCACAGGGCAAATTCATCTAGCTCGCTCTCACAGCAGTGTGACAGTGTAGGGAAGTTTCCATGCCCCAATCCTCCTCAGGTTTTCTTCACTGGCATTTCCTGTAGGCATATCCAATGGGCCCAGCTTTCCTGGCATTCCTCGCTTCGTGTGCTACAGTTTTAATGAAGACAAAGTGGGAAACCAGGGGTTTTATGCTCGTGATTTTAGAATAATTCCACCTCCTTGAAGAATGGCTTCAAACTGGTGATAGGTACGAAGCTAGGCTGAGTATGGAATGTTTGGTGAAAAAATGTATGTCAATATTTTAAGGACAGTCATAAACTCATATATACTTGTTATGGATTATTGTTCATGGTAACACAACCCCGGGGGTTGGAGTGGGACAGTTTTCCTCTTGATTGTTCCAGGGTCAGTTAGGAATGAAACCAGTAAAATCATTGATGGTTTTGGGCACAAGTCAAAGGGGGAAAAGGCCACAACATCATGCTAAATGTCTTATACAATAATGCATTTCAGCTAGAAATTTTTCTCTGCATCCTGAACTTCTGGAAAATCATCATAAATGCTATGAATGCTGTTTTTCTTTATGAGCCTGAAGAACCTGGCAGGAAAGGTAGCATCTGGGGAAAATGCTATGCATGCATTTCGTTGAAGAAGTGCACTCGTATATTGTGTCATTTGGTCCAGCTCCCCTGCCTGAAGCAGGTAATCATTTTGTTCCTTCCTTAAGAGGGTCCAGGGCTCTTTTTTTGAAGTGCTTTGACATTATTTGTTTCAAGGTTGAACTTATTTGTAAAACAGTCTCTATACTGGTGACAGTACAGACATATCCAGCACGGGATTTCTGCTGCCGAGAGCTCCTGGAGTCAGCTGCCAAGAAAGGACAGAAAATGACATCTTGGCTTCATTAGCTCAGTCTGACTTACCAGCCTGAAGTTACCCTACTGATTTTAACAGACTAGCCAGAGCAAAGGGATTAAAGTTAGACAAAAGTGTGTTTGATCCCAACTCAGCCTTTTGCAGACCAAATAAATGTGAATGTAATGTCCCGGTGCAGAAACATGGCTATTTTCCAAACTCCGTACTTTCAAACACTGAGAAAATGCTTTTCATCAGTGGAAAATACATAGGCCAACAGAAGAATGTGATGTATTTCAGACATATAATTCTTCAGAGTAAGCTTTGATCTTACAAGTTTTAAGAAATGAAGTAATAAAGCTCCTTTCCCTTTGCTTCCTTGAGTCACAATGATATATATAACATAGACATTTTTTGGCTGGACTCAAAAAAATCATTAAAAAAATCTAAGAACAAGATTCCACTTCCACCCTCAAACATATACACCACTACCTGTGGTCTGAATTGCCATTCACTTTGTTCAGAATACAGTGAATGAACTTTAGACTAAATTAGACTGCAGCCCTGAAATGAAGCATACATGACTGAACAGCAGCTATTGAAGAGAAATTGAGTCAAGTCAGCAGGGTCTCAGATGAGTGTAGGAGCCCACCCACATATACCCATTTCTTGGATAGCCACTTTTTCCTGTGGCCAGAGATGCAGAAAATGAACATTTTCAGAAATGAAAAAGAAGTGGAATAAGAATGGGAGCAGAGGCATGTGCCAGAAACACCTCAGTCTTGTTACTCCATTTAAAATAGGGAGCAAAAAATAGCTTTGCTGCTGGGTGCCATACAATGACATTTCAAAAGTTTGTCAGTATACCCAATCTAGAAGAGCCCAGTGCTA